>NW_023270389.1:47016161-47198577 GCF_011800145.1 Mirounga leonina
GGGGGGGGGTGAGGGGGAGAGGTCGGACCTGTTCTCTTCCCAACCTCCCTGACACACTGAATTACAGTGCCTTTAATTGATCTGGTGCATCACAGCAAGGAGATGTTGGAGAAGCTGGGCTCTAAGTGAATAATCTCTTGATGTTCTATATTTATTTGTCCTCCCGCAGTGACGTCCGTGGCCAGTTTCTAAGGATGGGCAGCTTTTTTTTTTTCCACATTTGGGACCACCTGCCTGGTAGCCAAGCAACAGAAGAATCCAGCTTACCTCACAGAATTGAAGGGACAGGATGGGGAGGATTCAAATCACTCGTTAAGTCAGTACATAAAATCATCACAAGGCAGGGGCCCTGAAGGAATGCCCTAAAGCCCCAGCATCGAGCTTTTATGCACCGTGATGGGTCTCAGTTCTGGGCTATCTTCTACATGCAAGAAATGAGATGCAGGATTTTTTTTCTTTCTCTACCACAAAACAGGAATTCAGCAAATGTTAGTGTATTTTTTTTTTTCTAATTTTGTGCTTCTATATGCAGGCTTTTTTGCCTTCACAAGATGATAAGCCCCTCAAAGGCTGATACCAGGTCGTGTTTTCTCTGGGTCTGGGGATCCAGGGACTTGGAGCAATGCCGGACACAGAGTAGAAAGGGAATTCTAGAAGGTTACACCAGAGGGACATCTTTGATGTGCCAGGCACTGAGTTAACTGCAAATTTAGTTCATCCTCACAACAAATTCTATAATGCAGAATTGTCTTGATTTTCAGATGAAATAAGAGTTTCTGAGAGATCGAAGATAACTTGCCTGCAGCAGCACCCCCCCCCCCGCCCCAGGAAGTGACAGAAATGGGATATGAATGTAAGCAGGGTGGATTTCCTGGCCCAAGGCAGGGACAGGGACATGTGTAGCTGTGGCCAGGTCATTCTTGGAGAGCACAGAAGGTTCTGGAAGGCCCGCGGTTCTGGTGGGTATAGCGAAGGCTTGTCTTCAAACAGAACCAACCACTGAACTGCCCTCCCAGCAATCCTCCAGCCTGGTCAGCGTAGACCAGAGCCAGCCTCTGGTTCCGATGCAGATGGGCCAGAGGAGGTAGGAAGCTCACTTGCCCACTGGGCAAAGTTGGGACTTCGATTCCAACCAAATATGTCTCCAAGAGTGAAGATGGCCAGTGTTTGAGCGAACTCTGGAGCCAGGAGGTATAATCAGGGAAATGGTCTTTACAGCCACTCAGCCTAGCCCAGCAGGAAGTACAATGAGGTTTTTTATATACTCAATTGTAGGGGGGAAGAAATGGAAAGTATAAAAACATGCTAAGCACGTGATGATCCCACATAGCGGCTGAGACTTAGGATCAGATTCTAGATTTGCTACTTAATATCTACGGGACCTTAGGCAAATTTTGAAACCTTTCCATGCCCTGCTTTTCTCATATTTAAAATTGGATTATCTTTTCCTATGTCTTCTACTATTTCAATGGAATGTTTGGGGCTAGGAAAGATAGAGGGAGGCGTGGATTGCCATTCTGTCACCTCCTCTAAAGTGCCGGCTGGTCTCTGACAAGTTCCTAAATTTCTCTAGAGAACATTTGGCTCCCCTGCAAAAGGATGGTGTAGACTCGGGACCCTTCAAGATGGCTCCACACTAGTTTTCTTCACTCTCCAGCCATGAGGTGGGCCTAGAACCACCTGTTCTAGAAAGGGGAAGAGACAGGCCTCACTGTGTCCCTGCTGACCAAGGACCCCTCCTGGGCCCCTTCACCACCCCCACCACCCCTCTGTCCCTGCATCCCCCACGTTAGGGCCCTCCTTCTCCCTTCCACGGTTGCTAATTCAATGAGTCCGGGTCTGTCGAATTAAGCCCACTGCTGCCCTTGCCAGAGCTTCTAACAGCCCTAATTGGAAAAACAGCCCCAGCCTCTGCCCATCAAAGCTGATTACATCTGCGAGCGGAGGGGCCTGGTCCCTGTCTGGGATGCTCGCCCCACCCAGGCCGTGAGCTCATCCCGCCTGGTTCCCTGGGGCTGTCTGCGGCCGGCAGGAGTCAGCCCCGAGAGGAGCCCCCTCTGCTTGGAGGAGAGCAGCGGGCCTCCGCAGCTTCGCCTCTGCCAGCATAAACAACTGTGTGCTCATCACAGCGAACTGGAGACAAGGCGCTCTCAAAGCAAAAAGTCATTTTCTCTAGCCCGCCTTCACTTTGCCCCTCCACAATCCCAGTGGGATCTCCGGACTGGAGGTGAGGATTTACGCCAAGAAAAGCTACACTTGCCTCAGGGAGCCCTCCTGAGGGACCACAGTCCAGCCTCCAGAGTTCCCAGGGGACTTCTCAACGGAACACCCTCCTCGGGGGTCAGAACTGTCAACCACCCAGCAACCGATTTTGAGCATCCATTACATGCCCCACGCTGGGCTGCAGGCTCCATGTGGGAGGAGGGGAAATAAAGAGCAGTGTAATCACTTCTCCCCATGAAATCACTGGCCTTTAAAAACATTTTTTGAGATAAAAGTCATATAACATAAAATTCAAAATTTACCCATTGTAAAGTGCGCAGTTCGGTGGTGTTCGAGAATATCCACAGTGTTGTACACCCATCACTCCTGATTCCAGAACATTTTCATCGTCCCCAAAAGAAACCCTAGACCCATTAGGCAGTCACTGCCCATCCTCCCCTCCCCCCAGGGCCCTGGAAAACCACTAATCTACTTTCTATCTCGATTAAATCACTGGGCTTAAGACTCATCACGCATACCTGCTTTCCCTGCTTTCTATCTCTGCATTTTGTCATGACTGGGTACCGAGGGACTTAGCAATCTCACCCATTTGGCTTTGTCTATACATCACTTCTTCAAGCTAACTGATTAAGCTGAAGTCTTGTCTTGATCACAGCCATTGTACTTTCGTAAGTATGTGGGGGGTTTTTTTCTTAAGATTTTGTTTATTTATTTGAAGAGGGAGAGCACACAAGCAAGCGGAACGGCAGGCTGAGGCAGAGGGAGAAGCAGGCTCCCCGCTGAGCAGGGAGCCCAACCCGGGGCTCGATCCCAGGACCCTGGGATCATGACCCGAGCCAAAGGCAGATGCTTAACCCACTGAGCCACCCAGGCGCCCCACCATAAGTATGTTTTATGTTCAAAATTTTCCATTATACACTAGGGAGCCCAGATCAGAAATCCTTAATGTGCTTGCAAAGGGCATTGGCAAATAGTAAATAATTTACCCATTACATCAACACACGTTTGCATAGTTCTGGGCTCTTTGGGCCCATCATCTATAGGGCTCTCCTTTGAACATGTGTGTCATGGCTTGTATCATAATATCCACATGAACCTGCTTGGCCCTAGCTCGCCATGTGCTTTGCTCCTGACTTTGGGTTATGGCCAGGCATTCTTCAGGGCATACACTCTTTGCAAAAACAACCATACTTCTTCCATAAAGAAATAGTAATTCTCATAACAGTAAACACACCCACACTTATATATGGTTCTATATAGTTTATATAGTATTTTTACATCATCTAATATAAAGCTCAAAGAGATCCTATGACATGAGATGGGATGGCATTATTATTCTATTTAACCCATAAGTAAACTGAGATTCGGTTTACTGAGGTGATTTTCCCAAGATCCCCCCAGTCAATGGGGAAGCCAGGCCTCTAACCAAGGCCATGGCCCCATATCAGCACGTTATCATTCACGTGGATTCCCAGAGTTAAAACCCCATCTGTCGAGATGGAGGTCTTGGGACTTCCACTTGAAAACAACATAAATCTATGTGTATTTATAGTAGAATAGCAAAAACCAATGGGTGCAGATAAGCAGAAAACGTGACTGCATATTAGCATTCAGTTTTTAGTCTCAAATGAGCCAAATGCAAGACCATGTTCTCTGGAACATCTCAGTCTATTCATTTAGCTGAAACATCATCTTGTCACTGCCTGGGCTCCGTCTCTGAGACCCACTAACCAAGTCCCACTGGGGCTTTTAAGGCCTTTGGGAGGAAGCAACTCTCTGTCTTAGCTAAAAGCCACTCACAGTCCCCAATCTCATTAGTTCCCATTAAAGTACCAGAGGATCAGGAACAATGATGGGCTGAGGAGGCACTTGGGCTCTTCAGGGGCTGCTTTACTACAAAGTAAAGTGTGACCCTGACTCTGACCGCTCCAGCCCATCTATCCATCCATCCATCCATCCATCCACCCACCCACCCATCCATCTGTCCATCCATCCATCCGTTCTCTCTCTCTCACTCCCTTCTCCCCCCATCTCCCTCTGTCCCTAGGCTACTTCCCTCTTCAAAATGTTTAAATCCAACCCCTTTTTTCTACTCCTGCTACCAATACCCTGGTTCAGAGCTTTGTGACCCCTTGCAGACTATTGCCAGTACAAAATATTTTAAATGTTTATTTTGATATAACTTTTATTAATTCCTTTTCTAATAATATAAACATTAGTAAAGATTTTTTAAAAGTATAAGGAAATATGAAAAACACCTAGATTCCTAATACCTAGGATAATTCCTGTTAATATTTTATATCATTCTTCAATATGTGAGTAGCTGTTGATAGCATTCAGTTTTGAAAGCTACTTTCTAAAATACAACTACGTTGCTCTCCTGCCTAAAACTTCTAAAGGCTCTTCCCACCTCTGCTAAACATTCGCTGCCCTCCTGGGTCAGTCTTACATCTCCTTTTGAACCTCATTCCCAGGCCCGGGGACTCTAGCGCAGAGCCTGAGACACACAGCCATCAAGCGTGCACCTGGCTAGCCTGTCTGTTGTGCCCCACGGTGTTTGAAAGGAAAGTGTTGCTGGGGGGGTTGGTGGTGCCTGGCCCCGAGCACCTTACACACACACAGGCACACATATGCAGCCTTATACACATGTGTTAACTGCATACCCCTGCAGGTCTTTGAGTTTACAGCTTGTGAGTCTAGCTACACTGATCTGTGTACCTTCCCCTACATCTGTCTATAAGCCTTTGTGCAAGCCATTTCCCCTGCCTGGAATGCTACTATCCTTCCCACCACTTGTCAGAAAACCCAGATCATATCTTCATTTTTTTCAGATTCCATGGTCAGAAAAATCTCTTCTTCCCCTTAACCACTGTCTTTTATGCACATAGTGTCTCGCCCTCTGGAATTCCTCATGGCCTGAGATCATCCTCAGGTTGTCTTTTATTCCATAAATGCTGTTCACAGGTGCAGACGGTCGGTTGAAGTGAAGCTGATAATGAATATATAAGGCCTTGGGACCACCCACCTTCACCTGATCTGTCCTGGGCACTGTCTCCCTTCTGGAACCCGGGCCAGCAGTATGTGAGGAGGCTGCTCTGACCGACTCGTGATCTTAACTGGGCCGACTGGGATTCTGTACTCAGAGTTCACAGTGGAAGGCCGTGTATACTCAAGACTGCCAAGATGAGAAAACGGTTCTTTATATCTTACCCCCACCCAAAAAGAATTTTAGGTGCTTCAGAAATGCAGATCATTCAGTAGGGTAAAAATTAAGCAGATAAGGACAGCAAGGAGGGTCTCTTAGCAACATGTGGCCAGTTGTAAGCTGGTATTCCGAGCTGCGGGATGTGGGCTGCAAAGTTAACTCTGAGCTTCTTAGCCACCAAAGCAAAAAGGGAAATAGGGTCAGTTACAACAAATCCCAGTTTAAGAGGAGCTTAGTTTTTCATTCCACTAAGCCTTGAGAGGAATCCTCTTAAAGGGGGAGGCTGAGAGCTACAGGAGAAAGTTGTCACTACATCGTCACATATATTTTATTTTATTTTTTAAAGATTTTTATTTATTTATTTGACAGAGAGAGTGAGAGAGGAAACACAAGCAGGGAGAGTGGGGGAGGGAGAAGCAGACACTCCGCCAAGCAGGGAGCCCGATGCGGGGCTTGAACCCAGGCCCCAGGGATCATGACCTGAGCCGAAGGCAGACGCTTAAAGACTGAGCCACCCAGGCGCCCCCGTCACATATATTTTAAAAAGCAGCTTCTTACTGAATCTCCCAGGATAGTCTGAGGGCCTAAGACCCAAGACCAATCTCTGAAAGAAAGCGTACCCGAAGTTGGTAGCGTTCACATCTTCAGCCCTGCCAGGCGAGCCTGACCTGGAGCTTAGGGCATGTTGAGAACAGGGGTTCTGATAGCTGCTGCCCAGAGCTTGGGACATCTGGGGAGCCACCTCACATCTTCGGGGGCGGATGGGGGTGGGGGGCGGTGTGTGGAGGCTGACCTCGCGGCACTTCTGGCCTCCTCCTCCGCCTCACCCAAAGCACTTCTGCTTCTCTGTTTACTGTCTTAGAGTTTGGGGTCAGCTGTTTGACAAAAGGGTTTTGCATCAAAAAACCTGAAGTTTAAGAACCTGTCATGAGTAATATTTCTCCTTGCTGAGCTTCTGATGGGCTTTTGCCAGCAGAATTTAAATTTATGGTTAAATTTTGGGGCAAAAACTTGGAGGTTTCCATTACTAGGTGTATACCCAGAAGAATGAAAAGCAGGTAGTCACACAAATACATGTGCATGCATGTTCTCAGCATCACTATTCACAGTAGCCAAAAGGTGAAGGCAGCCCAAATGTTCATCAATGGATGACTGGATAAAAAATTCTGGTATATACATGTAATGGAATACTATTCAGCCATAAAAAGAAATAACATTCTGATACATGCTACAATAAGGATAAACCTCAAAAACATTACGTTAAGTGGAAAAAAAAGCCAGACACAAAAGTTCACATACTGCATGACTCCACTGATACGAAATTTCCAGAATAGGCAAATCCATAGACACAGGACGCAGATTGGGAAGAAACTGCTTAAGTTTCTTTAACAGGTCTGGGGCTTTACTTTTTTTTTTTTAAGATTTTATTTATTTATTTGAGAGAGAGAGAGAGGGAGAATGAGCAGTGGAGAGGGGCAGAGTAAGAGAGAGGGAGAGAGAGAAGCAGACTCCCCACTGAGCAGGGAGCCCAACGTGGGGTTTGATCCCAGGAACCCGGGACCATGACCTGAGCCAAAGGCAGACGCTTAACTGACTGAGCCACCCAGGCGCCCCTGTGGCTTTACTTGGGAGTGATGGAAACTAACCAGAAGTGATTGCACAACACTGAATGTACAAAATGCCACTGAATTTCACACTTTAAAGTGGCTATTTTATGTTATGTGAATTTCACTTCAATAAAAAAAACAGAAACCCTTGGAGGTTAGATCACCAATGGTGCCCATGAAAGGCCATTTTACCATGTGGCAATCGAGGGAACAGAGGGTAGGGCTGACATCCTCGGGGCAGCAGAAAGCTTGGTCGGGGCCCACACGCATATACTCCCTCCCATAGCAGAGCTGAGGGGCGTGCAGCCATAAAAGAACATTAGGGTCATTGTAGGTCATTTCTCTTTCCTGTGATTCCTACCTGGGGTTTACACTGCCTTTATCTCTTCAGCCCACACTTAGGGCTCCTAACAGGTGGACTGGTTGACTAGACCACAAGTGAAGTGTCGGCTCTGTATTTTGAATCCATCACTCACTGAACCTCGTACGTGACTATTTCCCTAGTGTCCCCCACCCTCGACCCCCATCAAGTCATTCAGCCTCATCCGCTTCTGAATTTATAGCAAAGAATTATGAGAATAAATCTTGCCTGTCCAGGACCCCACGGGGTATATGTTGTGGGTAGAATTAGGATTAATCTCCAGAGGGTTCCTTCACAAAGTCAGGTGCATCTTTATCCTATTCTTTCCCACTGGATTATAGGTCCGCTTCAGCTATTTTTCTGAGGGCCCTCAAACTATTCCCCGGGCGTCCTGCCCTCACCCAGAAGACAGCGCACTCTTTTATATGTGTATCCGTCCATCCACTGAATTAGTATTTATTGGCTATTGAGCATGTCTCCGGTGCCAGGCACTGGGCCAGGAGAGCAGTGGGCTGCAGTGTGGACAGGACAGGCAGGGCTCCCTGCACAGGGAAACAGAGGCATCAGCACAATTACAAGTGTGGTGGGGCTCTGATGGGGGAGCACAGGGGGCCACAGGAACACGCAGGTCTAGGGGCTCAGGGAAGATCTCCCTGAGCTTGAGGGCAGGCGTCATTAAGGAGAAGGGCTCCTCCAGGACCTGGGAGTGGAAAGAGGCTGCCCTGGCGGTGACTTCTGCCCGGACTGAGAGCAGGTCAGGCCATCTCACTGCACGGAGTACTGGTTGGTGGGGGCGGGGGGTGGGGTGGGGAGCAGGGAATCAGTGTTGCTTCTACCAGCTCAGCCTACAGGCCACAGCGAAGTGCTTTCTCACAGGCTTTTCCAGTCCGGCTACTTCTCCGCTCTACCTGGCCCTTACCTACACCTCCCTTACCACGCCTCCTTCAAATCTCCCTTTCTTTATGTCACTGGGTATCAGTCTCAGCTTTTAGGGGTGTATGGATCCCTTTGAGAATCTGACGTAAGCCAAGGACACTCTCCTTGAAGAAAAAAAGCACATACAGAATTCTGCCTACAAGTTCAGGGAATTCATGGAACCCCCAAGGCCCACCGCTGAACCGCCCCCCCCCCCCCGCCCCGCCACCGTGAGTCCATGGGTTCAAGAGGCCCAGGAGGCCTGGCAGCCAGCAGCGCCCCCAGTGGGCAGCCCCTGTCCCACAACGCGCTTGTCCCTCAGGGCCGTTGCTGTGCCAGGCGGGCTGCCCTCTTCTCCATCTATGCTGGCTCTGCCTGACTCTCCCCCTCACTCCCCCAGGTCTGTGCCTGCACCCCTTTATTCTTTCTCCAGATGCCCGCCCCTCTCTCTCTTCACCATCTTTCTGCCACCGAGGCACCCCTCCCTGGGGGGCGGCCCTCCGGGCCCTGGACCCTCCTTCCCCAGCCCACCTCAGCACCTCCCTTGGCTCCTTGTGGAGCAGCTCAGAAAGCTGCTAGGAAATGCCTCTGGGCAGATTCTGGTTGAGCAGACGCTCCTGGCAGGCACTTTAATTCCTTCCTATGGGGCCACAGTCAAGTTCAGCAGAGACGCCCAGGGGTGAGGAAGCAGCTGGTGCTGGTCAGTGCCTTAAGGAAGGAGCCCCGGAAGATGGAGGACGATGACAAGACAGAATTCTTTAAAGTTACATTAGAATGTGCCCAGTGCGTCTCCCCTCACTGCGGTCCCTACAGCAACATACGGATGGAAACCGCCCCTCTCTGCTCACGGGCTCACGGCCCCTTTCCTTTAGAAAAGGCCATTCTCACTCTCTTTCTTCACATTCATTGCATTTTCATGTGGCACCACACCTAAGAATCTTGGTGCTTTCCCAGAATGGAAACTTCTGGAGGGTAGAAAAGTCTGTTTCATTGGCTCTATGCAGGACCCTATAGGTGAAGAGGGAAATGCTTCCCGAATACTGTTTACACCTGTGGGGCCTGCCCTCTAGAGGCAAACACTGACCTGCTGAAGGCGTTCAGGATAAACCATCTCAAAATATGCCACTCTGGTATATTGATTATTTTGAGCCAAAGGCACTTGGAAAACAGCAAGCGCACAGAGGAGATTTCCCTGAACTCCCCTTACCTGCCTCAAGACAGACCATCCAACAGGAACTCGACGATCGTAAATCCTCTTCCAGAGAGTTTCCTCAACCAGGAAAGACAGACTCATCACAGGACAGAAAACTAAAAGTCCACACCACATGCAGACGAACTCTGTCTCAAACTCCCACACCTTCTATTCTTCTAAGGGCCCATTCGTCTTTCCTCAAAATCATTTACTCTCCCCTAAGTTCCCCATTCCTCTTCCCCTTTCCCATTAAGACCATATATAAGCTCTTAAATCTCACTGCCTTTTGGAGTATTCACTTGTTTTTCCTTGTGATGCCCCCATGCACATAATATTAAAAATTAATAAATTTGTATGCCTTTTCTCTTGTTAATCTGCTTGTTGTCAATTTCCTTCATAGACCCAGTTATTGAACCAAGGACTACAGAAGAGTCTTTCTGATGCTCAACATCACTCATCATCAGGGAAACACAAATCAAATCCATGAGATACCACATCACACCTGTCCAAATAGCCAAAATTAACAAGTCAGGAAACAACAGGTGTTGGTGAGGTTTTGTAGAAAGGGAACCCTCCTACACTGTTGGTGGATGCAAACTGGTGCGGCCACTCTGGAAAACAGTATGGAGGGTCCTCAAAAAGTTAAAAATAGAGCTACCCTATGACCCAGCAATTGCACTACTAGGTATTTACCTGAGGGATACAAAAATACTGATTGGAACTGGTATATACATCTCGATGTTTATAGCAGCAATGTCCACAATAGCCAAACTATCAAAAGAGCCCAAGCGTCCATCGGGTGATGAATGGATAAAGAAGATGTGCTATATATACACAATGGAATACTATTCGGCCACCAAAAAGAATGAAATCTTGCCATTTGCAAGGACATGGACGGAGCCAGAGGCATACATTTATGCTAAGTGAAATAAGTCAGTCAGAGAAAGACAAATACCATATGATTTCACTTACATGGAATTTAGGAAACAAGACAGATGAACATATGGGAAGAAAGAAAAGGAAAGAGGGAAGCAAACCATAAGAGACTCGTAATGATAGAGAACAAACCAAGGGTTGATGGAGGGGGGTGGGCGGGAGATGGGTTAAATGGGTGATGAGCATTAAGGAGGGCACATGTTATGATGAGCACTGGGTGTTGTATGTAAGTGATGAATCACTAAATTCTACACCTGAAACCAATATTACACTATATGTTAACTAGAATTTGAATAAAAATTTGGAGAAATAAATAAATAAAAGACCTAACAAACAAACGAACCAAAAAAAGGAGTGTTTCTTCCTCTACACTGGCAAGGTATGGGCTGCTCAGGAGGTACCTTACCGCGGGATCTTAAAGGTTTTAATTTTGCTAATAAACTGGTACTGTTTTTGTTTCTTTAATTAAAAAAAAATGTAGGGGCGCCTGGGTGGCTCAGTTGGTTAAGCGTCTGCCTTCGGCTCGGGTCCTGATCCTGGAGTCCCGGGATCGAGCCCCACATCGGGCTCCCTGCTCGGCGGGAAGTCTGCTTCTCCCTCTCCCTCTCCCCCTGCTTGTGTTCCCTCTCTCGCCGTCTCTCTCTCTGTCAAATAAATAAAAATTTAAAAATCTTTAAAAAAAATAAAATAAAATAAAGATGTAGATTTACATGCCATTAGTTTGTAAGGAAATAACAGATCACATATACCCTTTACCCAGTTCCCCCAATGGTAACATCTGGCAAAACTATACAGCATCATCACACCAGGAAACTGACATTCACACAATCCAGTGATGTGCAGATTTCACCAGTTTTATTTGAATCCATGCATGTTTGCCTATGTATATTTCCTTCTCTGCAATGTTATCATGTGTACAGATACGCGTGACCACCACCACAGTCAGGATACAGAACAGTTCCGTGACAAGGATCCCTGGAGCTACCCTCTGACAGCCCACAGCATCTCCCTCTCTCCCCATGCTCCAACTCCTGGCCACCGTGAATCTGTTATCCATTTCTGTAAGTTTGCCGTTTCGAGGATGTTACAAAAATGGAATCATATGGGATATAATCTTTTGAGGGAACCTCAGTGTTCAGCTGGACATTCTGCCACCCAGAACAAAACCTGCATTTCCCAGCTTCCCTCGAATCTCATGTGGCTATGTGACCATATTCTGACCAGCCGGACTTAAGTGGAAGAGTTATTTGGGTCTCGCGGGAAGGTTGCTTAAAGCTTGGAAGCCGACTGGGCTGTAAGAGTCCTTTCGGCTCTTCTGCTGTTCCTCCTGGTCTGTATTAGGATGTGTGATATTGTGATTTATGACAAGAAATGTAAATTTGGTCTTCATCCAATTCCTGGCACAGAGCTCCTAAACTCTTGAGATTTCTTAAATCTTGAAAGCAATAAAGGTATCTTTTGTTATGTTCATAGGGTAACTTCTGGAAAGCCCCTAGGTAACCAAAGGATGGGGGCTGGCTGCCAGGGGAACTAACCCTGGGATTAGAGGACTGGAACTTTCATTCCAACTTCCTGGGAGAGGGGTTCTGAGGGCTTTCAGACTGATGAGCCTGTGGAGGTTGGGGAGAGTGGTGGGTGCAGAGGGGCCATGGAAGCTCTGAGCCCTTCCCCCACATCTTGCCTCTGTATCTCTTCATCTGGCTGGCGATTCATATCCTTTAATATCCTTTATAATAAACCAGTCATCTAGTGAGTAAAATATTTTTCTGAAATCTGTGAGCTGCTCTAGCAAATTGAACAAAAGGAGGTTGACAGAACCTCCAATCTACAAAAGCACAGGTGAGAACATGGACTTGCAACTGGCATCTGAAGTTGTGGGGAGGACAGTCTTGTAGGACTAAGCGCTTAACCTGTGGGATCTGATGCTATCTGTGGGAAGATGTGATAGCTGGAGCACTAGCAGCCATCTTGAATCATGAGGAAACTTGATGACGAGAGGGTCATGTTCCAGGAGCGAAACAGAAAGCTAGGAAGCTGGGTGTTCTTGATGACACCATGGAGTTGCTACAGCAGCTCTGCACGGCCCATGGCCAGACTTCTTTTGGGCGAGAAATTGATTTCTATCTTGTTCAAGCCACTTTATCAGTTGTTACCTCCAGCTAAAACCAATCCTAAGTAAATGAAGTGTTTTAGGTTTTTAAGCAGAGGAGAAACTTGTTTATTGGTGGGTTTTAGGGCAGCGCTTTTCCAACTTTAGCATATATCAGAACCTCCCCGCACAGACCGCTGGGCTCTAGCCAGAGTTTCCGAACCAGCAGGTCTAGAATGAAGCCTGAGAGTATGCATTCCCAGGTGACACTGAAGCTGTTTAGTCCAGACCGCACCTTGAGAACCTCGAGCGTGAACAGTGGACTGGAAGCATAAAGACTGGAAATAGGATCTAGGGCAGGAGAGAGGAGAACAAATGGCTTCTGCTAAGCGAAGGACAGGTGAGAGGAACTCAGAGGAGAGGGATGGGGGAACCTCAGGGACAGGGGAAGTGATAGGACTTACGAACGGACAGAGGTGAGCCACGGAAGGTGCCGCATGTGGGAGGGCGCAGAGAATGGCAGTAATGGGACCAGAAAGAGAAACTCTGGAGGAGTTGCCATTCAGAGGGGAGTAGTGGAGTTTGGTCTCACTTGGCAAAGTTGAAATGCTAACTAAGAGCAAGAGAGATGGTTGGCGTGGAGATCCGGGAGCCCTCCGCCACTGAGAGGGGTCTTCGGGAGCAGCTGCATAGATGGTGTGGGCAGAGGACAGAGTCTCAAGCAAACTTGCTTTCGGAGGCTGGGAAGGTGGGGCCGTGCCAGCAGATGAGTCAGAAAGGGTGGACAAGGACGGAAGGCAAGGCTGACGCGGAGCCAGGGAGCCTGAAGAGAGCATCTGAGAGAAGAGGATGTGATCAGCCTCCAGGAGGCACAGAGGTCAAGGAGACTCCTGAGGATCTGGGACTCGGTGGTATACATGGGTGGCTGTGGGGATGGTGCTGAGGCTCTAGGCAGAGGGGGGTGAATGGAGAGCTGATGACGTGGGCAGAGGGGAGACTATTCTGCGTTTTTATGGAGCAGGGCTGGGTGACAGGATCTATGGGAAGGAATGAGGGATGGAAGACTGAACACATACATAAGTGAAAAAACATATTTACTTCCTACTGCGGCCAAACAGACATCAGTTAGGAAGCCGGGGACGGGGCACAGGACGGTCTGGCGGAGAAGCTCCCCAGGTCCAAGCAGGAAGGCCTGAGCCCAGGGCCTGCACTGCTGCAGTAGAGAAAGCTGAGCCCTTCGTGCCTCTGGCCGCCCCACCATGGGCTCCACGTGGATGCTGCCCCACAGCCTGCGAGGCTTTCTGTGTGCTTGTTTTCACCCAGCCCAGAGGCGGTGGTATTTTATTCTCTATCACATACCATTGATCATGGCCCCAGCTGCTCCTACTTCAGGAATAATCTGCTAAGTTCCTGGGGAGTGGACAAGTGTGGCCCTATCCAAATGTAAGATTTTTTTTTTAATTTTGAAGATGAAAAACTTTTTATTATAGAAAACTGGAAACCTACAAAAGTAGACAGGGTGGTATAATGAGCCTCAGCCTTGTTTCATCCAAATCTCCCACTGATTATTTTGAAGCGTATCCTAGATCCCATACGTTTAATTTCATAAACATTGTGGTATGTATTTTTAAGAGTAGCTCTTTTTAAAACGTGTAACAGTATCATTTGCATACCTAAACAAATTAGTAATAGTTGCATCATTTGGTTTAAAAAAATCCAGCGTCCATACACATAGAGCATCTGACCACACCAAAGCCAAAGCTGGGTGTTCTCACAGGTATGCAGACATCAGGACCTGGCTGCATGTCATCACGTGCCTCTGTGGCCTGTCAGATTCTCAGAGGGCCTGCCCTAGTACACCCAGGTTGGACCAGAGCCCCCCACATGCTGATGCCAGGACCCAGGAGACAACGTAAAATCCTGAGCAAACGCACATCTGATCAGCTGTGTGGTCTCAGGCAAGTCACTCTATGTGGGTGACTAGTTGCAAATTAAGGGATTAAAAAAAGGGAGGAAGCAGCCCAAATGTCTGTGGGTAGATGAATGAATAAAGAACAGTGTGTGCACGCACGCACGCACACGCACTGGAATATTATGCAGCCTTAAAAAATCCTTTTTTTATCTTTATCTTTCACATACCACAACATGGATGAACCTCGAGGACATTATGCGAAGTGAAATAAGCCGGTTGCAAAAGGGCAGATACTGCATGATTCCACTCATGTAAGGATCTAACGTAGTCAAAAATCATAAAAAGTAGAAAGGTGGTTGCCAAGGGCTGGGGGAAGGGAGGAGACGACTTAGTGTTGAGTGGGTATAGAATATAAGTGCTGCCTGCTGAGAAAAGTCTAGAGATCTGTTGCACACCGATGTGAATACACTGAACCCTACTGAACTGCGTACTCAACAATGGTTAGGAGAGTGAAGGTTATGTTATGTCTTTCACCACAATAAAAACACACAAAAAAATTCTGGGGTCCATCGTAGCTGTAGGAATTGGGGGGACATCATAAATTCTGAGACCTCACTCTGCTCTGTGCTGGGAGGCGCCTCAGAACACCATACGCTCCTTCAGAGAGTGAGGTGGGAGGGAAGCCGTGTTTGGAACCTCCCCTACTTTTGCCTAACACCCCCCCACCCTGGAAACAGGAGGCTGCACCCCAACAGCTGCAGGCAGGGGCGACGGGGGCGGGGGCAGGGAGGGGGACTGGGCAGGCTCTGTAAGGTACTTGTTCCAGGCAAGCGTGGGTGGGGGGTTGCCAAGTCAGAGAAACAAAGGAAAGCGAAAGCCTTTATCCAGGCCTGGGCTGTCCTCCGGGAACATTCTGGGAAGAAAGGAGAAAGCCCAGTTGGCTGGGAGCAGCCATGCGGGGGGATCCGAAGTGACAGATACAAATGTGTAGTACACTGGGCAGGCATGGGGGAGATTAGAAGTGCGGGGATGCTGACAGCAGGCGCGGGGAGGGGGGTGCGGGAGGGGGGCAGGGAGCTGGCAATACCGAGACCCCAAATCTCTTCCCAGGGCACCCGGGTCTGCAGAGTGCTTTTAGTGCACATTAGCATAAAGCTATTTTTCAGATTCGCGCAAGCCTGGCCTAAGGGAATCCAGGCGGCAGGAGGCAGAACTGGAGGGCCAGCACAATGTCTGCTCCATCTCCTGGGAAGGCTCCCCGGGAATCAGTGCAGGCCGGAAAGCAGAGACCAGATTCCCCGCACTGGACCGTAACATCATCTTGGTGCCCGCCACGGGTTGTCCGAGTGTCTGAGGGAAGACTGCCGGGAGAGCGGACGGCACAGAGGACTCCGTGCAAGGCTGTGAAAAAGGAATAACCGTGTCTCGGATGAGAGGGCGCACCGGTCATGCTCTCGGGGGTACTCGGATTATTTGGGAGAGTAGGGTCCATCCATCGCAACGGGAGGCCTAAGGGCCAGGTGGCTCGTACAGGTCAGGGTCTAGGTGGCTGAGGAAGTATTAGCGCCCCCGCCCCCCCCTCCCCCCAGCAATGTCACTGCGGGTAAGTGTCGGCTGGGGAACTGGAGGCCTGGCTTCGTCCGGGGCCTTGGGGCTCTTCCGGCAGTTCTGAAGTCACTTTCCGCAGTCACCCTCCGGCCCGCCACACTCTCCACGTGGGACTTCTGGGCACGGGTGGGGCACCACACCCCTTTGTCTACCGTTCCAGACAGCAAATCCAGGACACAAGGGAGAACAACAGGATTAAAGCTCTAAGTGTTGAACCAGCTCTGGTATTTAAAATAAGCAAAAAATGATTCCCAACGCGCGTTTCCTTAACCAGTGCTTTAACTATCGGCGACTACTCCTCCCTACAGATGTGCACACCCCTGCTGGCTTCCCCGACTCGTGAGCGGCTCTCCTCGTGCATGCACCGAGCTCATCTAAGCGCCCCCCCCCCCCCCCCCCCGCAGCGTCCTAATGCTCTAATCTTAGGAACTTCTCATGCGCATGAATCCCACGGGCTTTTGCTCGGGTTCACCTAGGCTGACACGCAGCGTGGCCTTGCTCTCACGGCGCGGGCCCGGGCCAGCAGCTTCACCCCGGAGCTTGTGACAGATGCAGGATCTCGGGCCTGATGACTCAGAATCCACACTGAACAAGATTTAACAAGATCCCCTGGTGATGGGTGTGCACGGTCAGGTCTGAGGGTGACCGCAACGAGACATCACACCCCACCTCCCCTGCCACCAGGCAGAGAAGTAGAGCAGCATCCACTCCGAGGCCCGAGCGAAACAGCCTCCACCAGCTGCAGCCGTCCCCATGGTGGGGGGGAAAGGAGGGAGGGGACGGGGGACACAGAAGGAGTTGCTACGGCGGGCAAAGTGCATTTAAATTTGGGGATACCGAGGGACGCCTGAGTGATTCAGTCGCTTAAGCGTCTGCCTTCGGCTCAGTTCATGATCCTGGGGTCCTGGGTTGGAGTCCTGCATCAGGCTCCCTGCTCAGCAGGAAGACTGCTTCTCCCTCTGCCTGCCGTTCCCCCTGCTTGTGCGTGCTCTCTCTCTCTGAGGAAATCCTCGAGATTCTAGAATTCAAGCGCTGAAACTCTGAATCAGAGTCTGGGCAAACTGTTTCTATATGGGGAACCCCAAAGCCTGTCCATACGACTCTACACAGGGCACAGTCTGCATCTACCGCTTGGTCTCCCTACTCCTCCAATGGGTATACTCTTATCTGCCTTGCGGCCTTCCCCATCCCTTCTGCCCAGGTGTCAGGAGATGAAACAGAGCCTGGTGCTGGCGCGTGGGACAGCATCAGTGTCCTGAGGAAAGAAAGGCAGATAAAAATACTGCCTTGTGTCTCCCTTGTCAAGGTCACCCCACACCCACATGGGCGTCTCTCCATCAGCTCTATTTTCTGCCATACTGCCAGCCAGTTCTGTGAATCTTGTTTCTTTTGAGCGCCTGGGAAAGTTGTTTGATTGGTTCAGGTTTCATTTAGCCTGAGAGCCGTTTATGATTTCCATTATAAAATACAAAGAGCTCACTCAGCGTGTGTGTATGTGTGTGTGTGTGTGTGTGTGATCTTTTAGAAATAATTTTTCAAAGTGGTTCCCCAACCCAAAGTGGGTGGGGCTGGCGAGGAAGCACCAGGGGCAAAGTCTGAGTGAGGCTCTGAGAGAGAGGAATGCAGACTCCACACACCTGCCTGAGGCCTCTGGGAAAGCACCTCTTCTCCGTCAAGGGAAGGCAGCTGTCTTGCGGCCTTTGCAGAGGTCCATGCATTGGGACCCCCTGCCTTTTGGGGGAGGGTGGGGGAAGGGGTTGGTCTGGCTTTCAGTTTCCACATCTGTAAAATGGGACTTGCCCCAGCCTACCACCAGAGATCTCCACTGGGGCTGAGATGCAGGTCTCTAAGTTCTCTGCTCTCCCTAAGAAGACAGTGCCTACGGGTCTTCGTTGATTAACCTTATCAGTCTTGGACTGGAGAATCGCAGTTCTTAGAGCAGAAGAAGAGGAAAAAAGAATCCATCCCAATGGCCTCATTTCTCAGAAGTAGAAACTAGCCAGCCCTGTGTCCTGCAGCCCCTTCGCTCTCAGATTTTCGTAATTCAGTGGCATTGCTCTGGAATCTCACAGGCGCTGTGTATTCTCTTTTCAAGGAAACTGAGCTCCTGGAAGATAAAGACCAACATGTTGCCCAAAGCATTTCTCTTCTCGGCCCCGACAGAAGTGTGGACGCCGTGGCCTTCACTCCTTTGCTGGCTGCCGAATGCAGAGCCGGAACAAGGAATATGTGAGCTTTTTCTCTGCACAGCAATGAAAATGAATAAGGAGAGAAGAGAGGTGAATCACAGCTTTCCTCCTCAATCTCTCCTTGCTGAGCCAATAACCAATCCCTGAGCAGCACACGTGGAGAAGAACAGCTCTTCATGTGAGCCCAGGGAAGGCTGTCCGTTTGCTACAACCTTGAAAAAAATAAATAAATAAAGCATTTCTCTCACAAGTGGCCCAGGAAGGCTCGCTGTTTGGGCCTCCTTGTTCCTCGGTCCATGAGAATAGATCAGGCACCGGCAAAGTGCTAGGTCACAGGAGGACCTTGGTAACCAATGTGCAAACATCTAGCTTCGTGCAAGGGAACTCGACCAGGCTAGCACCTCTCCTTCACCTCAACCGTGACAGCCCTGCCTGTCCCACATACCCAGCATGATCCCCGTTCTCTCCAGCACTCGAGAAATGACTCTCCTGAGGTTTACTCCCATTATAGCCATATCTCATAACTCTTAAGGAAGCAACAGAAAGTACTACTGAATCCTGGCCACATTCATTTGTAGCAACTATCTACGCCATAGGTTTCTAATGTGATTATGTCTGTCTTTATGTGATTATATGGCCTTTCAAAAATCATTCTCTTTTGTTCATCCATCCATCCATCCATCCATTCAACAAGAGCATTTGGCATCTACTCAATGCTGAGTAACTTCTAAGCCAAAGTCAATGGGACATTTTCCAAGCTTTAAAATTCCCTGCCTTTAAGCAGTATCCGTCGAGCAGGGAGGTGTAGGCTGGGGTGGGGTTCAGTGGAAAAAAAAAACCAGCTATGTTAAAACCTAAGCTGTCGTTAACTAGTTATTTATTCCCTCTGAGCCTATTTCAACAGTTCCAAACAGGGACTGTTGGAAGAATTGTCCTGAAGTTTAAAGGGGGGGGGGGGGATGTATATAGTAACAGACTCCGTGCTTGGCATGGGAAAATGTGTTTGATAACTGTTACGTTAAAGAAAGTGACCCAAGAATCGAGCACGTTCCTCCCATACTCTGTTCTCCTAACACCTCACCGACACCCGTCAATATCCTTTCAGGTTTATTTTGCTTCCTAGGACGGTGTGCTTTTGGTTTTAATCCTCTCGTGAGCCAGTCCTGTCTTTATTCTGTCTGATGGGCTGCACCATTTTGAGAATATGATCTGTATCAAAGTCAGCTGGGAAGCTCCTGGAGCTTGCAGAGGATGGATACATAAAGTCCTGTTAATAAATAAACACACAGACATCAAGGCTACCGGCTGGGCTGTCGGCTGGCTGTGTAGTAACAAGACTTTATGCCTTCCTGGCTCCTGTCATCTTTGGGACTGAAAGCACTTAATGAATTCGTCTTGCTTGCAGTCCTCCTGGAGAAAGATACTGAGTGTCTCCAAAGAGCAGTCAGGGTCACCAGCTAGAGGTCAATGACTCTTGGGAACACTGCCAACCAGACCCCTAGAGCAGCTTTGTACGTTGTGTCTCATCATGAAAGTCCTAAATGCGTATTAGAAAATTTTTAAAAATAGGTAAGTTAAAATCCTGTGACTCCATCCATTGGGAGATAAGCACTGGTAACACTTTGTCATCCGCCCCCCCACACACACACACACGTGCTCACTGGGGTCTCAGATTCATGCCATTTTATAATTTAGCAATAGATCGTGACTATCTTGTCATGTAAAATGTTTCTACATCATTTTATGTGACTCCTGGTTTGCTGGAGAAATCCTTCTTATATGAAACAGTTCAGTTGATATGAATTGCTTTCACCGTGAGAACCATCCAGTGTTCTCTCTCTGTTTCGGATTTCCGTTCAGGATTTAGGGAGCAGCGTGTGTAAGGCAGGGTGGAGGGTGGCAGTCCGGGAAAGTGCTCGTCCCTTGGTGCCCAGAGGTGGAGTGGGATGAGGACACCCGGGAGCATTGTGTGGAACCTCGGGGGACACACAAGAGGAGGGGAACACACAGAGGCCTTCAGCACTTCTAGGCTTTGAAAGGACCCTCTGGTAGCAAGAGGGGAGGGGATGCCCTGCAGGAGACGAGACCACACCTCCATCCGCTCCTGTGTTCACCTTACTGTCAGTTGTCCCTTGAGACCCAAAGGTTGCATTTGCTGTCATGGTCTAGCCCTTGCCAGTCCCTCCAGCCTCCTCTCCCACCTGTCTCTGCCCTGCCGTGCTGTGTGCACGCTCTGGGTCTCTGCTCGGTTGTGCTAGGTCCGGCATGCCCGTTCTCCTCCACGTCACTTGAGGGACTGATTTTTTGATCACTCGGTTGAGGTGTCACTTCCTCCAGTTTTCCCTGACCCTCCCCCTCTCCCAGGCCGGACTAGCTCCCGTCCACAGCACTTCTCGAGTCTGAGCACACTGTGTCTGTGTCCCTACTAGACTTGGAGCTGCCTGGGTCAGTGTCTTACAGGTTGGGCAGACAGTGGGCACCCAATAAATGTTACTGAAGAAGGTAAAGGTAGTCCCAGTACCCGTACTGCCAACCCTTGGGATGACCGTAGTATGTGAGACATCATGAATGAGGGGGGCAAACCTCAAATCCATCTGCATCTCCCTGTCCCCACCGCCAAGCCCTAGGCTACCCTCAGTCTCCTGGCCCATTTAGTTCTTTCCCAACTGGCAGCCACTTAGCAGACAGACGACCTGCCTCACACATCAATCTGTGCATATCTCTTTCCTTCTTACAACATGGCACAAATATTTGGATTACTCTTAAAACAGCATGAGGCCCTACATAAACCTAGCCCCTACCTACTTTTCCAGTCTCAGCTTGTACCGCTTCTCCCTTTGGTCCCTCAGCCCCGGCCAACGAGACTTCTTTCTGATCTTCAAATAGCCAAGGCCCTTTCTGGTGTTGGGATCTTCTCTTGCCAGGAATGTTCAGTTCATCATTCCTCATGTGACTGGCTCCTTCTCGTCCCACAGGCTTCTGCTTTAGGGCTACTTCACCCAGGAAGCCTTGCTTCAGAACTGAACCTAAAATAAGTCTCCTTTCATTCTCTGGATGGTACATGCTCACTTTTTTTTTTTTTTAAGAGCATCTTTATATTTAGTAATCGTATTTTTATTTTTGTGATCAGTTGTTTGAGAATACTTTTTATTCTCTCCATGGGGGTGGGGGTGTTTTGTCCCCCAGAGGGGGACACTGGGCAATGTCTGCACATATCTTTGGCTGTCGCAGCTGGGGGAGGGTGCTGCTCACTAGCATCTAGTGCGTAGAAGCCAGGGATGCCACTGAAGGCCAAACAAGACACAGAACAGCCTCCCACAGCAAAGGACTGTCCATAGGGATTCGACTGAGAGATCCTGCTCAAGACTGCAGGTCCCACGAAGCCAGGGAGGGACCTCGTCTGCCTTGTCCACCATTTTATCTCCAGCACCCGGCTCGGTGTCTGACACACAGTGAGCCTCCAGATAGAGCTGGATGGAAAAACAGACACGTGGTGAAGGGGGGTCGCGAAAACTCTGGAACAACTGGCAGGGCACATGGGGACTAGTCAGAACTGATGCCCACCACAGCCCGGGAGCCGGCAAGAGGCGGTCCCTGCCGTGCCGGGCATTATCCCTTTGGTGGCTGGACTCTGGGGGAGTCTGGGTGTCCTAAGGGAGGGTCTAGAGCAGCCCCAGAGGTGGGGGACTCAAGGAACCCCATGAAGTGGCCATTTGCCATCTGAGAAGAAAGCATATAAACACCGTGACAACCTGCATGGCCCTAGCAAGTCATACCTCCTTAACGTCAGTCCTGGGCGGAGGGATGGATGGGATGGATGTCCAGAAGGCCAGGAACTCCAAGGCGGTGGCTTATGAGGTGAAGAGAGGAAAGAGGCAAGAAGGAACTATTTCTAGTGTCTATGGAGACCCCAAATCTCTATGCCCTTCACACTTACTCAAACTCACCAAGCGAGGGAAAGTGTGAGGTGGGGGAGAGCCTGAGCAGACATGCAGATGGTGCAGAAAGAAAGGCTGACGGGGTGGGAGGGGAGCATTAGCTTGTTTCCTCTTTCTGTTGTTCTTCTCTTAAACCACTAAAAGCTTGTTTCCAAAAAACTGCAGCTTTTTCTCCTCAAATATTGTAGTAAAATATCTTGATTTAGATTCTAAAGAATCCAGAAGATGGAATTAGCATGTGTCTGCCGGTAGGGAAGCATTTGGAGAGATGATCTGATTGAGGAAAGCTCTGAAATTCAAATAAGAATTCTCTCCCAGAGCAGATCGGCATGTTCTCTGAGACAGAAAGGGAACAAGAAGCTACAAGAACCATCATCAACCACTCGTAATACTGCCTCTCTGATTCAATTCATGCCACCCTATTCCCTCATAGACTGTCCCCTCTAGACCACTCCCTTCATAAACATGAGTCTTTCCCGAGGTTCCATCCTTGCCCCACCATGCCTGCCTTAGGCCCTCACCTGTCCATGGACGATTCCCAGAGCTATGTTACTAGGTTGAACTCTCCTGGGTTTCTGACTTGCACCACCAAGTGGCTCCTAGCCACTGCATCCTTAGCTCTCCCACAGGAATCTTTAATTCAAATGGTCTCAAACAGACCTCATCATTTTACATGCTCTTTCCCCCACCAAAGTGCTTTTCCTCCTGCATTCCTCCTCCTGATTAGTGGTACCACCATCCACCTAGTCCCTGAGCCCAGTAACTTGTGAGTCATTCCAGTCTCCTCTCTCCAGCTCTCCCCTCAAATCCACTCAACCACCAAATCTTATCCACTTCATCCCTTAAATGTTTTGAGGATCTATCCCTTCTCCATCTTTCTATTACCGTTGTCTTCATTTGCCTCCTCATTAACTTTTTCCCCTTTGTTAAAACACTGATACTCAGTACACTCACATCAACAAGGGCAGCCGAATTCTGCATCTACCTCCACCTAAATAAGGCTGCAAACTCTCCACTCTCAAGTCAGGGCTCTTTACCACCCCTCCAAGTCTCTCCCCTGTTGTACTTCCTGTCTCTCAGAATGGCGCCACCGCTCCCCAGGCCTCCTCCCCTCAGTCAAAAATCTGAAGGTCATTTTGGATTCCTTACTCTCTCTTTTCTATCACTCTCAACTCTTGACCAGACAGGTGTAATACGCCTGTCTGTACCCAGCCACCTACCCCTTAATAAAGCAGACAAGGCATTTACTGCCTCTTACTGTTCCCGGTGTGCCAATCTGGCTTTTCTATTTAGACTATGAGATCTTTGAGGGCATGGACCATGTCTGGTATTTTTTCTGATTCCTCCAACGTGCCCAGCACATCACTAGGTACAGAGTTTGCCCAACAGAGAGAGAGTTGGCAATGAAACCCATCTGCCAGGAGAAGCCTGGTGCTGAACTATCAGCCCCCTAAAATGAATGGTGCTATTGGCTTAACTGCTTTGCCTCAGTGAGAGACATGCCTGGGATCAGCGAGACCTCAGCGAAGAGGTTGGAAATGATTCTCTGAGAGGTCTGGGAAAAAGACTCCACCAAGGACAACATCATGGATCGTGGAGTCATCATGAGGACTCAGCCGATTTCTGAGATCTTGAACCTGTGGACACCCATCTGTAATGCTGTATGGTGTCCTCCAATGGTACTCAGTGGCCCAAGAGCTTGGAATTACATCCCACCTGTTTTGTGGTGGCCACCTCCCCTTGGAAATAAGCAACAGTTCAATCTTTTCAGGAGTCTCTTCTGTTTTCCAGAATTAGAGTCTAGAGTGTTTCATTTCTGTTACTTTGCAAATATCCTTATTCCTTTGAGGTCCATGATATCTGATTACTCTTTACTCTATCCTTTACTCCACCACTGCCTCTCCTTCACTCATTGAGGACTCTAGCAATTGTTTCCCTTTCATCTGAGGTTCTGCCATCATCCTAGAAAGTTTCAATATACACAGGTGGGCTCTCTAACACCCCAGCCTCGTATTTCCACAACTTCCATAATGCCAGTGGCTTTTAGTTTCATTTCACTCATCCGCGAGCATGACTCTACCTTGGACCCATATCACTGAAATTGTCCTTGAGTCAAGCCTTGCCTAGACTATGACCACCGCCTCTTGACCAATGACTCTGCCTCTGTCCAAAAATCTACAGTGGTTCTACATCTCCTACAGGTTCAATTCCAGGTCCTTAGACCAGGAGGTCTCACCTCATCCCCGTCACCTGGCACTTCCTGTTCTGACATTACTGGACCAAATGCAGGTTCCATTCCCCCCACCATCTCCAGAGGCTCCTGGGCCTAACTGTGACTCGAAGGCCCAGAAGACTTCCCTTCTTGTCGGCAAAGATATTCCCTCTCTGTCTATTTCCCTTCTGGTCTACAAAGATGTTAACCTTCACGTTCCAGCTCAAACACTACCTCCTCCGGGAAGCCTTCCCTGCCTAGTCTGGGCACATCTAGGGACTCTTTCTTCTGAGCTCCCCAGCACGCGATGCTGTCATTACAACATTTATCTGGTCAAATTAATATCACAAGGGCAGGAACCATTCCTATTCATGTCTGTATCTCAGCCCAGGGTGCAGGCTTAGTTCAAAGTAGGCTTCACTGGATGTTATAAAAGAAATGAAAGAGTGACTTCCATAGATGCCCTGTCCTCTTGAGGTCAGAGGAGACTGGGCTCTTGAATTAATTGAACCTCTTCTCTCTTCACCCTGGCCCAGTGCCCTGCCCATATGCTTAACCCTCCTAATAGAATCTGCCGTGGCTAAGCACCACATACAGATAAATCCCTCAGCATTAAGTAGCAAAAAAGCTTCCAACGGCTTAGAGAAGAAAGAGACTGGTGCTCCACAGACGGGAAGGGAGACATGTGGCATATGGAGAGACGTCTATCTGATTTTTAGGTATTGAATACCTGGGAGTATTGATGACAATTTCATACTAAAACCAATTATGTGTTCAGCACTGTACTAGCCACTGATGGTGAGAATAAAAGTTCAAACAGTAGCATACATTTGTTGATCACTTTCTACATGCCAGGCACAACTCCATGGAATCTGCATCATGGTGATTATTCCCATTTTACAGGTAAGAAAATGGGCTCGAGTCACACAGCTAATAAATGCCCCAATAGTGTCATCTCTCACTATTTTCTTCACTCTGTCTCTTCACTGTCCTCATCACTCCCTTCTAAAATAAACTTCTTCCCCCATCCTCTCTCCCCACTAGCCACCCTTCCTTCTCTGCATCAGACAGCAACATTCTCATCCTCTACCACCTCATACAAACTCACATCTGCTCTCATTCTACCCTCCTTCTGTCCAGTTGTCCCAGAGAATGGCCCCTCTCCATCCTAAGGGCTATCCCTCCACCTGCACGTTTGAGGGGGTCCACCCATGTTCTTAGGAACCTCACATTATGGATTATTCTTCCTTGAACCTATTACTTTTCCATTTGAATGGGTCTTTCCCATTGACATTTAAAGGTGCTCAACTGCCTCCCATTAAAACAGAACAAAACCACCCATCTCTTCAACTATCACAGCCAAACCTCTGGAATGTTCAGTTATACATTCAGTGTCCACTTGGTCCTCCACCAGCTACAGTCTGACTTTTGCCCATAACATCCCTGACGCTCTTGTTTAAATCACCTGTGATCTCTGCGTTTCTGAAGCCAATGCACATTTACTGGTCCTCATTCTCATGGACTTTTCAGCAGCCCCTATGCTTCCTCTTCTTTATTCAGGAAACACTCTGCCCTTCGCTTTCATGACATTTCCCCCTCCTGGCTTTTCTCCCTATCT
The DNA here is from genome assembly GCF_011800145.1 of Mirounga leonina. Taxonomy (NCBI): domain Eukaryota; kingdom Metazoa; phylum Chordata; class Mammalia; order Carnivora; family Phocidae; genus Mirounga; species Mirounga leonina. Next base: position 47,042,167 of record NW_023270389.1, read on the forward strand.
CTCTAGATCATCCTTCTCTGCTTACCTTCCAGGCTCATCCTAACTCAAAGTCAACCCCAGGCCTTCTCTTCTACACCTATCCTTCCTCCCTAGGCAGCCTCATCCATGCCATGGTTTCATTTACCCCTGGATGTTGATGAATTACGGGGACACATCTCCTGCCCAGACCTCTCCTCCAAATTCCTGTCCCTATATCCCCCTGGCTTCTTGACCTCTGCACTCAGATGGTTCAAAGTCTCCTCAAGTACAACATGCTGAGATTGCACTTACAACGTTTGACTATTTCCTGTCTCGGGGAATGGTACCTCCATCCACTGCTACAAAGCTGGCAGCCTAGGGCTCATCCCCAGTACTTCCCTCTCACCTTTCACATCCAAACCGTCACATCCTGTCCATTTACCTTCTAAACCTCTCCAATCTATCTACTTCTTTCTACCCCACAATAAATGTCCCAGCATAAACAACCATCTCCCGATAGGTCTCCCTGGATCTTCCCTTGGCCACCTCAAATCTACTGTCCACACTCTATGGTCACCGTGATCCTTCTGAAATGAGAGATCTGGCTGTGTCACCCTCCTGCTTAAGTACTTCAGTGATTACCTGTTGCTTTACAATCAACATCAGAGTCCCTACTGCAGCTGATAAAACTCCCTCCTGCTTCTCCTGCTCATCTCACGTGTTTCTCCCTCTCCCTCTCTGCACCCCAGTCCACTGGCCTTGGGAACCTCAAAATGCCATGCCTGCTCTAGCCATGACCCTCCCCCATTCCTGGAATATCCTTTCTCAGCTCCCAAACCCTCCTCACCTCCTCCGCTCCTACTCAGTCTCCAGGTCCCAGCTGAACCATCATTTTCTGAGGATGAAAGGATGGATGAACCATCATTTTCTGAGAAAAAGGACATTTCTGAGGACTTCCCAGGTCCTCCCTGAGTGGCCCAGACCTCCTATTAAATGCCCTTATCATGCCATGGGCTTCTACCTTATTGCTCTTATAAGTGTCACTTTACACTTACTCTGACAAATTTGTCCCCCCAAATGACTTCAAACTCCATGAAGCCTGGGATTTTGACAGTTCTGGTTTCCCCTCCACACTGTAGCCCCCGTGACACTCAATAAATACTTGCTTGACATCATGAAAACGCGACCCAATTCTATCTAGCTTCTGGCCTCATTATTCTCCTGAAATTGCCCTTGCTAAAGTCATCAACAACCTTCAAACTGCCAAAACTGTGCGCCTGTGGATCCCTGGTGTTCTACCAGCTGGACTGAGGGTTTCCTGCACTAAAATAGAATCTTGGCAGTTTTTCCCTGATTCATAGAAAAAAAAAATTAGCTGACAGACTTATCCTCAATTTAAAGCTTTTGTTTCATAAAGTTTTCTTTCTCAAAACTTGGTGTCCGCTATTTTATGTCTGTGGTAGAATCTAGCGGAAGATGCTCTCTGATTTAGTCCAAAATTATATATTCAGCCATTTCAAAATGTTATGGTATTCTCCAGAAAACACCACGATTTCCATGGGTTTCACAACATGAGCAAGTGTTTGAGACCCACTGGCCGAATCCAAAGAAATATTTTTAGCCCTCTAATTTGTTCTCTTGATGGTATCTGGTACTGTTTATCAGATTGCTTATTCGTTTTAGCAACCAGCATTTACTGAGCACATATTATGGTTTCCCACAGTCCTTCGTTGCTATTTTTACTATGGCATTCATCACCTTCTCCTGTGATCTCTCCCATGTCCTGCCAGCTCCTGGAGGCTACAGGGACCATGGCTCTCTCTTTTCTCTCTCTCCTCACCTAGGCCAGCACTTGGCTCAGGCACATGGATCATCTTTTTTGCATGTAGGAATAAGTGAATGAGTGAATCCATGAGTGAATAAGCAGACGAACAAAATGGTGGGGCAGAACTTGAATCCCCATTCCTAGTGCTCTGCTGACTCTCCACTGGGAAGCTCATGGTCATGCAGTGATTGGATACAACAGAAATGTCAATTTCACATAGGTAAGCTACCATCCGTTGTTATTTTAATAAGTAAAATGAATCTGATGTAAACGTAATATAGTTTTATAGTCTTGTGCTTGTGGGAATCACTTCTACTATCTATCCATCACCAAGCCCTGTTGATTTTACCACCAAAAAAAAAAAATCATAGTAATTGTCTATCTTATGGGGATCTAAACAGTTTTACTCTGCAAGCACCTGAAAATGCCATGTATTATGTCTGTGGCAGAATTTGAGTAAATAATGGCATTACTGATATTAATGTATCTTTAAGCAGTCCATAGTCTATCGAAACCCATTCTCTTGGCCTCTTCTGCCCTTTCTCCTGAGCTTGTCTATCAAAATTGTACTTAACCTTCAAGGCCCAGCTCAAAAATCACCTCCTCCAGAAAGACCTTAACAGTCGGCCGGAATTACGGGGGCCAGGCCCAGGTTCACTTTAGCCCCACTGCATGTGACCAACCGCATGTCATTTGTAGCTCTACTTAGCACTTATTTCTTTATTCTGCAGGGCCCAGCTGCTGATGTGAATGGTCCTCCCACACTGCCTGTGGGCAACTCAAGCCCAGGGACCACACCTTGCTCATCTTTCTGTCTTCCCGGTGCCTTGAATGATACTCATTTTCCAAACCGAAGTGTGTTAGACTGATCATCCACTACTATTTCGCTATGCTATGTAAACACCACTTTTGTGTGTCATAAGGTGACTTTTTTTCCTAAATAGTTGGGGCATCTGGCTTTCCCCCTCGTGGTGAGGTTCTAGCAGCCTTAGCTGAGAGCCCCGTCCAGCTTCTCGCTCTCACCCCCGTGAGCCATAGCAGGATACAGAAGAAGCAGCTGCCCTTGCTCTAGAATTCATTTGGGGAAAAATTCAAGCTGTTACCTTTTGAAGTGGAATGGGAGTCAGAGGTGAGCCCTAGCCGGTGAGTTGCGTGGGAGGAGAAAGGTTTGCCGTGAGCCAGGCCCCTGGCTCTCAGACTGGTTTTGCCAAACAGCAGACAGCCTCCCAGCACAGACCTGGGCCTCGGGGGCCACCCTGCCCAGCTTCTTCCTTGGGTACAGACACAGGGTCTCCCGAGCATCTCGATGCCACTAGCATCTGCACCCGAGCAGAGACAATCCCTCCCTTTCCCCGCTCCATCCCCACGGAAGATCACACTCACGGGCCAGGGGGCCCAGCCCTAATGCACACGCTGCAGAGAGAGAAGCAGGAAAGCCGGAAATCCATCCCATGAACGCTGACAGCTTTGTCCCTGAACTGTGCCTTGTACAAACCTCCCCAGGCTGCAAAGAGTCCAGCTCATCCATCAAAGTGTGTAACGCTCAGCCACACGCTGTGAGACCCAAGCTCCTGTCTCTGAGCACCTGTGATGCTCCCAAGCCGCTGCTGCAGGTCCCTGTGCCCGGGAGGAAGGTCATCGGAGGAAGAGCAGAAAGGTGCTGCTTGATGGCAAAGATCCTGCACTCTCACACATACCTGATCGGGAGGTTAAATGGATGATGTAGGCAGAGTGCTTAGCAGAGTAGCTGGAACTTAGCTCCTAAGGAAGGCTTCCCACATAACAGTGCTGGAAGCCTTGCTCCCATGCCCTTCATGCATCTAGAAGCTTCCAGGGTGGGTGATGATCAGCAGGAGGGAATTCTTGGGGGGGGGGGGCGCTGAGCTGGCCATCTGTGTTGATGGGAGGCACCCAAGGGGGTGTTCCAGGGCACACTGATACCACCACAGCTGAATCAATAACCTTCCTTCCTCTTCTGGGACAATCCGGCCCTAGACCCCAGAATAATTTTCAAAACTTTTCTTTCAAGTGTATCTCTCTTCTCTCCTTTCTGAAGCCCAAGTGAAACACCAGAAACAGACCTACTGCCCTCACTGACGTGCAGCCACACTGTTCCTCCTGTTCCCTCCCCTAAGGCCGCCCAGGTGCCCGCAGTGTCTCCGGGACCAGGGAGTATTAGGGCAACAAAGAGAAGGATGGTTTCTATTTCTTCATATTGTTTTCAAGGCTAGAGGGTCATATCTTGCCCACCCCGCTCAGAAGGGTGTCTAAAGGCACCTCCCCCTCCAGCTGTCCAAGCACGACCTGCAAACTTAAAAGAACTGTGGACGGCCCAGAGCCCAGTGGAACTCCTCAAGCAACCTGAGGGCGGGGCTGTCACCCCACTGTTCAGCTAGAGAAGAGCTCAAGGGAACCTCTCAGGCACAGGGCAAGGAAAGAGGATTTTTGTAATAGTTAATGTATTCACAGGGTTCAAAATTGAAAGGTACAGAAGGGTTTCTTGGTCCACTCTCCCTGAAGGCAACAGATCTTACTAGGGTTTTTATATATAATTATGTACATTCAAGCAAATATCTTGGAATTCTCTGACTCCTCTTTCATAACATAGACATTAGCATATTATAAATCCTCTATGCATTTTTTCAACCTAGCCATGTATCTTAGAAATCATTCCCTATCAGTTATAGAGAAATTTCCTAAGGTTTTTTTTCCGGTTTTTGTTTTGTTTTGTTTTATGAATGAATAGGACCGTATTCAACTACCTGGGAGGTACCACAAGATATTTAACAAGTCCGTCTTGGATGAGTACATAAATTATTCTTTCGTAGCTCAAATGATGCCATACTGTGCATGTGTCTTTGTGTCCATGGGCCAATATACCGGCAAGCTCAATTCCTAAAAATGGAATCACTGGGTCTGATGGTGTGGACACTTCTAATTTTAGGAGATGTTTCTAAAACATCTTCCAAAGAAGTTGTACCCATTTACTCTTCCAAGAGCAACATACGAAAGCGACTGTTTTTCCAGGACTTCATCAGCAGCTTAGCAATCTTTTGGATGCTCATTGAAAGGTAAGTTGCAGTTTACACTTTACATATTAAAGAATCAATCCTTTGTGTATAATTAAACCCCTGAGTCCTGGAGGGAATGAAGAGCATGCAGTTTTTTACCAGGCCAGCACTTTCCCTAAAGTCTAACGGGATCACAACATCTCTTGGACCTACAAATACCAGGGTTTATTCACGATGGCTCTGGATGTCCAGCTTCCACACGTGCATCTGTTCTTAACAGGAGGAGACTAGCACTGCGGAAGGAGCACGGCCTTTGGAACTGGGAGACCCAGCTTCACACAGCAACTCTGCCACTGACTAGCTTGATGCTCTTAGCAAGTTATTTAACCTCTCCCCAACTCAGTCTCCTCACGTGAAATACAGGGATAATCATATTGATTTTGCAAAGCCTTGTCTGGCACAGAGAAGGGACATTTAATAAGTAGCAGCAGTTTTCATTAGTGTTAATGATCATCAGGCCGGATTCTAAACCTCGGGGCACTTTTCACAATTGACAAGACCTGGACTGGCCCAGCCAGGGCCATTCTGTTAAGAGGCCACCCAGACGGTTCCCAAGTTCGGCTCTGATCCACTCCAGCCTCCTTCCAAAGTCATCAGGAGACATCACTACAATCCCACCCTGGGCCTCTGGGTGAGGGTGGGCGGTTCCTGTGCCAGGATGGGCTCCCTTTTTGCCAGAGGATGTCTGCACTCAGCCCGAAGCCTCTCTGGACTAAGCAGAGCTCATTTCCAATTACAGATGGGCCAGCTGGAGACAAAACAGAGATCCCTGAGCAAAGTATGAGGGACTTGCTCTCATCAGCACTGGAGCCCATTCAGCTTTTCCGGAGCAATTTTTGATAAGGTCACTAAATGCAAATTTCTAGTTCTGGCAAGAATGCCAGGGATGCCCCCCACTAGGGTTTCTATCTATGCACGTGACACAGACACCCTGCCCCCCACCCCACAGGACTTCAGAGGTTTTTCTCATTCATACATGGTCCTCGCTCATTTCATGCCCCAGGTGGCAGAAATTATGGCCATGCTCCTCACGGGGCAGGGGACTTTGAGGAGAGTGCTGCTGATTTGCCTAACACCCCAAGTGATCCACCCTGGGTGCTGACTGGACCCCCTATCTCTATATGCTGGTTTAGATCCTCGCGGGCACTACAACTGGAACCTCTGGAGAGAGGTCTGAGAAATTATCGTTGCTCTCGGAGAATATACCTTTGCTCTTTCTTCCCCTTGATCCACCTCTGTCAGCCTAAAGGAAAGAGGTATAAACTGCATGTACTTCCAAGTACTTCAGAAGTACAGAAAGGAAGCTGCCTTCCACCCTCCCGCCCCCCACCCCGCCCCAGAAAGACTCCAAATCCCAGCGAATCTCCGGCAAAGCGCACTTGCCAAACCTGAACACCCCCCCCCCCCCGCCCATTGTTTGTTTCTCACGCGGTATAAAACGTGGGTCTGGCTCAGCCACCGGAGACCTGACAGGGCACAGAGATCCGACCGCGTAGACGTCAACCCCTGCCAGTTACGCTGGACCCCCAGCCTTGCGGGTGAGAACCCCCAGCTCCAACCCGGGTCCTCCAGCCAGGCCACGAGTGTGGCCCCGGGCTGGAAGAGGGTCCGGGGCTGCGCAGACTGGAAAGAACGGGAGAAAGTGCCTCCACTGACTGCGGGGGAGGGGGCTGCCTGCCCCCCAACCCCTCTTGCCGCGTCCAACTTGCTAGAAAGAGCAAACTTCCAGGACCCCACAATTCCACCCAGAGAAAAGGAATGGCCAAGTGTGCCAGAAAAGCACGGTGGTCTATGTAGCCCAAGGGCACCGACAGAGAAGACAGATCTCCACCCCTGCCCTCCCTGGCTGCCTTAGGCAGCGCAGAGACCGGAGCAAGCCACCCAGGCAGGAGGTCTCCGGGGCGCCGCTCTGGGCACCCTCCCCGGGCCACCCCTGCCAGCCGGGGTGAAGCGGACGGGAGCAGCAGCACGCGGCCCTTAGCCCGACACTGCCTTCCGCTCAGCCCTGCTCTACTGGGGCCAAACCCTCCTCCGGGCCGCTGAGCGAAGCTTCGACGTGGCCCGGCGCCCCCAGCCAAGCCCGCGGCGCACGGCCCTGGGGATAGGGGTGCGCGACGCCGGCTCCGGCCTCAGGAGCAAGCGGACAGCGGCCCGGGTGAGTCCGGTGTCTCGGTCCCTCAGGCAGACGTCGGCCCCGGCTGCCTCGAACCCGGACGTCCTGGCGGAGATGGCGACCCGCGCCGCGAACGCACCTCCGCCCTCCTTCTGTGGCCAAACTTCAGCAAAATGCCCAGCAAACCGCGCCCAGGTTGCAAGGCTGGCGCAGAGGCGCCCGCGCGCTCGGAGGCCCCTGGACGCACAGACCGACGGCGGTGGCGCGGCCCGCCCGCCCCGCACCCACCCGCCGCGCGCTCAGCCCCGGGCCCCGCTCACTCACGCGCGCCGGGCGGTCCCGCCGAGTGTGCAGCGTCGTGGGCCGGGCCGCCGCATGCTCCCGGGCGGTCGTGGGCGCCGGGGCGCAGCAGCCGCGTCCGTGTGCGCTCCGGCCAGGGGAAGGCGCTCGCGGAGCAGGAGCGGGCGGCAGCGGCGCAGGCGGGGACAGGGGCCCTGCAAGTCCGGCCCCGAGGCGGGGACAGCGCGACCCGCGGCCTGGCCACGAGGCCGCAGACGCCCACCCCCACCCGCTCGGAGCGCGCGGCTCCTGGTACGGAGCCGGAGAGCCGAGCGCTGACCCAGACCCGGCCCGGCTCGGCCACAGTCAAGATAGGGGCGTGAGGGGAAGGCGGCCCCGGGGCTCGCCGCCCGCGGTGCTAAGGCGCCCTCGGAAGTACGCCCCGGCCCGGCACTTCCCCGCGCGGAGGCCGGCGGCCCGAGGAGTCCCCGGGCCGCCCCTGCTCCGCTCCCTCCCTCTCTCTTGGGGGAACGCCGGCTCGAGGAGCGCCCTAACCCGTTACCGCGGCTGAGCAGCTTCGCTCCGGCGGCCGCTCCCGCGTTCGGCTGGCACCGGGTCTGCGCGCGTCCTTCCGAGCGCCCGGGCCTGGGGCTGCCCGCGTGAGGCTCCTCTGCGTTCCCCCGCGCTCCGAGCACTGGCCCCGCACCGAGCGGAGAACCTCATCGCCCCTCCAGGTGGCCGGGGCTGGGGGCAGGTACCGAGCCACCTGATTGGCGCTGGCCCCAGTCCTGGGAGAATCCCCCACCAGAGAGGCTGCTTGCACGAAAGCGAAGGGAAGGGACAAAACGGCGCAGGCTGGTGCCTTCCAAAGAGCCTTCCCTTAGCCCCAGTGCCCCTTCGCCTAAGAAATGTGAGCTTCGGAGTGGGCGCCCTAGGAACTTCGCGAGCCACAGCTCAAGCCCAGCACGGAAAGTCCTGAGAGAATGATAGTTTTAAGGACCAGGGTGGGTCGCTGTCCCCTGGACTTTGCCTGGAGAGCCTCCCCAAAGGCTCATCTGTTTCCCTATTTCTGGCCAGCACTGGTCCCTGGAAGACCAGTCACATCTGGATGTCCCCGCCGTGGAGGGGCACCGCGTCCTTGCAGCGGGGCAGGGAGGGAGTAAATAAATGTGTAATTAGAATTGGGACGGAGAGATCTAGCAGGAAAAGGCAGCAAAGGAGACGCGCTGTCTTCTCCACCACCACCGCCCCCACCCCCACCCCAACAACACGAGGAGAAAACGTTAACGGTGCCCTCGATTTCTTCCCTGAAATTACCCTCCTTTAAAATGTTTTCAAACTCGGGGTGCCTGGGTGGCTCAGTCGTTAATCGGCTGCCTTCGGCTCAGGTCATGATCCCAGGGTCCTAGGATCGAGCCCCACATCGGGCTCCCTGCTCGGCGGGAAGCCTGCTTCTCCCTCTCCCTCTCCCACTCCCCCTGCTTGTGTTTCCTCTCTCGCTGTGTCTCTCTCTGTCAGATAAATAAAATCTTAAAAATAAAATGTTTTCAAACTCTACAAGTTGCTTATGTGCTGTACCCCCAAACAATAAATTGTGACATCAATGTGCTTGGAGAACGTGGTGGGGCGAGATGGAAGGAAACCGTCACTTTTTCGCATCTCCAAAGCATCTCAATATGGAACTTTTGCTTGTTCCGGTCTGCTCATTTTTGTCCTGACCCTGCTCTCAGGCTTGGACTGAAGACAGGGGAGGAGGGGGGGAGAGGGTCACCCAAATTAATGCTCAAGGAGGGGGGGGTGTTCTCTATATCAAATATGTTTTCCTTCATACTCTGCACAGTCTGGGGGATTCAAAGCAAACGTGAACATTGTATCTATTTCTAGAGGAGAGAGAGAGAAAAACATGGGTCCCTCAGCCCAAGTCCAACTTGGAAAGGAAAGGAGTAGGAAATTTAGCAACCTTTATTATTCCTAAAGCACTCTTTAAAAAAATATGCATATCCAAAGGCCAGCTACCCACCCAATGGGTCCAGCAGGTTTACTCTTGCTTCCAACACTCCACGTTTTTCCTTTCTTTTCACAGGTTTCAAATTTTTTTTTAAAGATTTTATTTATTTGACAGAGAAAGACACAGCGAAAGAGGGAACACAGCAGGGGGAGAGGGTGAGGGAGAAGCAGGCTTTCTGCTGAGCAGGGAGCCTGACCCAGGGCTCCATCCCAGGACGCTGGGATCATGACCCGAACCAAAGGCAGATGCTTAACGACCGAGCCACCCAGGTGCCCCTCAAATTTTGATCTCAGAGCATCATGTGCTGCCTTTTCTCACACAGTCAGACCTCACACCTACATTCCTTCCTCAGTCTCACTTCTTCTCAAAGGCAAAACTGCAATAGGAAGAGCTGTGTTGTTTTGTTATGCACAATTACACAGAGAGAGAAGTGAAGCCTGGTGCAGCCTGACCAATCATCCTAAACCAAACCAGCCAGGTCACTGACATCACCCTACAACTGCACCCATTCCTTTTCCTAAGCCCTTCCCTACCCCCTAAAGCAAAAGCCATCCTGACTTTACAGTAATTACTTCCTCATGTATGCATGCCTAAACCCTGTTGTTTGGTTTGCTTGGTTTTGTACTTTCTGTAAATGGAATGATAGATCACGAATTTTTTGTGTGTATCTGGCCTCCTCTTTCACTTGGTTATGTTTGTGAGGTCATCCATTTTTGTTGTATATTGTTGTAGTTGGGGCTATTACAAATAATACGGCTAACCACATTCTTATATATATCTCCTGGCGTCCAAATGCAAACTTTTCTTTAGAGTATATACCTTGCCGTGGAATTGCTGGGCCATAGGTTATGCCGATATTTAACTTTATTAGATAATACCAAGTTGTTTACCAAAGTGGTCATAAAATTTACACTCCCACCAAATATGTATAGTAGTTTCAGTTGCTCCACATCCTTGCCAAGACATATTGTTAGACTTCTTAATTTTTGTCAATCTGGTGGATATGTAATGATATCAAAATTGTGATCTTCATTTCATATTCCTAATTACCAATAAGATGGTGCACACTTACATGTGTTTAGAGCCTATTTGAATTTTCTGTTTTGTGAAGTGCCTATTTAAATCTTTACCCATTTTTCTACTGAGTTATCAGATTTTTTTTTTCTGTTGATCCATAAAGGTTCTTTGTATATTCTAGCTATCTGCCTTTGTCACTTAGAGATTGCAAGTATCTTCTCCCCCTCATTAATCTTCATCTTTTGATCGGGAATAACTTTTTAAAGCAGAATTTTCATTTTGTGATCATTGTAAATTCATATACAGTTTCAAGAAATAATGCGGGGGTCCCAGGTACCCTTAACCCAGTTCCCCCCATTGCTACCATCTTGCAAAACTATATCACAACCAGGAGATTGACATTGCCAGAGTCAGAACATTTCTATCAGCACAAGAATCCCTCAGATTTCCTTTTAATAGCCACACCCACTTCCCCTCCTCATCCCTAACCCCTAGAAACCACTTGTCTGTTTACCATTTCTAAAACTGTGTGACTTCAAGAATATTAAATAAATGAAATACTATGATATATAAACTTTTTTTCCCACTCAGCATAATTCTTTGGGGATTCACCTGGGTTTATTAATTGGATGATATGGATGTACCATGGCCTGTTTAACCATTCATTCACTCATTGAAAGACATCTGGGTTTTGTTTTGTTTTTCCAGTTTTGAGCTGTTATGAATCAAGCTGCTATAAACATTCATGTGCGGGTTTTGGTATGAACATAAGTTTTCATATCTCTGGGATAAATGCCCAGAAGTGCAATTCCTGGATCATGTGGTATTTGCACACATCCTTTATAAAAGAGATTGCCAACCTGTTTTCCAGAGTTGCTGTGCTTTTTTACATTCACACTGGCAGTGTATGAGTTACTCAGTTTCTCCACATCCTTGCCAGCATTTGGTGTCACTATTTTTTAAATTTTACCCATCTTGATAAATGCATAGCGCCATCTCCTTGTGCTTGTAATTTCCATTCCCCTAATGGCAAATAATGTTGAACATCTTTTCATGTACTAATTTAGCATCAGTATTTCCATCTATATGCTCTGTTGGTGAAATATCTGTTTATGCCTTTTGGACACTTTCTAATCAGATTGTTCTTTTGAGTTATGATAATTTGCATATTCTAGATCCTAGGGGTTTTTTTGTTTTTGTTTGTTTGTTTGTTTGTTTGTTTGTTTGTTTGTTTGTTTGTTTTAGAAAGAAAATGCACCCAGCAGGAGGAGGGACAGAGGGAGAGAGACTCCTAAGCAGGCTCCACACTCAGCCCACAGCCCCAGGCAGGGAGGCAGGGCTTGATGAGGGGCTTGAGCTCAAGACCCTGAGATCATAACCTGACCCAAAATCAAGTGTCAGATGCTTAACCAACTGAGCCACCCAGGCGCCCCTAGATCCTAGTCTTTTTGTAGATACGTGGCTTGTAACTATTTTCTCCCAGTCTATAGATTATCTTTCATCCTCTTTACATGGATTTTGCAGAGGAATTTTTAAATTTTGATAAGGTCCAATTTTTTCAGTTTTTCCTATTATGGGTCATGGAGTTTCTGTCAAGTGTAAGAACTCTTTGCCTAGCCTTACATCCCAAAGATTTTCTCCAATTTTTTTTTCCTCTTTCATGTTTTACCTTTAAGTCTGTGACCCATTATGCGTTAATTTTTATATAAGATGTGAGATTTTGGTTGAGTTTTTTTTCCTTGCCCAAGCATGTCCAATTGTTTTAGCACCGTTTGTTGAAAAGCTATCTATCCTTCATTGAATTGCTTTTGCACCTTTGTCAGGAACTTACTGAGCATATTTGTGTGGGTCTATTTCTGGATTCTCTATTCTGTTCCATTGATCTCTTCCTCCACCAATACCACACAGGTTGAAATTGAGCAGACTGATTCTGCCCATGATATTCTTCTTATCTAAAATTGTTTTAGGTCTTCTAGTTCCTCTGCCTTTCCATTTATGCTTTAGAATAATCTTCTCTATATCTACCAAGAACCTTGCTGGCATTTTGGTTTTTTGTTTTGTTTTGTTTTGTTTTGTTTGTTTTTTAAAGATTTTATTTTTTTGACAGAGAGACAGTGAGAGAGGGAACAAAAGCAGGGGGAGCAGGAGAGTGAGGAGCAGGCTTCCCTCTGAGCAGGGAGCCCGATTCGGGGCTCAAGCCCAGGACCCTGGGACCATGACCTGAGCCGAAGGCAGACGCTTAACGACTGAGCCACCCAGGCGCCCCTTGCTGGCATTTTGATATTAGGGAGAAATATTCAGCCTTTCATCACTGAGTATAAATTAAGCATAAATAGTAGGTATCAAGCTAACAAATTTTCCTTCTATCTGTAAGTATCAAGCTAACAAAATTTCCTTCTATTTTTATTTTTGTGAAAATTTTTGTGATAAATGGGTGTTGAATTTTGTTGAATGTTTTTACATTGGGTTATATAAGCATGTGATTTTTCTTTTTTAGCTTGTTAATATGGTGGATTATGTCCATTGCTTTTTGAAAATTAAACCAGCCTTGCATCCCTGGAATAAAGCCTACTTGGTCATGTTACATAATTCTTTTTATGTATTGCTAAATTCTATCTGGTAATATTTTGTTGAGCATTTCTTGCATCTATATTCATGAGAGATATTGGTCAGTGGTTTTGGTTATTTGTACTATCTTTGCCTGGTTTTGGTATCGGGATAATACTAGCTTCATAAAATAAACTGAATGTGTTCCCTCCTCTACTACTTTCTGGAAGAGATTATGTAGATTTGATGTTAAGTCTTGTTTAAATGTTTGGTAGACTTCTCTGGTAAATCTGTCTGGGCCTGGGCCTTTTAGAAGATTTGAAATTGTAAGTTTAATTTTCTTAACAGTTACGGGGTGATTAAAATTGTCTATTTCAGACTGGATGAGAGGTGGTACTTTGTATTTTTCAAAAAACTGACATTTCCCCTAAGTTGTCAGATTTGTGTGTGTAGAGTTATTTATTGGATTCCCTTTTTTTCTCTTTGATATCTGCAGAGTGTGTAATGATCCCATTTCGTTCCTGAAACATTGGTCATTTGTGTTGTCCCCCTCCTTTTTGTCCTTTGCCAGTCTTGCCAAAGGCTCATTAATTTTATCAATCTTTTAAAAGAAACAATCTATTGTCAATTTTATCGATTTCTTCTTGTCTTAATTATATCCTTTCTTCTTCTTGTTTTAAGTTTATTTTGCTCCTTTTTCCTTAGATTCTTGGGGTGGAATCTTAGATTATTGATTAAAGACTTTCTTCTTTTCTAATATATGCATTTAGTGCTATAAATTTCCCTCTCAGGACTGCTTTAGCAGAGTCCCACAAATTCTGACATTTGTATTTTCATTTTCATTCAGCTCAATGTATTTTTTATTTCCCTTAAAACCTCCTTTTTGATCAATGGGTCATTTACAAGTGTGTTGTTTGATTTCCAAGTGTTTGGAGATTTCCTGTTATCTTTCTGTTACTGATTTCTACTCTGATTCCATTGTGGTTGGCCTCCTTCTCTCCACTTTTCCTGTCCTGTCTAGAACCTCAAGTGAAATTCTGAATTGCAGTGGAAAGAGCAGACATCTTGTCTTGTTCTTGATCTTAGGGGGAAAGCATTCAGTCTTTCACCAGTAAGTATAAGCTTAGCTGTGAGGTTTTCCATAGATGTCCTGTATCAGGTTGAGGAAGATCCCTTCTGTTCCTACTTTGTTGAGTGTTTCATAATAACAGGGTGTAGGATTTTGCCAAATGCTTTCTGCATCTGTTACTGTCATCAAGTGGTTTTGGCCTTTATTCTGTTCAAATAGTGTATTATATTCAATGATTTTTGGTTGTTAAAACAACCTTGAATTCCTAAGTTAAATCTCACATGGTCCTGGTGTATAATCCTTTCTAAATATTGCTGATTTGTTAATATTTTATTGAGAAGTTTGGCATCTATATTCATAAGGGATATTTGTTTATAGTTTTTTCTTCTCATATGTCTATCGGGTTTTGGTGTCAGGGTAATACTAGCCTCAGAGAATAAATTGGGAAGTATTCCTCCTACTGTTGTTTGGAGGAGTTTGTGGAGGTTGGTATGAATTCATCTTCCAATGGTATAATTCATCAGCTCTCTGGATCTGGGCCTTACTTTGTGAGTAGTGTTTTAATTACTAATTCAATCTCTTTACTTGCTATCGGTGTATTCAGATTTTTCTATTTCTCCTTGAATTAGTTTCAGTAGTTTATGTCTTTCTGGAAATGTCTCCATTTCATTTAGGTCATCTAATTTGTTGGAGTACAACTGTTCATGGTATTCCTTTATCACCCTGTTACTTCTGTAAGGTTGGTAGTGACTACCTGTCATTCTTGAGCTTTCTTCTGTCCCTTTTTCTTGACCAGTCTCCTTACAGGGCTGTTAATTTTGTTGCCCTTTTCCAAGATGCAGTTTTAGTTCCATTGGCACCCTATTGTCTGTTTTCTATTGTATTTATTTCCACCCTAATCTTTATTAGTTCTTTTTTCCTCTTGCTTTGGGTTTAGCATGTTTTTCTCTAGTTTCCTAAGGTGGAAGTTCAGCCAATTGATTTGAGAACCTTTTTCTTTTTTAATATAGATGTTTCCAGGTATCAATTTCTCCCTAATCATTGCTTTCACTGCATTCCATGAATTTGGGGTGCATTCTGTTTTCATTTTCACTCGTCTCACATTTTCTAGTTTTCCATGCGATTTCTTCCTGGAACCACTGGTTATGTGGGAGTGGCTATTTGATGTTTAATTTCTTCATATTTGTGAATAAATTTCTCAAATTTCTATTATTATCTAATTTTATTCCATTCTGATAAGAGAACATGTTCTCTATGATATCAAACCTGTTGTTGAGGCTTACTTTATGGCCTAATATATGGTCTATCCTAGAGAATATTTCATGTGCACTAGAGAAAAATGCTGTTGCTGGTGGAGTCTCTATAGACGTGTGTTATATCTAGTTGTTTTATAGTGCTTTTCAAGTCTGCTATATCCTTGTAGATCTTCTGTCTAGTTGTTCTACTCATTATCAGAAGTGGTATATTGAAGTCTCCACCTTTTGGGGTGCCTGGCTGGCTCAGTCGGTAAAGCATGTGACTCTTGATCTCAGGGTTGTGAGTTCAAGCCCCACGTTGGGCGTAGAGCTTACTTAAAAAATTTTAAAAAGAAATTAAAGTCTCCAACTTTTGTTGTTAAATTGTCTATTTTCCCTTCAATTCTATCACTTTTTGCTTCATGTATTTTTGAGCTATAGTGACATTTTTCACATATGAATGTGTAAGCAAAACTTTTGAATTTTCACCACTAAGTATGGTATGGAGTCTTTGAGATCATCATGGTGTAATGAAACCCAGGATGAAAGATCGTGTAGCAAAAGAGCATCACTTTGGCCACACACTACACATTGGAAGTGAGTTACCAAATCCAACCCACATTCAAGTACAAGTGCTCCTCCACTTGCTATTCACTCGACTCTGGAGTGTAAGTCCTTTAGGCTCCCAACCTGAGGCAGGAGGTGGTTTCCCAGCATCCATACTTCGGGTGAACCATGGGCTCCAACATTTGATTACCAAATGCCCCCCAGTTGCTCCAAATGTAAGGCTCATCAGTTTGAATTTCTATCCTCTCTTGAGACTTAAAGCTAGTAATTTTCCTTATGAACTTGTTGGATCTTTGATGCTTTTAATATGATTTTAAACATTTTCTCAAAACCTTTAGTTATCCTCAGCTTACCCTGCCTTTGTCAGAATTTGAAGTGCTCCAGTTGCCTATGTGAATGTGTTGTTGTTTTAATCTGGAAGGACTTATTTTGGGTAAAAAAATACTGCCTTTTTGCTAAACATCAATAGGACTATATCAAAGAAAAAAGTAATTACCCATACCTTTTGCACTCTTAGATGCATTCTAGTAAAGTAATATTTTTCTACTGACTTTCATTACAAAATCAAAGGACCACTCAGACAGGGGCCACATCACTTAATTGGAGTGAGATAAAACCCTGTCCTCCTCCTAGTCTCCCAGGCCACTGGAAACATCTCCTCCGCCTTATGCCTCTCTTTCCTAAGCAGTTTTAGTGTTGTCAGTGTAACTGGGAAAAAAACTGCTTTTTATCTAAACCCAGGTTCTTCTGGTGGAAGCTTCCTGAGATATCAAAAAGAGATATTACCTTAATTTTTTCTTTATGACCAACTCTGCCATCTGACCTTCAAACCACGTAGTAAATCAGAGCTAGGATTCAAGTTTTTCTTTTTAGAGATGTCAACTATTGTTTAATCAGTAATTAAGATCACAGTTTTCTCTAAAGAGGGCAGCATTATAAAGCCCAGCTCAGTGGTTTTCTCTTGTATAGATCTACAATCCCTTACCAACAATTTGAAATTCACAAATCTCTGAAAGTCAGTTTAGAAAAGATCTCATTTGAGAACAAAACCAGATCTGACCTGATCTGATTTGGGGGCAAAACTTAAACTCCAGTGAGGTTATTTAAAGTCTTTATCTCATTTTCATGCCAATAGTTATTCATTTTGCTGCAAAAACATTGATGTTTGCTGCTCCAGTCTCTATTTGGGGTGTGTTATGCTAATAGACAGGTAATGCACCAAATTACCTTTCTAAATTTTGGGCGCCGGAGGGACTGATTTTCAAAAAACTGTTATCCATGAGGCAAGAGGAAGATTTTGTTGCTCCTGGGATGTAAGGAACAAGGAAGAAGAGAAGAGGAAAGTGGACACGTGTGTATAGCCGAAGACTGAGTTTTACCACGTCACCCCTTTCTGTGACCTTCTTCCCCCTAATCCTCAGCAAAATTTCTACACTAACAATACATTTTTCCATGAGTGAATTTGTAGGTGTGGGGAAAGAGGTGAAGGTGGTTGGCTTTGTGCCTGTTTCAATGTAGGTCAGAAAAGAGGCCGCACGTGTGGACATATGAGCACAGAGACGAGAGGAATGTGAGGAAGTTCTGAGGACTCCCAGAAATGGTGAGGGTGGGGCAGGGGTCTTCTCTCACAAGGCCTTGGAATTGGGATTGTGGTAAAGGTATAATTAATTATCTAAGGGGGAAAAAAGGGGGGCCTGCTACCCCTGTGAAGGTCTGAATTTCATCTTGCATTTAAATTTACTCAAAATCGCATTTTCTCCTGTCTCTGGTTCCTGGTCTCCCTTATACAAGTGAAACATCTATCCTCTCTTGAGACAAAGTCTTTTATTTTCTAGTCGTTTCATGGGAATTGGGAATTACTGAATTCCTCTCACCTGTTCCGGCGACCTGGCTGATGCATGAGATTCCATAACCACTTTACAGCTGCTTTCAAGATTGACCGCGGTCAACCTCTCCTTTTAGGAGGATACAAATATTACTCATTAAAACAACGTGCTGAAGAGCACTATAAGCATAGCGAGGTACTTTCTCATGATTGAATTAAAATAATTGGTTACAGAAAAATCGGAATTAAAAAGTGTGTTTGGCTGTATGGGGACAGAGTTCCAGTACGCACACCCTAAAAGTTCCACCAGCCCCAGAGAGCTGTGGGGCATCTGTGTTTCCATAGAAAGCAAAGTTGACATCTAATTTCCATGTTGGCATGGGCCACCAGAAGATATTTAAGGGTGAATCAGTTCTTTACTAGAAATTCACAAAAGAGGGGCACCTGGGTGGTTCAGATGGTTAAATGGCTGCCTTCGTCTCAGGTCATGATCCCGGGGTCCTGGGATCAAGCCCCACATCAGGCTCCTGGCTCAGCGGGGAGCCTGCTTCTCCCTCTCCCTATGCCTCTCCCCTGCTCGTGCTCTCTCTCTCTCTGTATCTCTGTATCTCAAGCGAATAAATAAAATCTTAAAAAAAAAGAAAAGAAATTCACAAAAGAGCTATGAGATAATTCAGTAAATGAACAAGGAGCAATTTCTTATTCAGATTTATAACCTCTATAATTGTTTCCTGCAACTTCTGTAAAATATTAAACTATAGGAGAATCATTTAAAGAAATGGAATTAGTTGGCCTTTGGTCTATTTTTAGCCACCTAAAACAAAGACAAGATACTAGCTTGTTTATCTTTCCCAACACAATTATACATTTAGCAATTAATTCACATCTCTGGGAGCTTCTCCACGGCCCATGAGAACTGGGATTTTTTAGTCCATTTTACACATGGGGAGAGAGTATATAAGTGACTTACTCAAGTTATACAAAAGATCTCAACAGACCTAGGAACTGATCGTTGGCACTAAGTCTCTCTTTGCCATCAAAGATGTGATATTGGTCTTGTTCCTGATCTTAGAGGAACTTAAGAGTTTTTCACATTGAGTATGATGTTAGCTATGAGCTTGTCATATATTGCTTTATTATGATGAGGTACATTTCTTCTATAACTAATTTGTTGAGAGTTTCGATCATGAAAGGATGTTGATTTTGTCAAATGATTTCTATTACAATGATCACATGATTTTTGTCTTGCATTTGTTAATGTGATGTTCGCATTTATTGCCTTGTGTGTGTTGAACCATCCTTACATCCCACGGACCTGTCCAAATTAATCATGGTATATGATGCCTTTAATGTGCTGTTGAATTCTGCTTCTAGTATTTTCTTGAAGATTTCTGCAAGTATGTTCATCAGAGATATTGGCCTGTAGTTTTCTTTTCTTGTAGTGTCCTTATCTGGCTTTGATATCAGAATAATGCTGGTCTCAGGAACAAGAAAAGGATGCCCACTCTCCCCCTTCCTATTCAGCACAGTCCTGGAAGTCCTAGCCAGAGTAATTAGACTACAAAAAGAGATAAAGGCATCCAAATTGGGAAGGAAGAAGTAAAACTGTTTCCATTTGCAGATGACATGATATTATATTAGAAAAACATAAAGACTCCATCAGAAAATTGATAGAACTAATAAATTTAGTAAAGTCGCAAGATACAAAATCAACATGCAAAAATCAGTTGCATTTCTATATATCAACAACAAACCATCAGAAAGAGAAGTCAAGAAAACAGTCCCAGTTACAACAGCATCAAAAACAAACAAAAAATACTTAGAACTAAATTTAACAAGGAGGCAAAAGATCTGTACAATGAAATCAACAAGACACTAAAGAAAGAAATTGAAGAGGATGCAAACAAATGGAAAGATATCCCATGTTTACTGATTGGAAGAATTAATATTATTAAAATGTCTATACCACCCAAAGTGATCTACAGATTCAATGCAATCTCTATAAAAATTCCAATGGCATTTTCTACAGAAATAGAAAAAAATATTAAATTCCAAAATTCATATGGAACCACAAGAAACCCCAATAAAGCTAAAGCAATCTGGAAAAGAACAAACCTGGATGTATCACACAAACTATAATAATCAAAACAGTATGGTACTGACATAAAAACAAAGACCTAGACCAAAATAACAAATTTTAGAGCCCAGAGATAAACCCATGCATATATAATCTTTGAAAGGTCTCCAAGAACCAAGAATGCAATAGGGGGAAAAGACAGTCTCTTTAATAACTGGTATTGGGAAAACTGTAAATCCACATGCAAAAGAATGACACTGAACCCTATCTTACTCACAAAAATTAACCAGAAGTGGATTAAAAACTAAAAGGTAGGACCTGAAATTGTGAAACTTCTAGAAGAAACACTTAAGGAAAAATCTTCCTGACATTGGTCTTGGCAGTGGTTTATTGGATATGTCACCAAAAGCACAAGCAACAAAAGCAAAAAATAAGTGGAACTACATGGAATTAAAACTTCTGCACTGCCAGGGAAACCATGAACAAAATGAAAAGGCAGCCTACAGAATGGCAGAATATATTTACAAACCTTATATCTGATAAGGGGTTAATATCCAAAATACATAAGGAACTTCTACAACTCAATAGCAAAAAACGAACGAACAAAATAAAACAAAATTCCATTAAAAATGGGTAAAAGACTTGAATAAATGCTTTTCCAAAGAAGACATAGAAATGGACAGCAGGTACATGAAAAGGTGCTCAACATCACTAGTCATCAAGGAAACGGAAATCAAAACCACATTGAGGTATCATCTCGTACCTGTTAGGATGGCTTTTATCAAAAAGACAGGAGATAACAAGTGTTGGTGAAGACGTGGAAAAAAGGGAACCCTTGTGCATGTAAACTGGTGCAGCCACCAATGCAAAGCAGTATGGAGGTTCTGCAAAAAACTAAAGATAGGACTACCATACAGCGAGCAATCCCACTTCTGAGTATGTATCCAAAGGAAACAAAATCATTGTCTCAGAAGTTTCTACACTCCCATGTTCACAGCGGTATTATCCACAATATCCAAGATATGGAAACAACCAAGTGTCTGTCAACAGATGAGTGGATAAAGAAGATGTGATATAGGGGTGCCTGGGTGGCTCAGTTGGTTGAGTGTCTGCCTCTGGCTCAGGGCGTGACCCCAGGGTTCTAGGATCGAGTCCCGCACTGGCCTCCCTGCTCAGCAGGGAGCCTGATTCTCCCTCTTACACTCCCCCTGCCTGTGTTCTCTCTCTCTCTCTGTCAAGTAAATAAAATAAAATCTTGAAAAAAATGTGATATATACATATATATACATATATATGAATATTATTCAGCCATGAGAAAGAAGGAAATCCTGCCATTTGTAAAAACATAGATGGGCCTTGAGGACATTATGCTAGGTGAAATAAGCCAGACAAAGAAAGACAAATACTGCATGATATCACTTATAGTGAAATCTAAAAAAGCTAAACTCATAAACAGAGTAGGATGGTGGAATGGTGGTTACCAGTGGCTGAGGGGCAGGGGAAATGGGGAGATGCTGGTCAAAGAGTACAAGTCTTCAGTTATAAGAAGAATAAGTTTGGAGGAATCTAAGGTACAGCATGATCACTCTGGTGAATAATACTGTATTGTATACTTGGAATTTGCTAAGAAAGTAGACCTTCAACATTCTCACTACACGCACACACGCACACGCCCACACAACGGGCACACAGGTAACTCTGAGATAGTGGATATGTTCATTAACCTGATCGTGGTAATCATTTCACAAAGTATATTAAACCATCACCTTGTACATATAAAAATATATACATGTGTATTTGTCTTTTATACCTCAGTGAAGCTGGAAAAAAAGAAGAAATAAAAGACAGCAACTTCACAACAACAAAAACAGGATGCGGTATTTGCCCCCTAAAGAGACTTTCGACAGCATATCTGTAAGCAGGTAGATGCGCACAAGGGAAGAGATCGTGTTCTAGAACCGGCAAACTGCAGGAAGACGCAGGGAATCATGATGGCTGTGCTAAATGCCGCCGTGGGGGTCAATGCTCGGTCCTTCTGCAGCAGCCCAAGTCCAGAGCTTTGTTTATCTGGCCCAAGGTGGGCACCACTAGTCAATGTTCTCTTCTTACACCTGAAGTTATAGTCTAAAATCTACCATATAAATTTACTGCCATCTCCTATTTCTTGTCTTGTAGAGCAAACTGCCTTCGTTCCTCCGGAAATCTGAGATTGCTCTCCCACTGGTATCATTGCTGTGTGGGGAGGAGCCCTCGATCTCTGCACTTGGCTCAGTCTCGCTCTCTGAGGCTCTCACATCACCAGTGGTTTGCTCGTTGTCATCTGGACATTGACTGCTGCTTCAGTCCCTCCTTCGCTATTCCACATCCAAGCTTACATGTGTAGCTTTTCATGGCAGATGACCCCCTAAGACTACATCCCCTCTCTCTTCCCAGGCCATTCTGTCTGCTCTTCTTTCAACACTCCATGGATTTGTCCACTGACTCTACACACGGTACTGGGAGAAGTTTTGCTTCAACTTAATGAAAGAAGCACAACTACCCATTTCAAAAAATGAGTGTGTTGGGTTTGTCTCACTAAAATGAATCGTGGGCATTAAGACACACATTCTTTGGCAAATTCATTGTAATGCCAAATTCCATAAAAAATAAATCAAAATTTCCAATTAAACCAAAAAAATTAAAATTCCAATTTAAATGCCAGATTCGGCAAATAAACTTCTTTGTAAACTTGGAACTTTCCTCAGAGAAGAAGCATTTACTGTAATAAATAACTGTGGGGACAACACAGGGATAAACACATAATCTTTCCATTTGTTCTCCCTACCAACAATGATTTGAGCTTTATATTCCATCTATTTTTTTAATCATATAATTTTCAAGAGTTGCTGAATGCAAATCAGTACTCTTTTACACTAAAGACACACACACACACATGCAGACTCTGGTTTTAGATCCAGCATAATAACTTGCAGAGTTGGGCGCTTAATATTTTCTGCTGATGACCACAAACGTGTTCATTTCAGCTTGAAAAACAAACACCCCCAGGGCGCCTGGGTGGCTCAGTCAGTTAAAGGGCTGTCTTTGGCTCGGTTCATGATCCCAGGGTCCTGGGATCGAGCCCCGTGTCAGGCTCCTTGCTCGGCAGAGAGCCTGCTTCTCCCTCTCCCTCTGCCTGCCTCTCTGCCTACTTGTGCTCTCTGTCTGTCAAATAAATAAATAAAATCTTTTAAAAAAAAAGAAAAGAAATACACCCCCGTAGATTCTTCCTGGGGTACTGGTTTCTACTTTCTACCAAAGGCAAAGAAAGAGAATGTCACCAGGGGGCTTTTCCTTCCCAGAAACTTGCTGCCCAGCCCCTGAGGCAAGAGTCCATATGGTGCTCTGACCCCCCAGAGCCACATCGGAGGCCAGATGTGAAGGCTGTCTGTCTACCACATCTGTCGCCCTGTGATCCCAGGAGCGTTTTGAATGACTTCTACTACTTTGGTGGGAGTGGAGGTTCTATCCTTCTCCAGCACGTTCCCAGAAAGAGGAAATCCGTCTCTTTTCAAAGTATACAAAGGTTATGGAGGCTTAGCCTTGTTTCCTATTGTACTGTTTGCAAAGGGCTTACGGACGCCAGCACGTGACCCTGGTGGCAGTCAGCACTTGCACGTGGGGAGGTCAATGCTCCCCCACTCCCCATGGAATGAAAGGCGACTGGGCTGTATGGATGGTGAGTGAGGGCTCTTTGCGACACCCAACCTGTCCTTCGTCTTGGCTACCGGCCTCAAACACCGTCTTCCTTCCAGCCAGGGCTGACAGGAGGCCAGGCCCCAAAGGTAGGAGGCTGATGTTCAAATCTCCTAATGGAGCTTGACAGCAGCTGGATTAAAAGCCCAAATGCAGCATCCAGAAAGCAGTGCAGGACAGCATCTGCATCCTCTCCCTGTCCGTTTCTCCTGCTCTCGGCTCCTTATTTTTTTTAGAGAGCTGAACCATAAGAGAGAAACAGAGGCTTAAGAATAAAAGCACGCTGATAAAAGGGCTTTGGTGAGTGGG
The DNA here is from genome assembly GCF_011800145.1 of Mirounga leonina. Classification (NCBI taxonomy): domain Eukaryota; kingdom Metazoa; phylum Chordata; class Mammalia; order Carnivora; family Phocidae; genus Mirounga; species Mirounga leonina. The sequence goes on from NW_023270389.1 coordinate 47,065,799, forward strand.
AAAAGAGGGCAGACGTAACCTTTGTTGTGAGATTTCTAGGGGCCAGGAGCTAGGTTTGTCTGCAGAACAAATTCCTTTGAGGAAGCAGAGATCAGTAAGCAAAGGACATCATGTCGGTCGCGGTAATACTGTTCTGCTAGCTAGGCTCGTTTGTAAAACCAGGCCAACTTGGAAAGCAACTACTGACTTACTTTCTCAGTGCAGGTGACAACTGTTACGAGCAAGCAAGAGCCTCCCCAGCCTCAACTCTGCCCCCCCCCACCTCCACTTCTCAGCACACGACCTCCTGGGGTTACATTTCCACTTCGGCACTGAATTGTTGCCTCACTCAGTTGGTGAAACTCTAAGATCCTTGAGGGTCAAGCAGTGCATTGAAATTAATTCAAAAATATTTACAGATTGGGCGCCTGGGTGGCTCAGTTGGTTAAGCGACTGCCTTCGGCTCAGGTCATGATCCTGGAGTCCCTGGATCGAGTCCCGCATCGGGCTCCCTGCTCGGCAGGGAGCCTGCTTCTCCCTCTGACCCTCCCCCCTCTCATGTGCTCTCTCTCTCTCATTCTCTCTGTCTCAAATAAATAAATAAAATCTTTAAAAAAAAAATATTTACAGATTGTCTATACTTTATACTCAGCTGAAGGGAATTCGAAGACATTTGAGGAGCTCACAAAAATAAGACACACACAAAGCAACTATATGTCAATGCAAGGCAGCAATTGAGTGAGGTCATAAATACGTGGTGTTATACGATGAATGTATGCCAGATTTCCTCGGGAAAGGAGATTGTGCTAGGGAGATGACAGGGGAGGGCATGAAGAAGGAACAGCTCCAAGAAGAGTAGCTTCAGGATGCTGCCTTTCACCTGGCAGGAGGAGAAACAGAAGGGTCCAGTCTGACTCTGTCACCTTGAAGATGAGAAGGAATGTTCTTCTCCTCCAAGGACGAGAGCTACCCAGCTGGGTACAAAATAGATGCATTTACTGAAAATCTGGGATTAACTAATTCTTTTTTTTTTTTTAAGATTTTATTTATTTACTTGACAGAGAGAGACACAGCGAGAGAGGGAACACAAGCCGGGGGAGTGGGAGAGGGAGAAGCAGGCTTCCCACAGAGTGGGGAGCCCAATGTGGGGCTCGATCCCAGGACCCTGGGATCATGACTTGAGCTGAAGGCAGACACCCAACGACTGAGCCACCCAGGCACCTCAGGATTAACTAATTCTTTAACAGGACTGACATGTGCATGGGAACCAGTATGGACCAAGTGCTTAGAACAGGAGCCGGTGCCTTGAGGGACAGGATCCCAGTGACTTAGGGAGGAACATCATCAGCCCTCTCTCCCTTCTGCTAGGGTAGTTTGTGTTGATTGTAGGCTATCCAAATTGCTTTGTCTTTTTATCCCTGTGGCTAATCTTTGGCCATATGAGTGCTCATAAATAGTGACAACTGGGGACATGCATCTGTTTGGCAGACAGTTAGCAAACAAAAGACCAAAAGCAAACCAACCACAAACACGCCAACGCCACTTCTCCCAAATTGTCCCAGGAAAATATGGAAATACTAGAAAACCTGTCTAGAGACCATAGAATTCCCTGGGTGCTCTTGCATCTGTGCTGATTCCGATAAAGGTGGGACAGAGCCACAGAGAGAAGGAGAAAGATCACTTACTGGCTGAAATCTGGTGCTTCGCAGCCCCTCCAAAGCCCTCTTTCAGGCTGAAATGAGCAGTCATGCAGCCTCATCCTGCCGGCACCAAATGCACCCTGACAGGCCACTTAAAACACAAAGTCTCTCCATTTACAATTCCTGGAAACGTAACTTTTATCCAGAGAGGCCAGAGATATAATCATTCACAACTGTGGATAATACTCTGAGTGACTGTGCATTCTCAGGACTCATATAAGACAATCACAGGCTGCAAACATTTTTAGGAGAAAGTGAACTTTGAACAGACATGGGAAAGACTGGGAGTAGGAAATATAACACTAAGAATAGCTACACGCTCATTCTGTGCCAAACACTGGGCTCGGCGCGGCACACGCGCGGCTTGATTTAAACTGTGTGACAACATTCCAGCCACTGTCCCATTTTCTGTGTCCTCACAGCAAGCCTCCAGAGTGAGCTCACATTGTCCCCACTGTCTCACTTCCCACTCTTCCTTTTGTCCACTGTCAAGGTCACTAGCCATCTTCCCGTTGGAAAGACTAGGAATAGACACATCACTACATCCTACTCCATACTTTACCTTTTGGCAACATTGGACAGAGCTGACCAGACTCTCCTTGAGAGCCTCAAAGGCTGGGGGTTTTTTCCCACCGGTTATTTTATTTTTCTTATGGGATTTATCGGTACTCAAAGCTGCTTTGTGTCTCTCCCCACTAGAATATAGCTCAATAGGGACAGGGACTCTGTTTCATTCACTGCTCTATCCCCAGGATCTAGAACAGTGCCTGGTGCCATTGGCCCTGGGATACAAAATGGATTAAGGGAAGCGGATGGGGGGGAAGATTTTTCTATAGGGCCTTTTAATCCTTTTAAGTTTTGTACAATGCATATGTTATTGGCTATAAAAATAATAATTGCACAAAATTTCCCAAGCACTGGAATTTACAGTAGAGGAAGTTAATCTGGAGAAGTCATTCATCCTCTCCCCTACCTTTTACAGGGCCCCACCAAACTGCCCTAGATATTGTTTTAGAGGAAGAGGAGTGGAGACAGACGGCAAGTAATTTTTGTAGGCCACCTTGATAGTCCATATTGGTTTTCTTGCCATCTCATTCAAATCCAGATGTATTAGCACTTGCTTTGCTAACGCTGTCAGTAGCCATGTATGGCTCTGAGAAAACATTATCCTTGGGAAGACTGGCATTTTTCATCCACCCTCGTCCTGGGAAAGCATGCAGTAGGATTCCTTGATGTTGACTGTCCTTGGAAACTGGGAGCCAGCTCAGGTTTTATTAAACCTGGCCCTGGTTTCTGGCCACAGATGCCAACTTCTCATCCAGAATTAAGCAGCTGATAACTTTGCAGGGAAGAAAGGTGATTCGTGAGCCCAAGATAGATTCAAGGTGGTATTTGCCCCTCTCTTTGCCAAAATGTCAGACATGGCCTCTGTAGGTCTGGACCAAATGGTGGGAGTCAACACTGAAGTAAGGGAATCGTAAATCACAGAAACAGATTGAGGGACTCCGCGGGGTTCGTGTCACAAATCATTCTTCTTTTTCGGGGACCCGCTGCGTTTGGGACAACCCTAGAGAGTTCGTGTTCTAATACCTGCCAAGACAGATTGTGAGCAACAGAATTACATACATAATGCCATTTGGTAATGAAGGAGATTTCCCACTTCCACTAGAATATATATTTACTTGTAGATTAACCAATATTAATCCTTATCTAAATGCTTTTTATTCCAAAAATACCCCCCAGGTATTATTACAAAAGCTAGTATTCGAAATTCCAAAGCTACTTATTAGGGAAAGCTATTCATTCTAAAGATTTGGGGGTCTCAGACATAAGTTGATATAAAGGAGAAAATATAAATTACATTTATTGAGCACCTCCTACATGCCTGACATAGTTGAGATGTTGGCATGAATTCGAGAAAAGAAGTGTCAGTGACCGAGATACTGTGTAGACATTCCTCATGAAACATGAGTGGTAGATAGCAATTGCTCTTAGACTATAGAACAGAAACCTTGGTATAGAACCCAAATGACTTCCAGTGAGAAGCATCTGGATTTCCTGATTCTGAGTTCTAATTAGAAGCATCTGGATTTCCTAATTCTGAGTTCTAATGTTGTCCTCTAATAACTGGGAAGTCCTCAACATCTAAACCAGGAATATCTAAAATCCTAGTTTTGACCTTATCCACGCTTTAGGGACAGGGTGGGATGGGCATGGAAACACAAGATTTACTAGAGACCCGCTAAATCAGAAAACTTCAAAGTGGGCCAGCTGTCAGTATATTCTGAAAGTTCCACAGGTGATTCTTACTCATGTCTACTTAAGACCCATCACCATACAGCACTTTGTCGTAAGCCTCCTCTGGAGTCTGTGAAGCCAACATCTCCTTGCTTGAACAGATACAGGCTTTTGCTCCTATGAAAAGGCTGTTTTTTATTAGCATTGTTTCTTTACTGAGATTTAATTCATATGCTATAAAATTCATCCATTTAAAATGTACCATTCAATGGTTTTTAGTTTATTCATAAAATTGTGAAACCATTGTCATTATTTAGTCCAGAATATTTCCATCACCCCAAAAAGAAACTCCATACCCATTAGCATTTACTCCTGGTTCCCCCTCCCCCCTAACCACTGGCAGTCACTAATCTACTTTCTGTCTCCACGAATTTATCTATTCTAGAAATTTCATATAAATGGAATCACCCAATATGTAGCCTTTTGGGTCTGGCTTCTTTCACTTAGCATGTTTTCGAGGTTCATCTATGTTGTAGCATGCATCACTACTCCATTCCCTTTTGTGACTGAGTAATATTGCATTTTACAGATAGACCACATTTTGTTTATTCACTCATCAGTTGTCATGAGTCATTGAGTTGTTTCCACTTTTATTGGCTACTATGAATAATGCTTCTATGAACATTCATGTCAAATCATATCCATAACTTTTTATTTCTCTTGAGTAAATAGCTAAGAGGTAAATTTCTAGGTCATAGGGTAATTATGTATTTAGCCAGACTATTTTTCAAAGCAGCTGCATCATTTTATATTCTCACCAGAAATATATGAGGGTTCCAATTTCTCCACACCTTTACCAAAACGTGTTATCATCTGTCCTTTTTATTATAGCCATGGTAGTAAGAGTGAAGTATTATATTGTGGTCTTGCTTTGCATTTCCCTGATTGCTAATGATGTTTAGCACCTTTTAATGTGCTTATTGGCCATTTGTTTATCTCCCTTGGGGAAATATCTGTTAAGATCCTTGCCCATTTCAATTGGGAGTTGTGAGAGTTCCTTATATATTTTAAGTACAAGTCCCTTATCATATATACATTTGTAAACATTTCTTCTCATTCTTTGGGCTGTCTTTTCACTTTGCTGATATATCTTCTGAGGCACAAAAATTAATAATTTTGATGAAATTAAATTTATTTTTTGTTGTTGCTTATGTTTTTGGTGTTATATCCTAGAAATCATTGCTAAATCCAAGATCATTAAGATTTATGCCTATACTTTCTCTTAACAGTTTTATAGTTTCAGCTCTTAAATTAGGTTTTTGATCCATCTTGACTTAATTTTTTATATGAGGCAAGGTAGGGTCTAACTTCATTCTTTTTCATGTGGCTATCCATTTGTCTTGGCACTATTTGTTGAAAAGATGATCCTTTCTCGATGTACCATCTTGGTACCCTTGTCAAAAATCAATTGACCACAAGTGTATGGATTTATGTCTTGACTATTAATTCTATTCTCTATTCTATTGATTTATATGGCTATCCTTGTGTAAGTACCACACAGTTTTTATTACTGTAGCTTTATAGTAAGTTTTGAAATCTGAAAGTGTGATTCCTCCAACTTTTTTTCCCCCGAGGTTGTTTTGGCCATTCTAAATCCCTTGTATTTACATATGAATTTTAGAATCAGCTTATCAATTTCTATCAAAAAAAAAAAAACTTTATCCTTTGATAAGAATTGCATTGATCAATTCAGGAATATTGACATCTTAATAATATTAAGTCCTCCAATCCATCAACATGGACTATCTTTTTATTTATTTAGGTCTTTAATTTTTTCAGCAATATTTTGTAGTTTTTAGTGTACAGGTCCTGGACTTTTTCTGTTAAATTTGTTCCTAAGTATTTTACTCTTTTTGATGCTATTATAAATGGAATTATCTTTTTTTTTATTATTTTCAGTTAGCTAACATAGAGTACATCATTAGTTTTTGATGTAGTGTTCACGGGTTCATTAGTTGCATATAACACCCAGTGCTCATTCACAACACGTGCCCTCCTTAATACCCATCACCTGGCTACTCCATCCCCCCATCCCCCTCCCTTCTGTAACCCTCAGTTTATTTCCTGGAATTATCTTCTTAATTTCATTTTCAGATTATTCATTGCTAGTATTTAGAATTACAATTGATTTTTCTATATGGGTCTTATAACATGAAACCTTCTGAATTTCTTAGCTTTAATGGATTATGTGTGCATGTATTAGGATTTTCATTTACACAAGATTGTTATTTACCAATAGAGATAGATTTTCTTCCTCTTTTCCAAACTAAATGCCTTTTATTTCTTTTTTTTTTTAATTTTTTAAAGATTTTATTTATTTATCAGAGAGAGAGACAGAGGCAGGCAGAGGGAGAAGCAGGCTCCTTGCTGAGCAAGGAGCCCGATATGGGACTCAATCCCAGGACCCTGGGATCATGACCTGAGCCGAAGGCAGAGGCTTAACCGACTGAGCCACCCAGGCATCCCGCCTTTTATTTCTTTTAGTTGTTGGATGTCTTGACTTGAACCTCAGGTATAATGTTGAATAGAATTTGCATGAGTGCACATCCATGTCTTGTTCCTGATCTTATGGAAAAAGCTTTCAGTCCTTCACCATTAAGTACAATGTTACCAGTGGGTTTTTCATCAGAGCCCTGTATCAGTTGAGAAAGTTCTCTTCTATTGTTAGTATATTGAGTGTTTCCATAATAAAAGTGTGTTGCATTTCATCAAATGTTTTTCTGAATCTATTGAGATGATCATGTGGTTTCTTTATATATTATTGAGTTATTATCTTAGCGGTTGCCATAGGGATTACAATTAGCATCTTAACTTACAACAATTTACTTCAGACTAATACCAACTTCCAAGTTGATTTCAATATGTGATGGTTAATTTTATGTATCAACTTGACTAGGACACGTGTGCCCAGATATTTGGTCAAACATTATTCTGGATGATTCTGCAAGGATTTTTTTGATGAGATTAACATTTAAGTTGATAGACTGAATAAAGCAGATTGTCCACCATCCTCCCCACACTCCCCAGCCTCATTCAATCAGCTGAAGGCATGATTAGAAAAAAAGAAGTGACCCTCCCCCAAATAATAGAGAATTCCTTCTGCCTGACTGCCTTCAAAGTGAGACATCAGCTCTTTCTTGCTTTCAGACTCAAGCCAAAACATTGGTTCTTCCTGGGTCTTGAGCCTACTAGCCTTTAGACAGAAACTGGACCACTGGCTCTCCTCCTGGGTCTCCAGCTTGTTGACTTACCCTGCAGATTTGGGGATTTGTCAGACTCCATAATCACACAGGTCAATTCCTTATAATAAATCCATATATATATATATATATATATATATATATATATATATATATCCTATTTATTCTGTTTCTCTGGAGAACCCTAATACAAACAGTATACAAAAACTCTGCTCCTATATATTTCCATTCCCCCTCTCTTTGTATTACATTTTTCATATAAATTACATCCTTATACATTTTGTATCCATCAACACAGATTTATAATTATTACTTTATACATTTGTTTTTTAAATAAGATAGAAGAAAAAGTCACCAAGAATGTATATTTTTTACCATCTTCTATATTCACCTATGTAGTTACCATTACCAGTGCTCTTTATTTCTTCATGTGGATTTGAGTTCCTGTCTAATTTGTTTTCATGTTAACCTGAAGGACTCACTCTATTTTTCTTGCAGAACAAGTCCTCTAGTAACAAGTTCTCTCAGTTTTTATTCTGAAAGGTCATAATTTCTCACTCATTCTTGAAGAATATTTTTGCTGGATATAGAATTCTTGGTTGGCAATCTTTTTCTTTCAGCACTGTGAATATGTCATACCTCCATCTTCTGGCCTCAACAGTTTCTTTTTTTTTTTTTAAGATTTTATTTACTTGAGAGAGAGAAAGAGAGGGAAAGCACAGAGGGAGAGGGAGAGGCAGACTCCCCACTGAGCAGGGAGCCTGATGCAGGCTGGATCCCAGGACCCTGAAATCATGACCTGAGCTAAAGGCAGACACTTAACCAAATAAGCCACCCAGGTGCCCCTGGCCTCAACACTTTCTAATGAGAAATCAGCTGTTACTCTTTTAAGGAACCCTTGTATGTAATAAATCACTTCTCTCTTGCTGCTGTCAGTATTCTTTGTCTAGTTTGGATTATGATGTATCTAGGTGGGGAAGTGTTTGAGCTTTGCGATTCTGAATCCATTTGACTTTTTTCATCAAATTTGGGAAGATTTTGCCCATTATTTCTTAAAATTTCTTAAAATATTCTTTCTGCTTCTTTTTCTCTTTCCTTTCCTTCTGGGACACCCATTATGCCTATGTTGATACACTTGACAGAATCCCACAAGTCTCTGAGGTTCTGTTCCTTTTTCCTCATTCTGCTCCTCAGGCTGGATAACCTCAATTGAACTATCTTCAAGTTTGCTGATTCTTCCTTCTGTCTGCTTAAACCTAATGTTGAGCCCCTCTAGTGAATTTTTCATCTCAGTTATTTTACTTTTCACTTCCAGAATTTATATATATATGTTTATATATATGTATATATATATATATATATGAATAGCTTTTCATATATATGTAAATGTATATCTCATTCCTTACATTCAAGCTTTTTGGTTCACCTATAATCCCAACTATTATCCACTACTCAGCCATTCATGATGTAAAACAATTACCTCTTACTATTTTCAATAAATACCCCCAGAGAAAAGGCTGTTTACACTGGTTAAACTCCAAATCAGGTCAAATAAAATATACTTGCTAGTGGAGTCTTCCAGGGGACCACTAGACAGGTCAAACAATGAAAGTTCTCTGGTAATAGGGCTTTGAAAGAACTCCAATTCTGTTGTATTCCACCATCCCCCACAAATAGCTGCCAGCCTGCTGATTTTCACTGTTTGTGGGCTGTTGGTTTTAAGGGGGAAATGCTAGGGAAAGGGGGGGGGGGAACAAGGGCAAAGTAAAAGGCCACAAAGCTTGCTCTTCTTACCAAGTTTTTCTTGAGCAAATATCCTCTAGATTGTCGCAAGCCTTTGGTTAATTTCCAGAATTTTGAAGAAGTTGATTGACAATTTTGCCAGTGTTTTCATTGCTTATGTGAAAAAGAGGATGGCTTTTTTTCTCAGATGGGTTTAGGTCCTGGGCTCTTCAGTTGTCTCCTTCTCATTCTTAAGTAACCATTTGGTATCCCTGCTCTCTCTAAGAAAACTTATGTGCCTTTCCACTGCATGCCAAAGATAATATCAAATTTAGCAAAAGAAAATGATGCATTTTTTAAGAAAAGGAGTTTTGATTAGTTATAAGTGATTCACTGGAATTGTGAAAATGGAAACTTCTGTTTCCAAAAAACTGGAAGAGAGATAACTATAGTTCAATATTCCTCCCATAAGACTAACTCTTCTCAGGGTGCTCTTCCTAGAAATATGGGGAAATTTCCATGAACTTTCAGTGCTTAAATACACATACAGTATTAGATATAGCTGGAGAAGCCAAATGTCAATGGATATTGTCCTCTGGATAGACTCAAGACACATAGATAAAATTATTGCTTGGGATTTTATTGTTGTCTCTTTGATTTCATACAAATAGATGTGGAGACAAGACATGGAAAAGAGTTGCACGGAAAAGGAGCGTTTCCTTTTCAAAAGGAGGTAACCTGATCCTCTCTACGCCCTATGCCTTCCATTAGGCCTTCATTACTTCTACATGAATTATGGATATTGCAAAAATCTCTTAACCAATGACCCTGTTTCCTATCTTTCATCTTTCAGTCTATGCTTCATATTTGCTGTCAAAGTGATCTTTATAAAGTGCTTTGAAATCCTTCAATTCATAAAAAAGAATGAAATCTTGCCATTTGCAATGATGTGGATGGAGCTAGATGATACTCTCTAGGCAATCAGAGAAAGACAGATACCATATGATCTTACTATATGTGGAATTTAAGAAACAAAACGAATGATCATAGGGGGAAAAAAGAGAGAGGCAAACCAAGAAACAGACTCTTAACTCTAGAGAACAAACTGATGGTTACCAGAGAGGAGTTGGTGGGGAGAGTGGGTTGAAGTAGGTGAAGGGGATTAAGGGGGGCATGTGTTGTCATGAGCACGGGGTGATGGATGGAAGTTGCTGAATCACTAAATTGTATACCTGAAACTAATATTACACTGTATGCAAACTAACTGGAATTTAAATAAAAACTAAAAAAAAAAAAAAAAAAATTCCTTCAATTACTCCCTATTGCCTGCAGAAATCACCACTCCTTTGCATGGCCTGAAAGGCCTATTTTCATTTTGCCCCTGCCTACTTGAGCAGCATTATTTCTCCATTACCTTACCTGTACTCAATGATTCAGTCAGACTGGCCTATTTGAAGCTCCTTAAACACACTATGCCCTTGCTTCCCACATCTCTGTGCCTCTGCCCTGCAGTCTCTTTGCTTGGTATGTACCCACTCTCCATCTTACTCATCTTACTGCAATTAATTATGTGAAGAAAAAATGAACTCCTTTAAAAATATCCATGCACTAATTTAAAAATTACTCAGTTTAAATTCATATCAAAAGTTTTGGATTTTGCAATGGGCAAGTGCAGTAGAAAGTATCCCAACCTGGTATTGCAGGACTTCCAGAAGGAGAGAAGGGGGTCTCTCGGCACGTATACACTTTCTCAATTGCCACATGGTACTATGTGATTCTGATGTTCTCAAATTAATCTCTGTGAATGTATATGCTTTCTGAGAGTATTTTTTTTTATTTTTTAAATTTAAATTCAATTAATTAACATATAATGTATTATTAGTTTCAGAGGTAGAGCTCAGTGATTTGTCAGTCTTATATAATACCCAGTGCTCATTACATCACATGTCCTCCTTAATGCCCACCACCCAGTTACCCCATCCCCCTACCCCCATCTCCTCCAGCAACCCTCTGAGAGTATTTTTAAATCAAAAGGAAGAACACAAATTAACATTTCCACAGATGGCCCTAGATGAAGCAGGGAAAACTATCCCTATTAGTGCACAGAGGTGACAGAACAAGAGTTGAAATTGACACTTAGATGAAAGTGCTGAGTCTAGGGCATTAGTGAATATCATTATTCTTCTTAGGATGGGAAAACAGAGGATAATGTAGCTAATGAGGGTTGGGTAATATCAGTAAATGAAAAACTTATATCGAATAAACACTTTGTATATAGCATTTGCTTTTATAATGAGCTGTTTATCTTCTGCTCATATCTATCCATCAAAGTGTAGTTCTCAAAATTTTAAAAACTCGATTCTTAAACAAAAAACAGTGAGCTCATTTTAGAGTTTTATTTAACTCTTTAATGATGACACCAGCAGGATGTCAAAGCTATTTTCAAAGACAATGTGAATGCACAGCGCAGCATCAAGACCAGAGTATATTATGAACTCCTGCAGACACAGAAATTTTGTGAGCTGTAGGTTGCAGGAACCCACAGAGCTGGGAAAGCAGAGGTTTAACGGTATTTTAAATGTTTTGACTATACATAAGGCAGAATCTGCAATCTAATCATTTTCAGAATATTTGATGCACTGTAAGCAACCATGGGTCCTGTGTACTCCCTAGCCACCTGCACTCGGAGCAAGGCAAGTCCAAAGGGAAGGAAAGGGATTGCAAGTATGTGGAATTCCTACTACACTCCTGGTGCCTTCCTTCCGCAGCTTGCTACTTGCTATTCCCTTTAATCCTCCCAGCTGCCCCGGGAGGTGGCTGTGTTCTAAGCTACACCTCTGGGCCTGGAAGGTAACTGATGCCTTCAGTCCCTTCTCCTGCCACCATCTCCATGACACACTCCCAAGGGGTTTCACAGGGTACCCGAGCTCTGGCGTGCAAACGTCCAAAAGTTCGGTTATGATAAAAATACTCCTAAACTGGTGCTTCTTTGTGTGTTGAAACTAAATCATTCTGTGCACGCATGTCCGTAGCATTATTTACAAGAGCCAAAAGGCAGAAGCAACCCAAGTGTCCATCAATGGATGAATGGATAAGCCAAGTGGGATCTATACATGCAAATGAATTGTTACTCAGCCTTAAAAAAGATAGAAATTCAAACACATGCAACAACATGAGTGAACCTTTACTTATGCCAAGTGACACTAGTCACAGAAAACAAGTACTCTACGATTCCATTTATAGGAGTTACCTAGAGTTGTCAAGTTAATAGAAACAAAGAGTAGAATGGTGGTTGCCAGAGGCTGGGAGGAAGGGGAAATAGGGAATTGTTTACTAGGTAGTTTTTGCTTTGCAAGATGAAAAATTTCTGGAGATTGGTTGCACAACAATGTAAATGTACTCATCACTAACTGTACAGTTAAAAATGGTTAAGATGGTAAAGTTTATATCATGTGTATTTTCTCACAATTTAAAAAAAAATTAAATCATTCAAAACTTAAAAAAAAAAGACAATGTGAAAACTTGGGGTATTTATAATGAAAGAAGAGAAAAAAAGAAATAGTGAAAGAAATTTGCTACACTAGTTTCAAATTGGTTAATGCTATACAGGACCATAAACCATAACCCTCGGAGTTATCCTCTTTACATTGGCAGAAAAGAAAATTACATTATAAATTTTACAGACTTGTAAAATGTTTAGGCCATGATTGGTTGTGCAAATAAAGTTAGGTAGGCTTATTAGAAAATGCTCTTAGCTTAACATGAAAGGTCATAAAATCATCTTTTACACTTTTATAAGTTTGGGGTAATTTTCCTTCAACCGATTTTCTTTTCCCACAGCCAACTGGAATGTATTTCCCAATGCCTCATTTCTTCCTGTTGAAGGATCTTTTAAGTGCTTTCGAAATACCTTCTATGCACTAGAACTAGAGACACGTGTATGACCTTGAAAACCCAGCCTAGGTGGCAATTTCTGAGAAAAAAAAAAAAAATCCCTGCAATATCTACTGCTCTCCAACCTTAGGCTGGGTCAAGCCTTCTTTGCTGCCAAGGATCCCTGCACATGCGCCCTAGAGCACTTATCACATCCTATTATGGTTGCTTACCTGCCAGTTCTCTCCACCCTGTCCACCCTCTTACCAAACTGTGAAATCCTTGAAGACAGGAATAATCTTTTGTCTTTAGGATCTAGCACAATACAATGCCTGGCACGCAGAAGTTCCTTGGCAAATAAATGTTGATTGAATGAAGAAGGTGAGCATTAGCCATCCAGAACCATCCAGACACTTAGTAACACTTGGTTTTAGTGTCTCCTCTTAGAGCTGATTCCTCAGTTTAAAAATGGGTTTGAAGGAGTTGGAGATTTAACATATCTTGGAAGAAATCTTTAATAGCCATCTTTCATTTTGCGTGTGATTATACATTTTTTTTTAAAGATTTTATTTATTTGAGAGAGAGAGAGTGAGAGAGAGCATGAGAGGGGAGAGGGTCAGAGGGAGAAGCAGACTCCCCACCGAGCAGGGAGCCCGATGTGGGACTTGATCCTGGGACTCCAGGATCACGACCCGAGCTGAAGGCAGTTGCTTAACCGACTGAGCCACCCAGGTGCCCCGATTATACATTTTTTAATAACATGACGAAGAAATTTAACATCTTTTCCTAGTTAAAATAATACCACTTTGTGTCACCTTCTATGAGTAATTAGAAACAGGGAAACTAGTTACTCACTGAAATTTGTCTGGAACAGGGAAGGCTTGATTAAGAACTGTAAGCTGACTCAGTTGTGATGAGGGTCAATGGAATGCTTTCCCCTTGGTAGAATTCTCAGGATTTCAGTTAATTCTCATATCACTTTGAAGCAGAAGATCTAAGAAGGACCTCTTTGGTCCTAGGCACTTAGAGCCTCATTTTCTGTATTCATTCATTGACTCTCCATAAGGCAGGCACTCCATAAAGGGTTATATAAACTATTATAGTCGTGGGTGCTCCTTTTGATTTGGTTTTGTCACATTCCCCTGCTAGATAGCCAAGTTTTCTGGGAATTTTCATAGGGAAGAAGAGTGGGGTTAGGGATAAAGTTATAAGTGAATCCTGTAAGATCCTAGTTTTTGTAGCTGTGAAAATTTTATCAACCTTTAAAATAAAAGTAACGGCCTGAACGTTCCTGATCATTATGGACAGTCTGCCAGGCCCACACTGAGCATTTTGTTCTTGCGACATGATCTACCAAATCGATTGAAAACAGTGTTCTTGCTTTGGTGCTCAAAGTGTAATTTTTTCCCAGTAAAATGATTTCATTTTTTAAAAACCTTTTTTTTTTTTTTTTTGCAATTCAATTCTTATTTCCAGATTCCCGCCTCCTCCAGGTAATAGGAATAATAAATGTACAGTGTCAAAATAAGTTTAAAATATTTCCTCATAGAATGGTGCCTGGGTGGCTCAGTCATTAAGCGTCTGCCTTCGGCTCAGCTCATGATCCCAGGGTCCGGGGATCAATCCCCTCATCAGGCTCCCTGTTCAGCGGAAAGCCTGCTTCTCCCTCTCCCACTCCCCCTGCTTGTGTTCCCTCTCTCACTGTCTCTCTCTGTCAAATAAATAAAATCTTCTAAAAAAATAAAATAAAATAATATTTCCTCATAGAACATTATTACCAAGGAAGAGAAAAGTATTATATTAAACCGAAGATGAAGACTGATGGGAAAACCTTCAGGTTGTTGAAGCAACTGCTCAGAGAGCAGGGATGCCGTCCCCTTTTTACACACACTGCAAAGAAGAAAAGGGACATAGATTTCACTAGAGGACACAAAGAGTTACTAAGAGTAATGGGTAAGTTTGAACTGAGCTGCTAGATCCTGACTCTAAGAGGCGCCCCCAGGGTCAGCGCTGCTAAGCTGGGGCCCAGCTGCACGGGGACAGGACAGGGCCGGGCACTCCGTGGCCGGTCGTGGAGCACAGTGGGCAAAATTAGAGGGGGAAGAGCTGAGCATGAAAATGAGAGAATGCTGAATCAGAACGGCCCATTCCCAGTGTCGCCGGGCCGGGCTCCCCTCCACATCCCTGGGCTGTCCCGTCCTGGGAGGTGTCCTGAGTTCCAGCTAGCATCTGGTCATTTATTTTTTGTTTTTCAAGAAAGAAAGAACCAGTTCTTGCCACTGGCATATAGTTGATCCCAAGGCCTGCTTTTTGTTGTTGGTTTTTTTCTTCCCCCCGCATGCCTGGTCAGTTGCAACTAGGAAGCTATCTTCTTTGAGTAAAGGATGAGCTCTTTTAATAAATTTAATACCATGGAAACAGGAAGTTACACAGCCTGTGTCAAACAGGCCCATCATGAATTTTCATTGAATTAGAAAATGACAGCCCTCTCATCTAGTGACAGAGACACGCTGCCCGGCCAGCTAGAATGCAGGGGGGAAGAAAGACGAGAAAACCATCCTCCCGCAGAGATACTTCCTTCTCTAATGCACTTCAGCCATGTTACCACGACATTTCCGCGAACTGCCCTAGATTTTTCTAGTTAGCTGCGGCATGTTAAGACGGCCATTTCTCTCTTCGGGAATTCAGCAGTAGAAGAGTGCAGAAATCAGGCGGGTTGAAAATGTATACAAAGCCACTGAGTAAACATCAGTATCCCCGCTGTCACGACTTTTGCTCCGGGGATGTGGTGGGGGGCAGTGATGTTCAGCAGCAAACCCGCTTCCCGGCGCCGGTCCCCGCTCGCCCGCGGCGCCTTCCTGTTGACGTCATCGCAGACTGACGCCAACCGGCTTCCTGCGCGCGCTGTAATTGATCCGCGCGGCGCCGGGGTCACCCGGAGGGTAGAGCAGATGTGCTTCGCGCTGCTTCTGCTTCGCAGCCGCTCGGGTTTTCTCTTGGGGGTTACCAGAGGAGGAAAAAACCCACGGGGAGATGACAGGCTATAAGGGGCACCTGGAAAGCTGTGGCGCCTTCTTTGGAAAGGGGCAAATGGGGCCCGTGGGGCCCCATTCCCTTTCATTTGATCAGACAGGCAGGAACCTCACCGTAAGGTCCTTCTAAGTAGGAATTGTCTTGTTTATCCTCGGATCCTTGGAGTTTTGCGTAAGTCCTGGCACACAGAAAAGAAACAAGTTTTTTGTTAAATAGAGGGCAAGGCCAAGGGTCCAGGAACACCGGACTTGCCCAGGCAGAGAAGTGTGGACAGTCCCGTGCCCTGACTCAGGATGTCCCAGAACCAAAGGGCTGTGGCAGCTGGGATGTAAGTGCACCCCATCTCGGCCAATAATCTCTCCAGCCTCTACACTCTCGGGTTCTGCAAATACTTGTCCAAAGGCAAGCTGAAACGGAGGGGATATAATGCAAGGGAAAGGAACACAGGCTTTTGAAATCATTCCCTCATTCAACAAATATTTATCATGTACCTGTGTGCTGTTGTTTTAGCCTCTCGGGATACAATACTGAACAAAGCAAAGATACCTGCTTTGTGGGGAGTTTACATGCTGGTTGATGGACACAGACAATACAGAATTAAAAGGTCTATCCTGTGTTAGAAGTTAGGTGCTATGGGGAAAAAAGTAGAGCAGGTAAGTGGCAGGAGGGGGCGATCAGGGGCGTGGGGATTAAGTAGTAATTTTCAAAATGACCTCTTTGAGAAGATGCAGATACTGGAGGGAGAACAGCCAGGCAAAGTCAAAGGTGGGAGCTGCCTAGTTGTACTCAAGGAAAGCATGGTCAGTGTGGGTGGAATGGAGTGAGCAAGGGGGAGGTTGTGGGAGACGAGGTCAGAGACACAATGGGGGGCCATCATGTCAGGCCTTGTGGGTACTCTTGGCAGATTTGGCAAATAAAAACATGGATTCCCAGTTAATTTGAGTTTCAGATTCATAATATTTTAAAAGTATTATTGTGTCCCGAATATTGCATGAGACACACTTATACTAAAAAATTATTGTTTATCTGAAATCCAAATTGAACTGGGCATCCTGTGTTTTATCTGGCTAATACCACCCCTTGAGCGCCATTGCAGGGACTCTGAGGAAGACTGGGAGCCCTTGGACAGTCTTGAGCAAAAGAGGGATTCCAGTCGACTTAGAGCTTAACTGGTTCTGTTTTGTGGAGAACTGAGGAAAGAGCACTGTAGGCAGCAGGGGAACTAGATGAAGCAGTTGAAGTAACCCAGGCCAAACACCATGATTCAGACTAGGTGAGAAGAGCACAGGCAGTGGGAAGAGGTGCAACCCAGATACATTTTGAAGGTACGGCCAATAGGATCTCCTGGCTCACTGGGTGCAGGATATGAGAGAAAGGGAAGAGCCGGCGATTCCAAGGATTTGGGTCTGGGTAGTTAGATGCAGGGAGTTCAAAAACTAGTTTACAGAAGGCTCTGGAGGTGGTGTGGTGGGGGGTGCAGGTGGGGCCAAGATTATGAGTGCCATTTTGGACCTGCTAAGCTTGAAATGGCATTTGGGTATCTGAGCAGAAAGGTCACATAGGAATTTGAGTATGGAGCTCAGGATAGAGTTCTGAGCTGGAGACATAAATCTAAATCTCCAGGATGTAGATGGTAATTAAAGCCATGAGCCTGAAGGAACTCAGCGAGAAAGCGAGGCCTGCTGCCCTTCAGCAGTAAGAGGTCAGGGCAAAGAGGAGAAGCCAGAAAAGGAGGTGTGGAGGACTGACCTACAAGTACGAGGGAAGCCTAGAGAATGTGATGTCCCTGAAGGAGAGGAAGTGTCAAATGCTGCTGACAGGTCAGACACAGTGAGGACTGAGGGCTGACTACTGAATTCCGCAGAGATCACTGGACACCTGACCAGGAACACGTTGGGCAGAATGGCGCAGGCAGAACAGGAGTGGGTTTAAGAGGGAATAGGAAAAGCATGACGGAAAACAACAGAGATGACCCTTTGGAGGAATCAGACATATTTAGTTCCTGCACCTTACTAGATGTGACTTCGAGTAAATTACTTCATTTTCCGAGCTACAAGTTTCTCCTCTTGTGAGAAAGAAAGAGTAATAAGGATGCTGTGAAAATTAAATATGTAAAAGGTAGAGCATATCCTAAGTATTTACTAAGCTGATATTACTCTGACACGGTATTAAGTTCGGTCAGTGTAGTAAGATACTTAACCTTTCTGTGTCTCAATTTCCCTATCTGTAAAATGGGAGTAATAGAGCACCTACCCCATAGTGTTGTTACAAGGATTAAATGAGATAATCTACGTAAAGCACTTGGTTGGAACCAACAGCTTGTGGCACATTGTATCAATGCAACAAAGCTCTTACTATCCAAGCAATTCTCTTAGGAATGCTGGTCAACCCCTTTTGTAAATGCAGTGCTGCCCAGAAGGAAACAGGGTGCAGAACTTATAAAATAATTTCCTGTCTTGGGTAATACTATCCTTGTCTAATGCGATCTAAACTCATTAACTTTTGATGGCAGCTGTCTCTGCTGCGTTGCAACGTGTAAAGCCCTCCACAAGTGACGGTTATTATAATGGACTCAAGATCTCATCGTGAGTCAAACCCACTCTCTACACCAGGGACCTTGCTTTTCTTGAGAGTGAAGTCACAAGGGTTAATGGTTGTTTTCCATCTCCCTGGAGAACCTGGAGAGCCTTCAGTCTTGTAACACAGGATGCAGAACTCCTGCAGGCATTCTTAATCATTTCTGAGAATCTGAGGAACCTTCCCCCAGAAAACATACACACACACACACACAAAATTCAACACACTGGAATAAGAAAATCCCTTTATTTAAAGACTCAAAATGCAGTGCTGCCCAGAAGCAAACAGGGTGCCTAAATCATAAGAATTTTGCTTTCTTTTCCCTACAACAGAAACTTATAAAGGAGGTAAGAACCTGTCTGCCCTGGAAAGTCCAAAATAAAGATGGAAAGGTGATTTATTTTTTCTTAGAATTTTTTCAACAGAGCAAGATAGAATTAGTAGTTGTTGCTTCTGAATATGAGGCTTGTTGGTGTCTCCCCACTGCCCTCAAGGGATAAAAATAGCCACAAAGTAGTAAAGTCTAAGTTGTGTAAAAAAGCAGCTTACATGAGTAAGGTCAAATGGGAGAAATTTTAAACTGTGGGAAAGAAGATCACCCAATGAGAATTACTCTAAGACCCTTATTTCCCCCCAAATTCACTTTATGTCACTCAGCTTTTTTTTTTTTTTTTTCCCAAGTAAAAAGAGAGGTTAGAAGAAGTGAGCTCCAAGCTCCACTTCCAACTCAACAATTCAACTGTGCGGTGAGGTAGGAAGTATTTCAAAGGATCTGGCGCAGGGCTTGGCAACAGAACGCCTGTCCTAGAGCGCCCCCTGGCAGTGAGGAGCGGGCAAAACCGCCTCGGTGAAGAAGGCTTCCTTTCACTTTGAGAACAACAAAAAGTTGTCGTTTTTTTAAATCCAGCATTGGTGAAATACTCTCTTCATTAGCTCTACTCCGAGGAGCAATTCAAGTAGAGAAATCCTAGGCTTATAATCCCTAAATTAAAACTCCCACGAGGTGTCCACGCACTACTTCCGCTTCCCGTTTCAGCAGCTGCCCCTGAAAGCTCAGCTGTGTCGTCTAGAAAGCAAGCCCCGGCACGATCACCCAAGCCCTCAGCTAAAGCCCTGTGTTGACACCAGACCACCCTAACATTCCTGCACACTCCTTCCAAAGACAGCAAGAAATTCAGCTTTGTTCAGGTTTCGTATCAAGGTTCCCAGATAAAATGACTGCTGTCTGGTTAGCGAACAATAGAAGAGCGAGGCTCACACTGGCTCCCCTGTTGGGCGCGTGGCTTCAGCACTTTCCAGGCTGCCATCACATCTGGTCCCTACTGAGAGCGGGGGAAAGGCCACCACAGTTCAAGCCCACATTTAAGCCCACAGTGTTTAGTGGGAAGGTGCCACCGTGGGATAGAAAAGAACATGATGACCAAATTAAGATCAGTGTGTGGGAAATGGGGAGTTGCTAATCAGTGGGGTTAATGCTTCAATAATGCGCAATGGGTAAGTTCTAGAGGTCTGCTGTACGACACTGGGCCTATGGTTAATATTGTACCGTGCTTTGAAAATCTCCTGCATTCTTACAATTAAACTGCCTTCGGCTCGGGTCACGATCCCAGGCTCCTGGGATCGAGCCCCGCGTCGAGCCCCGCGTGGGGCTCCCTGCTCCGCGGGAAGCCTGCTTCTCCCTCTCCCCCTGCTTGTGTTCCTGCTCTCGCTTTCTCTGTCTGTCAAATAGATTAAAAAAAAATCTTAAAAAAAAAAACCCACACAATTAAACATAAAAAATCAGTTGCTGTAGGCTGTCACGACCCTGCATCTAACACAAGAGTTCCCAACTTCTGTCTGTCCCAGCAGTGGCCTGCACCAGGGATGCCTGGGAGGCAGGGAGGGGAGGCTGGACGGTGGGCTCACTAGCACGAGGCAAAAAGGCAAAGGAGGAGATAGATGGCAAGCCAGAGCGGGAAGCCTGACTCCTCTGAAAAAGTGCTCTCCTCACCAGCCATCTGCTCCTCTAGCCCCTGCCCTGAGAATCACCCCTCTAAAGTTTAGAGGAAGGGCGGGACATGTGTGGGTGGTTTTTCCCGGTCAGGACAGAGTTGGGAATCCTCCTCCTGCACAGTCGTTCCGGGCCTTGCTGCTCACTGAACCATGGGAGACCGATTAAATCAGGGCCTTTGGGGGACGAAGTGATCCAAGCTGTGCGGGCTTTTTGAACACTCCTGCAGGTGATTAAAGTACAAGGCCAGGCTTGCAAACTACTGCCTCAGCAATGCGTGGTCATGGTCCATCACCAGCATTGCATTTGTCAGTGGGAATCCGTAAGTTTACTTTTACCAGCGAACACATTTAAAGCTAGTGGTGGTTTCCCTGCTCCTTTCTTTACTTGCCTGAATGTTTTTAGATCACATGTTCTCACACTGAATTCAAAACAGAAAACTTCATCAATATATTCTTAAAAAGAATGAATGGCAGAAGATTCACCAAAAAACCAAAAGGGGTTTCTTGGTAAGGAGAGCAGATTCTTTAGTTTCTTTCATTTCACTTTTTTTTTTTTTAAAGATTTTATCAGAGAGCGAGCGAGCGCACGTGCACGAGCAGGGGGAGGGGCAGAGGGAGAAGCAGGCTCCCCGCCAAGCGGGAGCCCGATGCGGGGCTCGATCCCAGGACCCTGGGATCATGACCTGAGCCGAAGGCAGACACTTGACCAACTGAGCCACCCGGGCATCCCTCATTTCACTGTTGTCCCTGGAATCATTATTTGGCAGGGTATGGCACTGCCACAGGCCTGCCCCACCCTCTTCATTACAACTCAATTTAGCCCCAAAACTCGAGAAGCCACCAGAAAGTCCATGAAAAGCAGTTTACGTCCAAAGTAATATATTAAGCCTAAAGAGCACTTTTAAATGCATTTGTTTCATCACCGAACCTGGGTCTGTGGTGCTGAAAGACTTTCTGGAAAATGAACTGGGATGTCAGAGGTATGCCTCCACGAATACAGAACGATAAACTAAAAGCCAATTTGATAAACTTTTCTGGAAGGAGGCTATAGAGGCTGATTGCTAAGAACTCAGCTGCAAATATCAAACAGCCTTTTTTTTTTTTTTTTGGCCATTTTCTTTCACAAACCAAACCAGAAAAATAACCAAGTATGGTTTGTGTAGACGAATAACCTAGACAAAATATTTGGTCTTTCTACTCAGTTCTCTTATCTGGAGAACATGCTCTTTATTCAACCTTAAGCAGTTTAAGGATGTTTGCTCATGTTTGATTAGACTCTTCCCAATAAAGCCTTCTGTTTTATAGACATTCAGAACATAGCATTGTAGAAAAAAGATCAAGACTTTTATGAACCTTACTTATACCCTATTCTATCTTGTTTACTCATTCACTCAGTAAAATTTACTGAACATCTACCCCATGCCAGAAAAGACATGAAGGTGGCTTGGCCTAAGGTGATGGCAGATTTACAGAAAAATAGGTGGGTTACTGAGATACTTAGGAGGTAGAATTTGACAGGATTTGATAATGGATCAAATGTGGGGATGAAGGGCAGGGAGCAGTCAAGGATGATTCTACTCTTAGGTTTTCATCTGAGGTAACTAGTGGAGGGTGCAGGGGTGCAGGGGACAGTGGAGGTGGAAGAGGGCAATCTTTCCGAACTCCTCCTGTTCAAGAGAGTGTAGGGTAGGTTCCAGGGGGCATGGACTCCCAGAAATTAGGAAACAATTTTGTATGAATGTACACTTTCTTGGGAGAACAGCCCTCAGTATTTGACATTTAAAATAAAATAAATGACCCCATAAAAGGTCAAGGATCACTGGTCCATTGCATATAGAACCTGGAAATTCTTAGACACTATATTCATGTCAAACAGACGATTCTACCAAGTTGCTCAAACAAATGGTCTTTAATAGGCTACATCTCAGAGTATTTCATGCTTATGACCCGGTACAAGGACAAGGTAGTATCAGTGAGCTCTAATTTCTTTCAACTTAGCCAAACAACAAAAATTCCACAGAACTCTAGATTTGATACAAATTGATTCCACAATGTTGAATGACTCTAAATCTGAAAAGATCCTAAGCAAAGCTAATACAGAAGACAGGTTTACTGATACTTAACTACACTGATGTTTGCTCACCTGATTTGGCTTTTATTGAAAAACTCGCCATTTTTCTCTTAAGGTTTTGAGACAACTTTGCTGAGCCTCATGAATCTGGATAAAGTCAATTCCAAGCAAAAACTACATAAAGACCAAAAAGTTTTGGTAGAGTTGTTTCTGAATTTAGAAAGTTTAGCAAAAATAAATCAACATCAATTGTAGAAAAGGTGATGGAAGATCATTCTAGCTAATCATAAATAGATGCTCCACTGCCTAAAACATGAGGTGTGAAACACTGAGATACCACCTTACACCAGATAGAATGGCAAAAATGGCCAGGGAAAGAAACAACAAATGTTGGAGAGGTTGTGGAGAAAGGGAAACCCTCTTACACTGTTGGTGGGAATGCAAGTTGGTACAGCGACTTTGGAAAACAGTGTGGAGTTTCCTCAAAAATTTAAAAATAGAGCTACCCTATGACCCAGCAATTGCAGTACTGGGTATTTACCCCAAAGACACAGATGTAGTGAAAAGAAGGGCCATATGCACCCCAATGTTCATAGCAGCAATGTCTGCAATAGCCAAGCTATGGGAAGAGCCGAGATGCCCTTCAACAGATGAATGGATAAAGAAGATGTGGTCCATATATACAACGGAATATTACTCAGCCATCAGAAAGGATGAATACCCAACTTTTACATCAACATGGATGGGACTGGAGGAGATTATGCTAAGTGAAATAAGTCAAGCAGAGAAAGTCAATTATCATATGGTTTCACTTATTTGTGGAACATAAGGAATAACATGGAGGACATTAGGAGAAGGAAGGGGAAAATGAAGGGGGGGAATCGGAGGAGGAGACGAACCATGAGAGACTATGGACTCTGAGAAACAGACTGAAGGTTTTGGAGGGGAGAGGGGTGGTGGGATGGGTTGGCCTGGTGGTGGGTATTAAGGAGGGCATGTACTGCATGGAGCACTGGGTATTATACGAAAACAATGGATCGTGGATCACCACATCAAAAACTAATGATGTATGGTGACTAACAATAAAATTTAAAAAAATAAATAAAAAATAAAACATGAGGTGTGAAAAGTATGCTATCAATTATAGCCAAATGTTCCACCCCCCTACTCCCAATTTAACTATCCTAGTCCAGATCAGTACAGGAATGTTGTTACTTTTAATATTCAGAAAAGAAAGGGTAAACTTTTGACTCTGGCCCATATCATATATGTTTAAGTTTCATTCTTCCAAGCAGAAGGGAAGACAGGTATCCATTATGAAGGAGGAAGACAGGCATCATGGGGAAGAAACAGGGAACATCCTGTGGGGATACACTTTGCTTCATAGTCGATATCCTGGTACACACAGAGTCTCACTTAGCTGACAGGTATTTTCCTATATATGGTATCAGAAGAGATTTTTCATCAGAACATATGAATGACAATTGCAGTAACAGGATACTTTTTTCAAGGAGTCATTTGTTGCAGTAAGAAATGAACTGAGCTGGGATGTCCTACTTACGTCCCGTGGAATGACAGATTAAGGATAAATTTGACCAAACCACCTGAATGGGGTTTGAGAATCACCTAGAAATAATCTGCTCCGGGCAGAAGAGCTTTAGCAAACAAAGGCTCTGAATGGGGACTTGGGCAATCAAGTGAGCAGCTGAAAGAGCACGGAATTATAGCTGCAAGTGGAGAGCAGGCTTGGTATTGTGTGTGTGGAAAGTCTCAGAAGAGAATTTAAGAAACTGGAACATGGGGGCGCCTGGGTGGCTCAGTTGGTTGGGTGACTGCCTTTGGCTCAGGTCATGATCCTGGAGTCCCGGGATCGAGTCCCGCATCGGGCTCCCTGCTCAGTGGGGAGTCTGCTTCTCCCTCTCCCGCTCCCCCGTCTTGTGCTCTCTCTCTCTCAAATAAATAAATAAATAAAATCTTTAAAAAAAAAAAAAGAAAGAAACTGGAACATGGCTGAGAAGGGTTTGACATATTGCTATTAACAGGAGAAATAACACAAGTCTAAAATGTGGCGGTCAGCTACTTAAGACGTGGCTCCAGTGTGAATGAATTCCAACTTCATGGAACACAAGTATTTACCTACAACATAGCAAAGGTTTACAAAGGTCAAGAATAAAAAGGTCATGCTAAAAATGAAGAAAAATATTTTATCCAAGAAAAGTGTCAAATCTCTGTTTGCACAACTGTATAAGCAGATTTTGTATTTTACTCAACTAAGTTCTTTGGGTCACATATTTAAGTGAAATGTTCATTCCTGCAGAATCATCACAACAAAAACTAGTTACAAAAAAACACCTCGACATTTTTTGACAAAACAAATTCCAACTTCATAAATATATAAATCAAGCAAAATGCTGTTACAAATTCCAAACATTAGGCCAATCATAATTCCTTGATCCCAGTAAGTTCCCATTAGTTCCATAACAAAAGTTTAGAGAGCAGAGAAAGAGTCCTAAGTTTGGTTTCCTCATCAAATTATTACTAAGACATAATAATCAAGTAAACATTGTTTCTTATAAACATTTTTCCATAAATTAAAAAATATTTTTAAAAATTTTAACCAAAATTTAAAACAAAAGTTTATACCAAACAGAAACCCAAAAGCATTTCTTGAAAACTATGCTTACAACCAAGAAATTTTAGCTGTGAATAAATTCTCCACTCAGGTTTGAAGTGGGTCAAACACTCAATTTCATGTGAAAAGTGGCACACAAGTCAACTGTGATTCTAATTGATTAGAGAACACCTTGACTGAGAAGTTAAAATAATTTGTCTACCTGGTTAAAAATAGCAGAATTTAAAGTATCCTGGTTCCAATAGGCTAATGACACCAAGAGCATCCTAGGCTGACTGGTGACTGACTAAATGAGACAAATGACACCTAACTGTTAGGAATAGGGCTATGTTCAAAGAATACAGGCAGATCAAGTTGCTATGCACTTTGGTTGGCATCTTGGAAAACGTCAAGATCTGAACAGGCTCCAGGAAATGAAAATTTTGAATTGTCTTAGTGATGGCTCCTGCAAAATTATGAATAATGCTGTCCATGACACTGTATGCACAAATAAGATGAATTTAATTCTGAAAAGATATCAAAAGTTTGTTAGAAAAGCCTGGCTACACATGTAAAAATGTCAGCAGGAAACTTAAAACTGCTCTGTAAGATGTTGGTTTCTCATCCCTTACCATGCCTCCCACACCATTCAGATTCTTTAGCCACAGAATTGGCCCACTGTTATTTAAGCTAGCCACATTCAAGAATACAGTATCTTGTAAAAATCAATCTCTCTCCCCTCCAACACCAGGGGTTTCCTCAGCTATCAGAACCACCATTCTTTTGGACTTATCTACCAAACTATGTCTTCTGGCACCAAATCATTTAAACTACACAAGACAGAGTTGCAATATTTTCCTGTGGAAAGAGTGCTAAGAGTCAGCCCATAAGGCAATTTAAGGCATGTGACCATAGATGAGTCAGTCTTTCTTGGGTTCAAATTTCTTCATCTAAGGTCCTCTTTAGATTAAAACTGTAATTCTAAGTCTTCAGGTTAGACAGAATCTGACTATAGGCAGAAGCCTCTAGTTATCATTACGCCTTGAAATGGGCAACTGGCATCTCAGCTGTGAGAGTCAGAGGGTGGGTACAGGCAGAGCTGACTGCAGCTGCAAGGGCCCCTCTCTTGATATCCCATGATGTGTTTTTAGATGGGAGACGAGTACTGGCTACAAGCCACTGGATTTAAAACCTGAGTGGCTATTAGTAAAGCTACTCCTCCTTCCATCCCTAAAGAGTTTATAACCAGGATTTTCCTTTATGTTCTCATCCCCATTCCCTCTCACACACTCAAGCTCCCACTTCTCAGTCAACACTTCTTGGGGAACTCCATTACTTCTGATGGATCCTTAACAAAAATATGGGGAGGGGGACTGTTGTAAGTATAACACATGTCAACCCATCTTTGTACAATTAACTTAACCCTAAACTGCAGAGCATCTACCTATCTTTTTAACATTTCTTATTACTATTCCTGCCCATATCCATGAATCTATTTACTCAAGTTCAAATGATCTAGTACATTTTTTTTTTTTTTTGATGCTTTGGGCTATTTTAGTTAACTACCAAGCAAAACCCACCTTATGGGAGAAGGTAGGTAAATAAATTGGTAGATCGGCTGTCAAAGCCAAGTAGTCAAAATATGTCCAAGCCTCTCAGAGGTTCATTCTTCACTCTTCTCACTCAGGATGTTAACTATTAATTTATAAATAGGCCTCTTTCAAAGTGTATTGACACTCATGAGTTTGAGATGCCCCTGTCTAAAATGATTGTCTATCTGGCCATTTGCAAATGGATGGGATTACAATGAGCCTTATTAGCACACTGATTCCATAACCCCCATCTAACTGGCAAAGTATAAAATTAGTTGCTGTCAGGTTACCCAGCATTGGCAGAGTTCCTCCTGGTAGCTCATGCTATTACAGAGAGAGTTATAGTATGACCTACTAAATATGTAAATATTACCAGATTCACTTTGCCCCAACCCAGTGACTGCCCATCTGGAGAAGTGAAGTATATTACTCAAACCTGGCTTCTTTAAAGGAAGAATTCTAAGAAACACATTCCAAAATGAATTTTCTTCTTTAGAAACAAGTTGTGGGTAATTACCTAAACCTACATGAAAAACGGAACTTTTCCAATTCGTAACATAGTTGATTATCATAAATGATATTTAACTGTCCTATATTTAACTGTTCATTGACCCTTCATATAACTTTCCCACTGTCTTCTCCAATAAAGATGTCTGATATAAAATCACAAAAACCCAAATGGAAACCTGTTCTTTCTGTTGGATCAGCTATCAGTGGTGTTTCCAGATTACCTTTTTTTGTTGTTAATTAGAATATCATCATTCTTACAGATATACTGGAATTTAAGGTGAATCTGGATTTTTAAATTTTATTGTATTAAATATGTTTTCTCTAAGGTTTTTAAACCAAAACACGTCAGTAGTTAGAGACTCAGGGTTTAACTTTGTTTCATAATTGCTTAATTCTAAGAAAGAAGTTTCAGTCAGTTATAGTCTAAATTTAAATTACTTCATATTTAATATCATCTCACTCCCTTCCTCAGTGGATATTTTGCTGATTAAGTTGTTGAGATGAGGAGAAATCCCTTACTGTAGAAAGAGAGAAAGGAAGTAGGGGCCAGCTCTGCCATGTAATGCTGAAACAGGAGGCCTTAGAGGAGGGGTCTGGAAGGTGAGAATCAAGTTATATTCAGCACACAAGTATTTCACAGCTCTTTCTCAGATTTTACTTCAAGAAATGCGTCTGTATTCAATTTTTTTAAATTTGGGGATAAGTCCAGTATTTTACCACAAAGAACTTAAACTAGTACCACTCATATTCTTCAATTTCACCTTTCGGTCTCTTGTTTATTCTTGATAGTTCATACCTTTAGCAATATGGTGTTTCACACAATTTGACTTCAGAGAACACCATGTCCCACAGATGCTTAAACGCTGAAGCTCCTGGGAACTGTGAGGCCTACAGAGACGGTGCAGGCAAGTTTCAACAACCAGTCTCTAGAATTTTGTTATTAGTCTTCAGGAAACTGTACTGAAAGACTACTTACATTTTTTTAAATGTGCAAGTGTTTACATGACCAAAGCTTCAGGATGTGGATTTTCTGGCTGATTCTAGCATTTCAAAGAAATAATAATGGTAAGAACTGGAGGCCTGAATTATCCCTATGATATAGAAAATTTCAAATGAAAAAGAAAAAGCAGCCTTTACAATTCAGACATCCTTTTTCTGGAAATAAGAATCTGAGATAATTTTTGTCTTACTAAAATATGGATCACAAAACATTAGTTTTTCAGTTTTCATTTATCAGTCATATGTACAAGAAAAATATTTATAGAAACACACACACACAAAAACAACAAAAAATAAAAATTCCTTTAAACTACTACATTAAGGTGAACAAACTTATACGGAATAAGAAACGCTGTCAATAAAAATTAAAACATTAAATATCAATACTTACACAACAAAGTGCACTGTTTGCAAAATAAAGCTAACATACGATCACACAGAAAAACAAAGGCATCAACTACCAAAATACTGTTTTGTCTCAATACCTCCTCATTTTGGCCTTGGGAAATCACCAAGCCCTAAAGCACCTGGCTTATTATTTTCTCCCCTCCCCCTCCCTCATGCTTCCATCCTTTTCACACTGGGGTACCAGTGTAAGAGGCTCCTGGAGGTGGCTAACCGTGCAGCAGCCCCCAAGGCCGCAGTGGCTGTGCTCCGAGGGATGTAGAGCTTCTGGGAAATCTGGTGCTCAGGAGACAAGATCAAAGAGAGCTGGTCCAGGGCTCCGGGACTCTTGTCTTTGAATACTGTAATAGCATGGCTACTAGAGAAATCATTCTTTAGGCTCTCTGGAGAGCTCTCCACTGAAAAAGAAAGAAAACACAAGTCTTTTCAAGGGGTTCTCACACTCGTTGCCTTCTCTTTCCCATTCTAAATCTTTACTAGTGTGTGTGACAATCATTTTCTTTAGGTGGTGACATTTTCTGTTACAATTAGAGAGGGTGAGACTCAGAAATCAGTCAACAAATGGAAAGGAAATGAGAATGGGGAATTGAGATGAAATAAATCCTTGTCAGAATGAGGGGGGGGGGAAGAGAGGAAAAAAGGTACTTATGAACAGGGAAGGGAAAATTTCTTTCTAGGACATCAGAAATTGGATAGAATTCCAATTCCAGGGAGGAGTCCTGAAGCTCTCCTATTTCCTTCCAGCAGAGAGCACAATGGTGTTTCTATTGCCAAAGTGGTTTCAATTTGAGTGTACCAGTGTAAAAACAAAACTGACCAAGATGTTTGGGACAAGAAGTCCCAAAAACGGGTTATCAGCCATAAAATAAATTCCTGAGGAATTAGTGCCAAAAGTTCCAAACAGCCAAGGAAGGGGATGCTAGGCATTGTCACACGTATACTCTAGACCATGAACTCTTTATTACCTGCCTACAATGAAAGAAGGAGCTTTTGCCAGCATCTAAGCCAACACAATGCTTCTTTCAAGAAAATTCTGCTTTAGTTAAAAAAAAAAAAAAAATGCAGGTGAGCTAAATAATGTGCTAATGTGTTGTCCATCATCACAAACACTTTGCAGACTGATACTAGTATGATTACATTTTGAAAAGTACTGCTCTAGACCTTAAAAACACAGATTTCAAAAAATCTAGAGAAAACACGGACATAATCCAGTACTTTATTCATCTTCGCATTTTTAGCAACTAACATAGTAGCATGTGGTATATGTTCCATACATTTGTGATGAATTATATTCAAGGAGAATTTGACAGGGTATTCCAAAAAATAAAACTCTGATCATAAAGCTATAATTAATGCTCACTAGAGGAAAAGAGCTGGTGAGTTCTAATAAAATAAGTTTTACACAGTTTTGGTGAGCTCAGATTTTAAAAGGTATAAATATATGAAAGCAGGGACACATGATCAAAGAATTTAAAAGAGTAGCAAAACTTCTGCTTCCAGATCTGATGTTAATTCAACAGTGATTGAAAAACAACCCCTCCTGCTTTAAACAACTGGAAAACTGGGCAGAATGTCTGAAACAGTAGCAGATTCATACACTGAACAACAAGCATGCAAGGCAGTGATCCCTAAAACAAGGGAAACAAATGAAGTAAGTGCTACAACGACCTTAGCTCCTGCTGGAATAGTTTCTAGGCTTCAGTACAAGAAGGAAGAAGCCAAACTGAGCCTGGAGATCTTAGTGGGTTGAAAAGACAGAGTTTGGAATTCAAGAAGGCCAAGGTGCCTAGAATTTGTGGGAAAAAGTACAAGAGCAGAGGCAGCTAGAAATCTAGCTAGACAAGAACACTTGCAGTAACCTCTGAGATCAGCCATAGCAACTTTTTTCTAGATATGTCTGCAGAGGCAAGGGAAACAAAAGCAAAAATAAACTATTGGGACTTCATCAAAATAAAAAGCTCCTGCACAGCAAAGGTATAAACAATCAACAAAATTAAATAAGGCAACCTATGGAATGGGAGAAGATATTTGCAAATGACATCTCTGATAAAGGATTAGTATCCAAAATATATAAAGAACTTCTACAACTCAGCACCCAAAAAACAAATAACCCAATTAAAAAATGGGCAAAAGGCATGAATAGACATTTTTCCAAAGAAGACATACAGAGGCAAACAGACATATGAAAAGATGCTCATCATCACTGATCATCAGGGAAATGTAAATCAAAATATAATGCAATATCATCTCACACCTGTCAGAATGACTAAAATCAACAATACACAAAACAACAGGTGTTGACAAGGATGTGGAGAAAGGGGAATCTTCTTGTACTGTTGGTGGGAATGTAAACTGATGCAGCCACTCTGGAAAACAGTATGGAGGTTCTTCAAAAAGTTAAAAATAGAACTACCCTATGATCCAGCAATTGTACTACTAGGTATTTACCCAAAGAATACAAAAATACAAACTCAAAAGGATACATGAACCCTGATGTTTATAGCAGCATTATCAACAATAGCCAGATTATGGAAACAGCCCAAGTGTCCACTGACTGATGAAAGGATAAAGAAGAGATGATATATATATAAAAACCCACACACATATATACATACAATGGAATATTACTCAGCCATAAAAAAGAATGAAATCTTCCATTTGTGATAACACGGATGGAGCTTGAGAGTATTATGAGAAGTGAAATCAGTCTGCAGGAGAAAGACATATACCATACGATTTCACTCATATGTGAAGTTTGAGAAATAAAACAAATGAGCATGGGAGAGAAAAGAGAGAAGCAAACCAAGAAATAGACTCAACTACAGAGAACAAACTGATGGTCACCAGAGGGGAGGTGGGTGGAGGATGGGTAAAATACATGATGGGGATTGAGGAGTGCACTTGTTGTAATGAGCACTGGGCGACATATGGAAGTGCTGAATCACTAAAGTGTACACCTGAAAGCACTATTATACTGTATGTTAATTATACTGGAATTTAAATAAAAACTTAAAAAAAAAAAAGAACTGTAACGTTACCAGAAGCAGGGGAGGGCAAGTATTGAATAGGTGATGGGGATTAAGGAGGCACTTGTGGGGATGAGCATCAGGTGATGTATGGAATTGTTGAACCACTATATTGTACACCTGAAACTAATATTACAATGTATAAAAAAAATCCCAATAAAAATTTTAGCAGGCTTTGTGTACATTTATGTTAATTCTAAAATTCATTCTTGAATTACCTAAAATGGCCAAAACAATTTGAAAAAGAACAAAACTGTATGATTTCAAGACATATAAAGCCACACTAATCAAGGCAGTGGTATAAAGCCATATAAACCAATAAAACATAATAGGAAGTGCAGAAATAGACCCTCACATATACAGCCTACTGACTTCTGACAAAGACAGCAAGGCAGTTTAAAAAAGGATAGTCTTTTCAACAAATGGTGCTAGAAAAACTGAATATTTATATGCAATCAAAATAAACATTGATCCTTACATCACATCATAATATTAATGCAAACCGTAACTCAAAAATTAACAAATTGGATCACAGATCTAATTTTAAGACCTAAAACTACAGAACTTTTCATAAGAAAAAGAGCAAATCAGTTACTTGGGTTAGGAAAGATTTCTAAATAGGACACAAAAAGCTCAAACTTTCTATTAAGAAAAAAATCATTCAGACTTCATCAAAATGAAAACTTTTGCTCTTCCAAAGATGCTGCTAAGGAAGTCACACACTTAAAATATTTGTGAGATATATATCACATACATATAGGTGTATATATCTGACAAAGCTTTTTGTCCAGAATAATTTTTACAAATCAATGAAAAGATGATAATCCAATAAAAAATGAGCAAATATTTGAACATGTAAGTTCACTAAGGAAGATTTACAGATTGCATATAAGCACATGAAAAGATGGTCAACCTCACTGGCAAACAGGGAAATATAAATTAAAACCACAATAAGATACCACTACACATGCACTAGAATAGCAAAATTTTAAAAGATTGGTAGTATCATTTGTTGGCAAGGAGATGGAGCAATCAGATTTCATGTAATCCTGTGTGAATCAAAAATGGAAGAGCCACTTTGGAAAACGTTTTGGCAGTTCTCAAAAAGTTAATCGTGCAGTGATCACGTGACCCAGCAATTTCACTCCTTGGTACGTACTGACTATGTCTACACAAAGAGCTGTGTGTATGACTGTTCACGGCAGCTTTATTCATAAAGGCCCAAATCTGTTCATCTGATGAAGAGATATCCATACAACTGGGTACCACTTAGCAACAAATAAGAACTTTTGACACTGGCAACAACATAAATCAATCTCTAAAACATCATGCTCAGTGAAAAAGGTCAGACTTAAAAACCATGTAAGGCATGACTCTATGAAATTCTAGAAAAGAGAAAGTAACATGCGGGAACCAGCAAGCAAGGGTAGGGAGTGACTGCAGAGGGAAGCAAAGAACTGGTGGAGTTGTTCTAGGTCACGACTGTGGTGGCAGCAAGACTGTATACATGTGTCAAAACTCACAGAACCATCTAATCAAAACTGGCAAATTCTACTGTATGTAAAACAGACGCCCCCCAACCAAACTGCACATAAAAAGAGGAGTGGCAAATAGAAGGGACAACTGAGCTCAGTAAGGACTTGAGACCAAGGCTAAAGTCAGCAATTTTTCAAGGTAGGTTCTGAAAAGATCAATGCAGGCTTTTTAGCAGGATGACAAACCACTGTGTTTGTCAATTAAATGTAAAGCTACCTGAACCAGAGCGTTTTTCTGCAGGATCAAGCACCGGAGGCGTTGCATTAAGGGCTGCTGAGGACAGCTGAACGGGCTTGGCCGGAGTCTGGACACTGCTGGCCTCGTGCTGGCTCCCTTCCGCTGACTGCTGTGACCGAATCAGAGAGATGTAGAACTCCTCCAACTTGGGCAATGTGGAAGAATCCGAAGAACTCTCTAGGTTTGGCTGCTGCAGTATGAGAAAAGTAGGGCAAAAGCATGAAAAGTAGTTGTTAGTGTAACAGGAAGAATTAACCCTGTTTTGGTTCCTTAGTTATAGAGACAAATATTTTTCATATCTGAATACCACTACTCACTTTTAAGAACCTAGTTCCTCTCTAGAAAAAAACAGTCCTTTTCTAACTTAGTGACCATCAATTCAATTCAAGAAACATTTATTGAACACACATTACGAGCAAACACGGTGCTGAAAGTGGCCACACAGAGCTGTGGAAGGGCGGCGGGAAAGGCGAGAGAAGGCGGTGAGTGCTCATGTCCGGCACACGGCCAGGCTACCTGCACGTGCTTCTTTATTCAAACCTCAGTACGACCGCTCTAGCTTCGGGGTTCTGTCGTCCTCACCATGGGCCCTTTCACTTAGCAGAACGCTTTTCACAAGAGGCGAAGCTATCCAGTGTTAACCAGTAGGTGACAAAGCAAAGATGGGAACTCAGCCCAGTCCCTGTTCTCACCATCTCCCAGTAAGACAGGATCCCTGTCCCCAAGCTCACAACCCTCAGTTGGAGAAACAGTGTGTGTCCTGCAGCCAGCCATGAACGGAGGCCTGGCCCGCATTCTGCAGTGTGAACACACCAAGAGAACATAAACTAGTTAAAGGAAGCCTCCTCAGAAGAAGAGACAAAATGGAGTATTAAGAACCAGGGTTTGAGAAAAAAAGATGAACATCCCTATGGAGACTAAACTGGACTTAAGTGAATAGAATATCAAATTTTAACCATGAGATCCTATGTCCTACCGTACAGTCATTGCTGAAGCAGACACAATCTATGGTAACTTAGCATTCACCTTCTGTGATGGTAACTGGCATTAATATGACTGGAGCCAGCCCTACCCCGACTAGGCTGCCAACAGTCTGGGATCTGCCCTGAGTGAACTGAACCAGTAATTATACAAACAGAAAATGTAGCTTTGTATGTTCTTCAGCCTCATATGTAGTAGACATCTAGTATCAGTTGGCATTCCCTTTTTGTTCCATAACAACAAAAAAAATCCTGCTCATTTTCAAACATGGCTGGCATGAATGCAGTTATACAATTATGCAATATACAAAGGGCTATGTGGGTAGCCTTTTTTGACAGCAAAAATGAAACTCACATTTCAGATTAGCTATACTGGCCACACAATATGCTACTTCAGGAAATCAAAGATGCAGATTCAAATTTTTACTTGGCTTATGCAATTCATGTGTGTTTTAGTTACCCTGTAAGTTTATTCTCAGAATGAGGCTAAGCATCAGTGAGTTCTTTCAATAAGGCTCCAAAGGCAGCTAAATAAATATTTATATGATAAATTTTCAGAGCTGAAAAGATCACTATCTACATCGGTCTTTGCCAATGGACAAACTGAGGCTCCAAAAGGTAACTTGTGCCAACCTGTAGATTTTAGTCTGTGGTGAGGCTAAGCCGTAGATTGCAGACCAGCCACACCAAGTGTTTTTTACACTATGTCCCGCTGTCTATTTTCAGTAGTTTAACAAAAATTGAAATCAGAAACAAATTTTTGAGGCTATATCCTTTTTCTTTCCTCTTAAGTATGATTTTGAAGATGCATTGTTAAAACATATTTAAGATGCATTCTGATAGCTTATTCTGAAAAGAAAAAAGAAAAAACACAGGTGAATGCTTTCTAAATTTGTATGACACTCTGACAGCAACTGCCCACAGGCAATTTGAGCATTTAATTGACAGTCAAGGTTCTTTCTCCGAAGAGTGTTCTCCAGCCTTGCTGCTCAAAATGTGGTTCACCAACCAGCAGCATCACCTGGGAGCTTGCTAGATATGCAGAACCTGTGTCCCCATCCCAAATTACTCAGATCCTGCAGCTTCACAAGATTCTTAAGGGATGTGTAAGCACATTATACTTTGAGTAGCATCATACTACCAGATTCAGCTCTCTGTAGTTATCAATGACTCCCTCCATCATAGTTATCTGAAAATTCACCTCATGGAACTAGAGGTAAATGACAGACTTTCAAGAAACATGATTAACATATGTAATCAAAAGCATAGCCCCAAACCCCAATAACATATATCTTCACACCCACAAGGATGGCTATGACTTAAAAAAAAAAAAAGATATAACAAGTACTGGCAAAGACATGGAAAAACTGGAACACTCTTATATGGCCAGTGGGAATGTCTATTTAGGAAAGTCTGGCAATTCCTCAAAACATTAAACAAAGAGTTACCATATGACCTAGCAATTCCACTCCTAGGGTACATACCCTCATAAAATTTAAAACATGTCTCCATAAAAACATGTACATGAATGTCACAGCAACATTATTCATAATAGCAAAAAACTGAAAATAACTCAAATATCCATCAGCTGATGAATGGATAAACAAAATGTGATCTATCCATACAATGGATTATTCAACCATAAAAAGAAATAAAGTACTGATACATGATCAACCTTGAGAATATTATGTTAGGAAGCCAGACACAAAAGATCACATATTGTACTGATTCTAATTACATGAAATGTCACAAAAAATAAGCAAATCAATGGAGACAGAAAGTAGATGAGTATCTGGCAGATAAAGGGTAGGGTGTCAGCTAAGGGACGCAGGGTATATTTGGGAAATAATGAAAATGTTCTACAATTGCTTGTGGGATGAATGCGCAATAAGCTAATGGACTAGTGAATATACTAAAGCCATTAAACTGTACACTTTAAATGGGTAACTATGGAACATGAATTATACCTTATAAAAGCTGAGGAGCGGAGGATGAAGTCTGAGCCCCACCAAGGGTTTCAGCTGAGATCCCCAAAGGATCCCATGTTAGAAATAACAGCCACATCTAAGGAGTAAGGGCAAAAGTGAAAAAGAGCAGTCCTAACAAAGCCTAAAACCAAACCTCATTGTGTGTGTTAAGGTGACTGGCTGGTATCTGTCAGCCACAGGACATCTCAGTCTGCCTTGGAGGAAGACAACTCATCTAGAGCCTCTATAATTTTTTATCCATAATGTCAAATATTCAATTAAAAAAAATCAGGTATGCTTCCCACTTTCTCCACATCCCCCCCCCCACCAGAAACAGGATCAAAGAACAAGACCAAATATGGGGGGCGGGGGCGGGAAAGAACATTCAGATATTGGCATTATCTGGAAAAAAAAAAAACTTTAAAATAAATGTGATTAGCATGATTAAGAATGTAGAGGAAGTGACAGAAAAAAATTGATGAAAATGTAGAGAATTTAAGCAGAGAATTCAAATTTATTTTAAAAAAGAATTAAATGGGCATTCTAGAACTGAAAAATGTTTGAAATTAAGAATTCAATGTGTGGGTTTAGCAGCAGAACAGATCCCACAGATGACAGGACTAGTATTCTGGAAGAATCAATAGAAAATCACCAAAGTGAGACACAGGAAAAAAAGAAAAAAGAAAAAATGTAAACATGAGAAGAGAGCCCAACAGGCATGTGGGACTCAGCCAAAGTGCTAGCACATGGTAACTGGAATGCCAGCAGGAGGGCGGTAATGAGGGAAAAGCACTATTTGATTAGACAAATAGGCCAGAATTTTCTAAAACTGATGAAGGGCATCAACCTTCTTATTCAATAAGCTCAGTGAACCACAAGTTGAGTAAATCCAAAGGAAATTACATCTAGATATATAATTATCAAAGAGCTTAAAGCAAAAGACAGAAAAATCTTAAAAGAAGCCAGAGAAAAAAGACATCATTGTCAACGGAACAATGACACCTGACAGCTGACAATTCAACAGAAGCCAGAACATAATGGTAGGATATCTTCAAAGGGCTGAAAAAAGTGCCACCCTAAAATTCAATGCTCAGGGAAAATATCCATCAAAAACGAAGATTAAATTCAGAAACCTGGGAAATTAAACAACATATTCCTGAACAAACAATGGGTCGAAAAAGAGATCAAAGAGAAGCTAGAAAATATCCTGAGACAAAGGAAAACAGCACACCAAAATTGATGGGATACCGCAAAATGAGAACTAAGAGGAATTTTTTTTAAGATTTTATTTATTTGAGAGAGAGGGAGGGAGAGAACATGAACGGGGGGAGGGGCAGAGGGAGAGGGAGAAGCAGACTCCCCACTGAGCAGGGAACCTGATGCGGGGGCTCGATCCCAGGACTCCGGCATCACAACCTGAGCCAAAGGTAGATGAAGAGGAATGCTTATAGCAGTAAATGCCTACATAAAAATAAAGAATCACAAACAACTTAACTTTACACCTTAAGGAATTAGAAAAAGAACTAAGGTCAAAATTAGCAGAAGGCATGAAATAACAGAAATTAGAGTAAAAATTAATGAAATACACAATAGAAAAAAAATCAATGAAACTAAGAGCTAGTTTTGTGATTTACAAATCTTTAGCTAGATTAGTAAGAGAAAACTCAAATATCAGCAAACAAAAATCAGTTCCATTTCTATATACTAACAATGAACTACTTGAAAAGGAAATTAAGGAGTGCCTGGCTGGCTCATTTGGTAGAGCATGTTGACTCTAGATCTCGGAGGCTGTGAGTTCAAGCCCATCACGGGGTGTAGAGATTACTTGAAAAGGAAATTAAGAAAACAATCACATTCACAATAGCATCAAAAAGAATAGGAGGTGAAAGATCTGTACACTGAAAACTATGTAACATTGATGGAAGAAACCATAAATAAATGGGAAGATATTCCATATCATGGATTGGATGAATTAATATTATTAAAATTTCCATACTACCCAAAGTGATCTACAGGTTCAAAGATATTCCTATCAAAATTCCTATCAAAATTCCTATCAAAATGGCATTTTTTACATAAACAGAAACACAATCCTAAAATTCATATGAAACCATAAAGGACCCCAAAGAGCCAAAACAATCTTAAGGGTGGGGGGGAGGAGGGATCACCCTTCCTGATTTCAAAATATACTACAAAGTTACAGTAATAAAAACATTATGGGACTGGCATAAAATAGACATATAGACCAAAAGAATAAAATCGAGAGCCCCAAAATAAAAACACACATATTCAGTCAACCAATCTTTGATAATGGTGCCAAGGCTACACAATGGGGAAAGAACAGTGTCTTCAACACATGATGCTGGGAAAAGTGGATATCCACAGGCGAATGAATGAAACTGGACCTTTATCTTACACTATACACAAAAACTGACTCAAAATGGATTAAAGACTTAAACATAAGACTGAAACTATAAATCTCCCAGAAGAAAAGATAGCGGGGAAGCTTTAGGACACTGGTTTTGGTAATCATTTGTTGGATATGAAACCAAAAGCAAAAGCAACAAAAGCAAAAATAAACAAGTGGGACTACATGAAACTAAAAATCTGCAGGCAAAGGAAACAAAGGAAACACAAATGACCACATATTATATGACATTTATATAAAATGCCCCAAATAAGCAAATCTATAGAGACAGAAAGCAGATTAGTAGTTGCCTCAGGCTATGGGAGGATGGGATATGGGTGTGACTGCTAATGGGTACTGGGTTTTTTTTTTTGAAGGGTTGAGGTGTTATCCTAAAACTAAATCTGTGCTGCTAAGCAACCCACATTTCTGGAACAGAGTATTCTATGTAATATAGCATACTTTACCAATGCTCTCATACAAAATAACCATATTTTATAGGAAATACATCATTCAGAAAAATCATCTTCCACAAATCTGCTTTTCAATAAGTCTCCCAGCCTTGAGTCCTTTATTTTCAATGTGACACATAAAAATAAAAGTGCAGAGGCCTGGTGGCCAGATTTCATGATTCACACAAATTGTCCTGCTGTTTTCAGGATGCTCATAATATATTTGAGAAACACAGAGCAAATATATTTTGTTACAGGATTAGTGCTTTCTGCCACAGCAACATAAAAGAAAAAAATACAGATTTATATTTTTGGCTCAATTATATGAAAATACCTGTTTTCTATACCTCTTACACAGAGATGTTATCAATCTTTCAATTCTAAGCTTGGGATTTTCTTCTGAAGAGATAAATTAAGTTGATTGAAATTAATTTTAAAATCAACCTACATTTTGTGTATATGTATTCCATCAAATGCTATAGAGGGATCATTAACCAGAATTTTACTTTCTAAAAACGAAAGCACTTCCTCATGAGAATCTGTCAATAACATTTATGAGACATTTACCTTTTGAATCCTGGTTGTGCCAGTATTTTTTTCCTGAGCACCCAATCCCTCTTGTTTTTGAACTTCTACTTTCATTCCATTCACAAGGCCTGAAGTCTGCCACGAATCATCCCATATATCTTTGGGTCCAGAAAAGCACCAATCCTAAAGAGAAAAAATTGCAAGCATAAACTAAGACATAGTGCCACATGATCCAGATAGAGAATAATATGGGCAAGGTAAAGGCTAGGAGGCAAAGTTGATTAAACAAGAAAAGGTGTTTATTAAGTTTCTATATCTGTGTGAATTTCCCCCCTTGTTTTATTGGTCCATATCCAATATCTTGAATTCCTTGGAACACACAGGTGTCATAAAAACAAATACAACTCTGGTTTATAGTATTTTCTTCAATACTGTTTTCATGGCCAGATGATTTTTCATGATCATCTAGTGTTTAAATGGCATAAATAATAAGGAGCAATTTAACTGTAGATATTTCTTCTAATAACCAGTGGGAAGTAAATTACATTTTAAACATATAGCTAGGCCCAATATTAGCTAATATTCTCAGTACAGAGACCCAGAGATTGTATGATAAAGTTAATGCAATAAAAACAAAATTAGTGAAAACAGCTTATTTATAGATCCCAAGGCCTAAGATTCCAATGATAAAACAAAAATCATAATGGTTAAAAGGTTAGATGGGACAATAAGTCCATGATTTATTCTTTCCTGTTTCAACTTGTCCTCCTCCCTATCACTACCATCTTGGGGGGAAAAAAATGAATTCTTCTGGATTATCATGTGATAAATCGTCTTGAATTCCAGAGTGTATAGATTTCTTGAGGAAATTTACATTTCCATTTTTCAGTAATGATTTGCTGTTTTCCCAGGGATCTAACCTTTTGTGGCATTTCTTTACATGATGGGTAGGGTTTCTTTCCACCAAGACTTGAGGTAAATAAGTGGGAGGCAGCATCACCCCCTTTTCCCATTTTAGCCTGCAGAGGTAACCAGTTCTCATCCCAAACATCATCACCAATAGTCACTGATTCCAGGCATGGCATTCCAGTGGGGATCTCATCCTAGAATGTATCAGAAGACAAAGAAAACCTTTAATTTAGAGTTGCTATAGGAGTACATTTTAAAATTTAGGTTTACAATTTTTTTTCCTGACTCCAGGGAAAGACAGCAGTTTGAATACATAACTGACTACCCTCTCTCTCCTGAAACGTCACCAAAATATTCAGATTTAGATACAAACTCACTGTTAGAGAGAACAGAAGACAACACCACCTATGTTCTGGATACAGAAAAGAAGACAAGTGACAACTTACTAAGCAGTCGTGAGAAAGGAGAATCCTGAGCTTATAGCAGGAAAAACTGAGAAGCAACTCAAATTTATACCAGATACTGCAAATGCTCAGAAATTGCTACTACATGGTTTTTGGAAGTGAGACTGTAAAGTGGAAACAGACAAAAGCACTGGTAGAAGATCTGTGTAAGAAGCAGTTAGATCTCCAGATATCCAACCCTACTCTTCCATATAAAAAGGAAGCCACACGTTATTTTCCTGCTGGAAAACCAGAGGGTCTTCTGGAGGGTAAAAGTGAAAGTGGGCAAGCATAAAAACAGGGGAATTCAGCAAAAGTTTTTATACCGAATATCAAAATCCCTAGGTCTGTTTTCAATAGCAGGACAGAGATAAAAGAATGCATGAACTTGAAGAGAGATCCATACAAATTATCCAATCTGAACAACAGAGAGAAAAAAATTGGGAAAACAAAAGCAAAAACAGAGACTTGGGGACCTATAGGACAATACCAAAAGGTTTAACACTTGCTTCATGGGAGTCCCAGAAGGAGAAAAGAAAGAGTGCAGTGCAGAAAAAGTATTTGAAGCAGTGTCTGAAAACGTCACCAATTTGATGGAAGACATAAACCTACAGATTCAAAAAGCGTGGCAAACCTCAAACAGGAATCTATGTCTAAGTAGATTATAATCTACCTACCTCCTGAAAGCTAAATACAAACCATCTTAAACATAGACAAAGGAAAATGACATATTATTATAGAGGAACAATTACAAACCTGCAGATTTTTCATCAGAAATTATGAAAGCCAGAAGAAAGTGCAATGAAATTTTTAAGGCCTGAAATAAAAGAACTGGTAACCCAGAATCCTACATCCAGCAAAAATATCTTTCAAGAATGAAGATAAAATAAATACACTTCCAATGAAGAAAACTAAAAAAATTCATTGTCAGCAGATATACTCTAAAGGAATTGCTAAAGGAAGTTCTCTGGATAGAGAGGAGAGGATACCAGAAGGAAAGTTGGAATATCAGAAATAAAGAGTAACAGAAATGATCAATATCTGGAGAAGTATAATGGACTATTCTTGTGCTGAATGTTTGAAGGTGGAAAGTAAAAACTGTAACATTATAAATTCTCAACATATATACTTGTCATATGTAAACATAGCATAAAGGAGGTGGGAAGGGGTAAAACACCTAGATGGTGGTAAGATATATACATACCACTTGAAGTGGTAAAACTGTGAAAAGTCAAGATGTATATTGTAATTCCTGGAGTAACCAGTCAAAACACTATATAGGTAGATATAATAAAAATATAATAAGTAAAACGGACTACTAAAGAACACTAAATAATACTAAAATAAGGAAGGAAAAGAAAAGCAAAGGAATGAGAAGCAGAGGTAACAAATAAAAACAATGAAATGGCAGACCTATAATCAAAACATACCAAAAATGATATTAAATGTAAAATGTCTAAACATACTAAAATTCAGATCATCAGAATGGATTTAAAAAATGACTAAACTATACGCTGTCTCAAGAAACTAACCTCAAATATAATGACATAGGTAGTCTAGGTTAGAAGTAAAAGGATAGAAAAAGATATGTCAACCATTAAAAATAAAGCTGGAGTGGCTATACTGCTATCAGACAATGTAGACATCAGTGCAAAGAATGTAACTATGAATAAAGACATTTCATCCTGATAAAAGGGTCAGTTCATCAAGAAAACACACCAATCCTAAATACATGGCACCTGACAATAAAGCTCCAAGATAGAGAAGGGAAAAAACTCACAAGAAAGGAGAAAAAGACATAATCCAAGATTATAGTTGATGACTTCAACATTCTTTTCAGTAAACAGTAAACTAGTAGACAGCAAGGATACAGAAGAACTGAATGATACCACCAATCAACTGGATTTAATTAACCTTTATAGAACACTCCATTCAACAAAAGCAGAACACAGTCTCTTGAAAAGCACATGAGACATTCACCAAGACAGATCATATCCTATGTCAACATACCTTAACAAATTTAAAAAACTGAAATCACACAAAATATGTCCTCATACAATAGAATTAAACTGTAAATAAGAGAAACATAACAGGAAAATGTCCAAACACTTAGAAACACACTTTCAAATAATCCATACTTATATGACCCATTGTTATAGGACCCATATAATAATAATTAGGGTCATATAATTATGAGTCAAACATGACAGCTCAAAAATAATCAGAATATATTTGAACCAAATGAAAATACAATGTATTCCAACTTGTGAAATGTAGCTGAAGTGGTACTTAGAGGGTTAGAACATGAAATGCTTATATTAGGAAAAAAGAAAGGTTTCAAATCAATAATCTAGGTTTCCATCTTAAGAAAGTAGAGGGGTGCCTGGGTGGCTCAGTCAGTTAAGCATCTACCTTTGGCTCAGGACATGATCTCAGGGTCCTGGAATCAAGCCCCACTTTGGGCTCTCTGCTCAATGGGGAGACTGCTTCTCCCATTGCCTGCTGCTCCCCCTGCTTGTGCTCTCTCTCTCTCCCCATCAAATAAATAAAATCTTTAAAAACTAATAATAAAAAAAAAGAAAGTAGAAAGAAAGCAAAAACATAAGAGCAATGAAAAACAATGAACACTGAACAACAACAATGAACTTGAAAACAGAAAAACAGATATAAAATCAAGGACACCAAAAGATGACTGTTTGGAAAAAATTCAGTAAAACTGATAAACCTCTAGTAAGATGGACAAAAAGGAAAAGACACAAATTGACATTAGGAATGAGAGAGGGGATCATCAATGCAGGATAATAAAGGAATACTATGAACAACTCTATGTAGACACTGTAGACACAAAATTGACAACAGAAATGGAATGAGCCAATTCCTCAAAAACCACAAAATACTAAATCTAACCCAGAATGAAACAGTCACCTTTAATACTCCTATCTATTAAAACAATTGATTTATAGTTTAAATTCTTCTGAAAAAGAAATCTCCAGGCCAGGGCGCCTGGGTGGCTCAGTTGGTTAAGCAACTGCCTTCACCTCAGGTCGTGATCCTGGAGTCCCAGGATCGAGTCCCACATTGGGCTCCCTGCTCAGTGGGGAGTCTGCTTCTCCCTCTGACCCTCTCCCCTCT
Organism: Mirounga leonina; assembly: GCF_011800145.1. Taxonomy (NCBI): domain Eukaryota; kingdom Metazoa; phylum Chordata; class Mammalia; order Carnivora; family Phocidae; genus Mirounga; species Mirounga leonina. The sequence goes on from NW_023270389.1 coordinate 47,109,978, forward strand.
CATGCTCTCTCTCACTCTCTCTCTCTCAAATAAATAAAATCTTAAAAAGAAAAAGAAAAAGAAATCTTCAGGCCAGATAGTTTCACCGAAGTAATCTAAGAAACACTTAAAGAATTAACCTCCACCCACCCACAAAAAGAAACTGATTTTTACATAATCTTTCCAGAAAATAGGAGGGAACATTTCTTTCCAGCCCCTTTTATGGAGATAGTATCACCCTGATACTACAACCATAGAAGACAGTAAAAAAAACAAACATAAAACCCTATAGACTAATATCTCTCAAGAACCGAGGATGCAAAACCCTCAATAAAATATTAGCAAACAGAATATAACAACATATAAAAGAATTATATACCATGACCAGTGGTGTTATTCTAGTTATGCAAAGCTGGTTTAACATTTGAAATTCAGTGTAATCTACTACATGAACAATCTAAAGAAGAAAAATCATATGATTATAACAATCAATGAAAAAGCATTTGATAAAATTCTGCACCCACTTGTGAAAAAAACTGTTAGAAAAATAGGAATAGACAGGAATCTTCTCAACTTGATTAAAAAAAAAAAAAACTAAAATTATACATAATGCTTTTCTCCCCAAGATCAGGAATAATGCAAATTTGTCTTTCACCACTCCTATTCAATACAGTGCTAGAAGCTTTAGCCAATGCAATAAGACAAGAAATGGAAATAAAAGCCATGCAGATCAGAAAGGAAGAAACAAAACAGTCCCTTGCAGAGGACATAACTGTCTATTTGAAAAATCCCAAGGAGTCTACAAAAAAATCTGAGTAGGCAAGGTCACAGTATACAGGACTGTACAGAAAAATCAAATGCCAATCAAATGTGCGCCCCGATATATACCAGCAAGGAGCATGCGGAACTGAAATTAAAAACACAACACCATTTATAATAATTCCAAATACTATGAAATAATTAGGTACATACTTAAAACACATAACCTATATACTGGACCTATATACTGAAAATTACAAAATGCTGATGTAAGGAATCAAAGAACTAATTAAATGTAGAAACATGTTTGTATATTGTAAGACTCAACACAGTAAAGATGTCAATTCTCCTGCATTGATCAACAAGTTTAATGTAATTTCTATCAAAATCCCAGCAAGGTATTTTGCAGAAATACACAACTCATTCTAAAATTTATATGGAAAGGCACAAACCCTAAAATAGATAAAACAGTCTTTCTTTTTATTTTTTTATTATGTTATGTTAATCACCATGTATAACATCATTAGCTTTTGATGTAGTGTTCCATGATTCATTGTTTACGTATAACACCCAGTGCTCCATGCAGAACGTGCCCTCTTTAATACCCATCACCAGGCTAACCCATCCTCCCAACCCCCTCCCCTCTAGAACCCTCAGTTTGTTTCTCAGAGTCCATAGTCTCTCATGGTTCATCGCCCCCTCTGATTTCCCCTCCCTTCATTCTTCCCCTCCTGATTTTTTTTTTTTTTAACATATAATATCCTATTTGTTTCAGAGGTGATTCAACAGTCTTACACAATTCACAGCGCTCACCATAGCACATACCCTCCCCGATGTCTATTACCCAACGACCCCATCGCTGTTACCCCTGCCAACCACTCCAGCAAACCTCAGTTTGTTTCCTGAGATTAAGAATTCCTCGTATCAGTGAGGTCATATGATACAGGTCTTTTTCTGATTGACATATTTCGCTCAGAATAATACCCTCGAGTTCCATCCACATCGTTGCAAATGGCAAGATCTCATTCCTTTTGATGGCTGCATAATATTCCATTATATATATGTGTGTGTATATATATATATATATGTATGTGTAGATATAGATATATATATATATATATATATATACACACACACACCACTTATTCTTTATCCATTCATCTGTCAATGGACATCTACGCTCTTTCTATAGTTTGAATATTGTGGACATTGTTGCTATAAACATCAGGGCGTACGTAACCCTTCGGGTCCCTACATTTTCAACTTTGTGGTAAATGCCCAGTAGTGCAATTGCTGGGTCATAGGGTAGCTCTATTTTCAACTTTTTGAGGAACCTCCATACTGTTTTCCAGAGTGGCTGCACCAGCTTACATTTCTACCAACAGTGTAGGAGGGATCCCTTTTCTCCGCATCCCCTCCAACATCTGTCGTTTCCTGACTTGTTAATTTTAGCCATTCTGACTGGTGTGGGGTGCTATCTCATTGAGGTTTTGATTTGGATTTCCCTGATGCCCAGCGATATTGAGCACTTTTTATGTGTCTGTTGGCCATTTGGATGTCTTCTTTGGAAAAATGTCTGTTCATGTCTTCTGCCCATATCTTGAGTGGATAATTTGTTCTTTGGGTGTTGAATTTAATAAGTTCTTTATAGATTTTGGATACTAGCCCTTTATCTGATATGTCATTTGCAAATATCTTCTCCCATTCTGTCAGTTGTCTTTTGGTTTTGTTGACTGTTTATTTTGTTGTGCAAAAGCTTTTTATCTTGATGGAGTCCCAATAGTTCATTTTTTCCCTTGCTTCCCTTGCATTTGGCGATGTTTCTAGGAAGAAGTTGCTGTAGCTGAGGTCGAAGAGGTTGCTGCCTGTGTTCTCCTTTAGGATTTTGATGGACTCCTGTCTCACATTGAGGTCTTTCAACCATTTGGAGTCTATTTTTGTGTGTGGTGTAAGGAAATGGTCCAGGTTCATTCTTCTGCATGTGGCTATCCAATTTTCCCAGCACCATTTGTTGAAGAGACTGTCTTTTTTTTCCATTGGACATTCTTTCCTGTTTTGTCAAAGATGAGTTGAGCATAGAGTTGAGGGTCCATTTCTGGGCTCTCTATTCTGTTCCACTGGTCTATGTGCCTGTTTTTGTGCCAGTACCATACTGTCTTGATGATGACAGCTTTGTAATAGAGCTGGAAGTCCGGCATTGTGATGCCGCCAGCTTTGCATTTCTTTTTCAACATTCCTCTGGCTATTCGGGGTCTTTTCTGGTTCCATACAAATTTTAGGATTATTTGTTCCATTTCTTTGAAAAAAGTGGATGGTATTTTGATGGGGATTGCATTGAATGTGTAGATTGCTCTAGGTAGCATTGACATCTTCACAATATTTGTTCTTCCAATCCATGAGCGTGGAACGTTTTTCCATTTCTTTGTGTCTTCCTCAATATCTTTCATGAGTATTTTATAGTTTTCTAAGTACAGATCCTTTGCCTCTTTGGTTAGATTTATTCCTAGGTATCTTATGGTTTTGGGTGCAATTGTAAATGGGATCGACTCCTTCATTTCTCTTTCTTCTGTCTTGTTGTTGGTGTATAGGAATGCCACTGACTTCTGTGCATTGATTTTATATCCTGCCACTTTACTGAATTCCTGTATGAGTTCTAGCAGTTTTGGGGTGGAGTCTTTTGGGTTTTCCACATAAAGTATCATATCATCTGCAAACAGTGAGAGTTTGACTTCTTCTTTGCCGATTTGGATGCCTTTGATTTCTTTTTGTTGTCTGATTGCTGTGTCTAGGACTTCCAATACTATGTTGAATAGCAGTGCTGATAATGGACATCCCTGCCGTGTTCCTGACCTTAGTGGGAAAGCTCTCAGTTTTCCCCCACTGAGAATGATATTCGCTGTGGGTTTTCATAGATGGCTTTTATGATATTGAGGTATGTACCCTCTATGCCTATACTCTGAAGAGTTTTGATCAAGAAAGGATGCTGTACTTTGTCAAATGTTTTTTCTGCATCTATTGAGAGGATCACATGGTTCTTGTTCTTTCTTTTATTAATGTATTGTATCACATTGATTGATTTGTGGATGTTAAACCAAACTTGCAGCCCAGGGATAAATCCCACTTGGTGGTGAATAAACCTTTTAATGTATTGTTGTATCCTATTGGCTAGTATTTTGGTGAGAATTTTTGCATCCATGTTCATCAAGGATATTGGTCTATAATTCTCCTTTTTGATGGGGTCTTTGGTTTGGGGATCAAGGTAATGGTGGCCTCATAAAACGAGTTTGGAAGTTTTCCTTCCATTTCTATTTTTTGGAACAGTTTCAGAAGAATCAGTATTAATTCTTCTTTAAATGTTTGTAGAATTCCCCTGGGAAGCCATCTGGCCCTGGGCTTTTGTTTTTTGGGAGATTTTTGATGACTGCTTCAATTTCCTTAATGGTTATAGGTCTGTTCAGGTTTTCTATTTCTTCCTGGTTCAGTTTTGGTAGTTGATACATCTCTAGGAATGCATCCATATCTTCCAGATTATCTAATTTCCTGCCATATAATTGCTCATAATATGTTCTTATAATTGTTTGTATTTCTTTGATGTTGGTTGTGATCTCTCCTCTTTCATTCATGATTTTGTTGATTTGGGTCCTTTCTCTTTTCTTTTTCATAAGTCTGGCCAGGGGTTTATCAATCTTATTAATTCTCCCAAAGAACCAGCTCCTAGTTTCATTGATCTGTTCTACTGTTCTTTTGGTTTCTATTTCATTGATTTCTGCTGTAATTTTTATTATTTCTCTTCTCCTGTTGGATTTAGGCTTTATTTGCTGTTCTTTCTCCAGCTCCTTTAGGTGTACGGCTAGGTTGTGTATTTGAGACCTTTCTTGTTTCTTGAGAAAGACTTGTATTGCTGTATACTTTCCTCTGTTTCCATGAATTTTTTTAATTCTTCTTTAATTTCCTGGTTGGCCCATTCATTCTTTAGTAGGATGCTCTTTAGCCTACATGTATTTGAGTTCTTTCCAACTTTCCTCTTGTGATTGAGTCTAAGTTTCAAAGCACTGTGGTATGAAAATAAGCAGGGAATGATCCCAATCTTTGGGTACCTGTTGAGACCTGATCTGTGACCTAGGATGTGATCGATTCTGGAGATGTTCCATGGACACTAGAGAAGAATGTGTATTCTGTTGCTTTGGGATGGAATGTTCTGAATATGTCTGTGAAGTCCATTTGGTCCAGTGTGTCATTTAAAGCCTTTATTTCCTTGTTGATCTTTTGCTTAGATGATCTGTCCATTTCAGTGAGGGGGGTGTTAAAGTCCCCCACTATTATTGTATTGCTGTCGATGTGTTTCTTTGCTTTTGTTATTAATTGCCTTATATAATTGGCTGCTCCCATGTTAGGGGCATAGATATTTACAGTTGTTAGATCTTCTTGTTGGATAGACCATTTAAGTAGGCTATAGTGTCCTTCTTAATCTCTTATTATAGTCTTTGGTTTAAAATCTAATTTGTCTGATGTAACGATTGCCACCCCAGCTTTCTTTTGGTGTCCATTAGCATGGTAAATGGTTTTGCACCCCCTCACTTTCAATCTGGGGTGTCTTTGGGTCTAAAATGAGTCTCCTGCAGACAGCTTATCGATGGGTCTTGTTTTTTTATCCAATCTGATACCCGTGTCTTTTGATTGGGGCATTTAGCCCATTTACATTCAGGGTAACTACTGAAAGATAGGAATTTGGTGCCATTGTATTGCCTGTAAGGTGACTGTTACTGTATATTGTCTGTGTTCCTTTCTGGTCTGTGTTACTGTTAGGCTCTCTCTTTGCTTAGAGGACGCCTTTCAGTATTTCTGGGAGGCTGGTTTTGTGTTTACAAATTCCTTTAGTTTTTGTTTGTCCTGGAAGCTTTTTATCTCTCCTTCTATTTTCAGTGACAGCCTAGCTGGATATAGTATTCTTGGTTGCATATTTTTCTCATTTAGTGCTCTGAATATATCATGCCAGTCCTTTCTGGCCTGCCAGGTCTCTGTGGATAGGTCTGTTGCCAATCTAATGTTTCTACCATTGTAGATTACAGATCTCTTCTCCCGAGCTGCTTTCAGGATTTTCTCTTTGTCTCTGAGACTCGTAAGTTTCACTATTAGATGTCGGGGTGTTGACCTATTTTTATTGATTTTGAGAGGGGTTCTCTGTGCCTCCTGGATTTTGATGCCTGTTTCCTTCCCTAAATTAGGTAAGTTCTCTGCTATGATTTGTTCCAATATACCTTCTGCCCCTCTCTCTCTTTCTTCTTCTTCTGGGATCCCAATTTTCTAATGTTGTTTCATCTTATGGTATCACTTATCTCTCAAATTCTGCCCTCGTGATCCAGTAGTTGTTTCTCTCTCTTTTTCTCACCTATTTTCCATCATTTGATCTTCTATATCACTAATTCTCTCTTCTGCCTCATTTATCCTAGCAGTTAGAGCCTCCATTTTTTATTGCACCTCATTAATAGCCTTTTTGATTTCAACTTGGGTTAGATTTTAGTTATTTCTCCAGTAAGGGTTTCTCTAATAACTCCCATGCTTTTTTCAAGCCCAGCTAGTATCTTTAAAATCATCATTCTGAACTCTAGTTCCGACATCTTACTAATGTCCATATTGATTAGGTCCCTGGCAGTTGGTACTGCCTCTTGTACTTTTTGTTGAGGTGATTTTTTCCATCTTGTCATTTTGTCCAGAGAATAGATGAATGAGAGAACAAAATGTAACAGGGTAACAATGTCCCCAGAAAACAAACACTAAACAAATCAGAAAAGACCTTCTAGAAAGTGGTCACTTTTCTGTTCAGAGAGTTGCTGCTATTCTTTTCTTCGATCTCCTTTTGAGTTCGTAGGTGTTTAGAATGGTTTGATCCTATCCAGCTGAATTCTTGGGACCAGACGAAATCCAGGTCTCCTACTCCTCGGCCAACTTGCTTCTCCCTCTCTAGATAAAAGTCTTGATAAAGAAAAATAAAGTGAAAAGATCACTCTGGCAGATATTCAAGCCTACTATATAGCTACAGTAATCAGGTAGTATTGGTAGAGGGAGAGACCTGTGGATCAATGAAACAGAACAGAGGGGCACCTGGGTGGATCAGTCATTAGGCATCTGCCTTTGGCTCAGGTCGTGATCCCAGGGTCCTGAGATCAAGCCCCGCATCGAGCTCCTTGCCCAGCAGGGAGCCTGCTTCTCCCTCTCCCCCTCCCCGTGCTTGTATTCCCTCTCTGTGTCTCCGTCAAATAAATAAATAAAATCTTTAAAAAAAGAAACAGAAGAGAGAACCCAGAAATCGACCCATGCAATTATGGTCAACTGACTCTTTACAAAGATGCATAAACAATTCAATGAAGTAAGGTAGTCTTTTAAACAAATGTTAGAACAATTGGATACCAACAGGCAAAAAAAAAAAAGCTTTGACCTAACCTCACATTTGATACAAAAATTAACCCCAACTGGATAGATTTTTATGCAAGGTAGAGAGCTCTCAAGTCTTGACACCAAAATCACAATCCACCAAAAGAAAATCTGATAAAAAGAAAAACCAAACTGGAAGAATCACAACTCCAGATTTCAAGTTATACTACAAAGCTATGGTAATCAAAACAGTATGATACCAACACAAAAACAGGCACATAAGTCAACGGAATAGAACAGGAAACCCAGAAATAAACCCACATTTATATGGCCAGTTAATCTCCGACAAAGGAGGAATGAATACACAATGGGAAGACATCCTCTTCAACAAATAGTGTTGGAAAAACTGGACAGCTACATGGAAAAGAATGAAACTGGACCACTTTCTTACACCATATACAAAAATAAATTCCAAATGGATTAAAGAACTAAATGTGAGGGGACGCCTGGGTGGCTCAGTCGGTTAAGCGTCTGCCTTCAGCTCAGGTCATGATCCCAGGGTCCTGGGATCGAGTCCCGCATTGGGCTCCCTGTTCCGCGGGGAGCCTGCTTCTCCCTCTGCCTGTCTGTCTCTCATGAATAAATAAATAAAATCTTAAAAAAAAAAAAAAAGTACTAAATGTGAGACCTCAAACTATAAAAATTCTAGAAGAGGGGCGCCTGGGTGGCTCATTGGGCTAATCGTCTGCCTCCGACTTAGGTCATGATCCCAGGGTCCTGGGATCAAGCCCCACATCGGGCTCCCTAGTCAGCAGAGTCCGCTTCTACCTCTCTCCCTGCCTGCCATTCCCCTTATTTGTGCTGTCAAATGAATAAATAAAATCCTTTAAAAATAGTAATAAATAAAAATTCTAAAAGAGAGAAGAGACAGTAATTTCTCTGACACTGGACATAGCAACTTTTTTCTAGATATGTCTCCTGAGGCAAAGTAAACAAAAGCAAAAATAAACTATTGGGACTTCATCAAAATAAAAAACTTCTACACAGCAAAGGAAAAAACCTACAAAACTAAAAGACAACATACTGAACAGGAGAATTTATTTGTAAATGACATCTCTGATAAAGAGTTAGAATCCAAAGTACATAAAGAACTTATACAACTCAACACCCAGATAACAAATAATCTAATTAAAAACGGGCAGAAGACATGAACAGACATTTCGCAAAGAAAACGTATGGATGGCCAACAGACACGTGAAAAGATGCTCAACATCACTAATCATCAGGGAAATGCAAATCAAAACCACCATGAGATACCACTGCACACCTGTCAGAATGGCTAAAATCAAAACAAAAGAAACAAGTGTTGGAGAGGATGTGAAGAAAAGGGAACCCTCGTGCACTGCTGGTAGGAATTCACACTGGTACAGATACTGTGGAAGACAGTATGGAGGTTAACAACGGAACTACCCTATGATCCAGTAATCTCACTACTGGGTATTTACCCAAAAATACTAATTCAAAGGGATACATGCACCCCTACATTTATTGCAGCATTGTTTACAATAGCCAAATTATGGCAGCAGCCCAAGTGTCCATCAATAAATGAATGGCTAAAGATGAGGTGGTATATATACACAACAGAATATTACTCAGCCACAAAGAAGAATGAAACCTTGCCATTTGCAATGATGTGGATGAGTCAGAGAGTATTAGGCGAAGTGAAATAAGTCAGCAGGAGAAAGATATATACCATATGATTTCACTCATATGTGGAATTTGAGAAACTAATGAGCAAAGGGGGAAAAAAGGGAGGGAAGAAACAAACCAAGAAATAGACTTAACTACAGAGAACAAACTGATAGTTACCAGTGGGTGGGGGGATGGATGAAACAGGTGATGGGGATTAAAGGGTAAACTTATGATGGGCACTGAGTAATGTATAGAACTGTTAAATCACTATATTGTAAACCTGAAACTAATATAAACTTGAAAAAAAGAACACATGATTAAATGGACCATATCAATATTAAAAATGTTTTCTCCTGGGGGAACCTGGGTGGCTTAGTTGGTTAAATACCTGCCTTCAGCTCAGGCCATAATCCCAGGGTCCTGGGATCAAGCCCCAAATCAAGCTCCCTGCTCGGCAGGGAGCCTGCTTTTCCCTCTCCCCCTGCTTGTCCTCTCTCACTCTCTGTCAAATAAATAAATAAGATCTTAAAAACAATGTTTTCTCGCAAATGCCCATGTAAGGAAACAAAAAGATACCACTTGGGAGGAAATATCTGCAAACCACATATCTAATAAAGGAGTAGGATCCAGAATATAAAAAACTCTCACAACTGGACAGTAAAAGTACCAAAAAATTGAATTAGAAAAAGGGAAAAAGACAAGACTTACCACGAAGGATGACATACCGATGGCAAATAAGCACATGAAAAGATGTTCAACATCATTAGCCATTAGGGAAATGCCAACAAAAAGCAAAATGAAATAGCACTGCATACCAACAGAATGGCTAAAAATTAATGACAAGACCAAATGCTGATAAGGATGTAGAGAAAATGGATTCCTCAACACATGGGTGGAGGGAATATAAAAGGGTACAGCTACTCTGGAGAATAGAATGGTAGTTTCTTATCAAACCAAAGATGTAATTTCCACACACACTCCCAACTGCACTCCTGAGTAATTATTCCAGGGAACTTACATTCACCCAACAACCTGTACACAAATGTTCATGATAGTTTTGTAATAGCTAAATCTGGAAACAACCCAAATGCTCTTCAAAGGGCTACTGGTGAAGGACTGTTACATGGTCGTGCCATGGAATGGTACTCAGCAAGAAATGGAAAAAGACTATTGATTCATGCAACAACTTGGATGAATCTCCAGGGAATATACTGAGCAAAAAAAGACAATTTCACAAAGTCACATACTGTATGATTTATTTACATAGCATTTTTAAAATGAGAAAATTTTAGAAATGTAGAACTGATTAGTGGGTGCCAGGGGTTAGGGACTGTGGAGAGTGATGGTGGATGTGGCTATAAAAGGATAATACAAGCGATCCTCATGATGATGGAAGTATTTGGTATCTTGACTGTGATGCTGGATACATGAAACCACCATGTGCTTCTACTATATAAAACTAAATACACAAATAAATAAAAGTAAAATGAGAGAAATTTGAAGATAGGCAGATTTTACCAATGTCAATATCCTGGTTGCAATACTGTACTATAGTTTTAAAAAATGTGACCACTGGAGGAAATAGGCAAGGATTACAGAAGTTCCTTCTGTATTATGTCTTATAACTGCATATCAATCTTCAGTTACCATGAGAATGTCAGTTAAAAATAAAACTAATTTTTTATAGTTTAGCATAGTATAAAATGATTTTTATTTTTTTTCCACGTCCTCAAGCAGGCACCTTTTTATTTTATTATGTTATGTTAGTCACCATACATCATTAGTTTTTTTTTTTTTAAAGATGAATTTTTAGGCAATTTTTTTTTAAAGATTTTATTTATTTATTTGACAGAGAGAGACACAGCGAGAGGGAACACAAGCAGGGGGAGCAGGAGAGGGAGAAGCAGGCTTCCTGCTGAGCAGAGAGCCCAACGCGGGGCTCGATCCCAGGACCCTGGGATCATGAGCTGTGCCGAAGGCAGACGCTTAATGACTGAGCTACCCAGGCGCCCCTACATCATTAGTTTTTGATGTAGTGTTCCATGATTCATTGTTTGCATATAACACCCAGTGCTCCATTCGATACCTGCCCTCCTTAATACCCATCACCGGGCTAACCCATCCGCCCACCCCTATCCTCTCTAAAACCCTCAGTTTGTTTCTCAGAGTCCATAGTCTCTCATGGTTCGTCTCCCCCTCCGATTTCCCCCCCTTCATTTTTTCCTTCCTACTACGTTTTTGTTTTTTTTTTAACATATAATGTATTATTTGTTTCAGAGGTACAGGTCTGTGATTCATCAGTCTTACACAACTCACAGCGCTCACTATAGCACATACCCTCCCCAATTTCCATCACCCAGCTACCCCATCCCTCCCACCCCCCACCACTCCAGGAACCCTGTTTGTTTCCTGAGATTAAGAATTCCTCATATCAGTGAGATCATATGATACTTGTCTTTCTCTGATTGACTTATTTCACTTAGCATAATACCCTCTAGTTCCATCCACATCGTTGCAAATGGCAAGATTTCATTTTTTTGATGGCTGCATAATATTCCATTGTATATATATACCACTTCTTCTTTATCCATTCATCTGTTGATGGACATCTTGGCTCTTTCCATATTTTGGCTATTGTGGACTTTGCTGCTATAAAGATTGGGGTGCACATACCCCTTTGAATCACTACATTTGTATCTTTGGGTTAAATACCCAGTAGTGCAATTGCTGGTTCGTAGGGTAGCTCTATTTTCAACTTTTTGAGGAACCTCCATACTGTTTTCCAGAGCAGATGCACCAGCTTGCATTCCCACCAACAGTGTCGGAGGGTTCCCCTCTCTCTGCATCCTCTCCAACATCTGTCATTTCCTGACTTGTTAATTTTAGCCATTCTGACTGGTGTGGGGTGCTATCTCATTGAGGTTTGATTTGGATTTCCCTGATGCCCGGCAATGTTGAGCACTTTTTCATGTGTCTGTTGGCCATTTGGATGTCTTCTTTGGACAAATGTCTGTTCATGTCTTCTGCCCATTTCTTGATTGGATTCTTTGTTCTTTGGGTGCTGAGTTTGATAAGTTCTTTATAGATTTTGGATACTAGCCCTTTATCTGATATGTCATTTGCAAATATCTTCTCCCATTCTGTCGGTTGTCTTTTGGTTTTGTTGACTGTTTCCTTTGCTTTGCAAAAGCTTTTTATCTTGATGGAGTCCCAATAGTTCATTTTTGCCCTTGATTCCCTTGCCTTTGGCAATGTTTCTAGGAAGAAGTTGCTGTGGCTGAGGTTGAAGAGGTTGCTGCCTGTGTTCTCCTCTAGGATTTTAGTGGATTCCTGTCTCACATTTAGGTCTTTCGTCCATTTTCAGTCTATTTTTGTGTGTGGTATAAGGAAATGATCCAGTTTCATTCTTCTGCATGTGGCTGTCCAAAAATAAAACTAATTCTACATGATCTTTTCCAGAAAATAAAAAAGAACACTTCCAGACCTATTTCACGAAGCTAGCATTACTCTGGTACTAAAACTGTCAAAGATTGTTCAGGAAAACTATGGACTAATATCCTTCATGAAAACAGACATAAAAATCTTCACCAAATATTAGCAAATGGAATCCAGCAATACAGAAAAATAATAATACACCATGACCAAATGTGATTTATCCCAAAAATGCCAGTCTTCTTCAATATTTGATCAAATACTGCCATATACCATATTAAGAGAATAAAGAAGAAAACAACATGATCATATCAGTACATACAGAAAAATGATTTAACAAGATTCACACCCATATATGCATAATAAAACCATTCAGCAGGACAAGACATCCTCTCTCACAACTCTTGTTCAACATCATATTTGAAATCCTAGCCATTGTAATTATTAATAAGGCAGGAAAAAAGATAAAGACATACAGATTGGAGAGGAAGAAATAAAACTGTCAAAATTCACAGAAAGCATTATCATCTATGTAGAAAATCTTTTTTTTTTTTAAGATTGTATTTATTTGACAGAGAGAGATGCAAGGAGAGAGGGAACACAAGCAGGGGAAGAGGGAGAGAGAGAAGCTGGCTTCCCGCCGAGCAGGGAGCCTGATGCGGGGCTGAGCCGAAGGCAGACGCTTAACGACTGAGCCATCCAAGCGCCTCTATGTAGAAAATCTTGACAGAATCTACAGACCACCTCCTAGCACTAGTAAGTGAATTTAGCTAGTTCACAGGATTAAGGTCAAAATACAAAACTCAACTTTCATATACCACCAATGAAAATATGGAAACAAAAAGTTACCACTTACGATTGCTCCCAAAATAAGTGAAATATTTAGGTATAAAGCTAAAAAAAAATCCTGTATACTGAAAATTATAACACCCTAACGAAACTATAAAAGAAAACCTAAATAAATATGCTGTGTTCACAGATTAAAGATGTTATCTGTCCCCAAATTTATCTATAGATTTAAAGTAATTCCAATAAAAATCTCAAATACAAACTGATTCTAAAATTTACATGCAAAGGAAAAGGAACTTCAATATTAAAAACAAGTTTGGGTAGGAGAGTCCAAGATGGCAGAGGAGTAGGAGACCTTAGTTTTGTCTGGTCCTTGGAATTCAGCTAGATGATATCAAATCATTCTGAACACCTGCGAACTCAACAGGACATCTAAGAAAATAGCTGCAACTCTACAAATAGAAAAGCGACCACTTTCTGCAAGAATGACAAGATGGAAAAACTCACCTCAAAAAAGAGAATAACAGTACTGACTGCCAGAGACCTAATCAGTATGGATGAATTAAGATGTCAGAACTAGAGTTCAAAATAACAATTATAAAGATACTAGCTGGGCTTGGGGAAAAAAAAAGGATAGAAGACACTAGAGAATCCCTTTCTGGAGAAATAAAAGAACTAAAATCCAATCAAGTCGAAATAAAAAAGGCTACTAATGAGATGTAATCAAAAAATGGAGGCTTTAACTGCTAGGATAAATGAGGCAGAAGAGAGAATTAGCGATATAGAAGACAAAATGATGGAGAACAAAGCAGCTGAGAAAAAGAGAGAGAAACAACTACTAAATCCCAAGGGGAGAATTCGAGAGATAAGTGATACCATAAAGCAAAACAATATCAAAATAACTGGGATCCCAGAAGAGGAAAGGGGGTGGGCAGAACGTACACTGGAGCAAATTATAGCTGAGAACTTCCCTAATGTGGGGAAGGACACAGGCATCCAAGTCCAGGAGGCACAACGAACTCCCCTCAAAATCAATAAAAATAGGTCAATACCCCAACATATAATAGTGAAACTTGCAAATCTCAGAGACAAAGAGAAAATCCTGAAAGCAGCTCAGGACAAGAGTTCCATAACCTACAAGGGTAGAAATATTAGACTGGCAGCAGACCTATCCACAAAGACCTGGCAAGCCAGAAAGGACTGGCATGATATATTCAAGGTGCTAAGTGAGGAAAATATGTAGCCAAGAATACTTTATCCAGGTAGGATGTCATTCAAAACAGAAGGAGAGATAAAAGGCTTCCAAGACAACCAGAAACAAAAAGAATTTGTGATCACTAAACCAGCCCTGCAACAAATATTAAAGGGGATCCTTTAAGCGAAGAGAAAGCCCAAAAGTAACATAGACCATAAAGGAACAAAGAGAATATATAAAAAAAAGTGACTTAACAGGTAATACAATGGCACTAAATTCATATCTTCCAATAGTGACTTTGAATGTAAATGGGCAAAATGCCCCAATCAAAAGACTTGGGGGATCACAATGGATAAAAAAGGAAGACCCATCCATATGCTATCTGCAAGAGACTCATTTTAGACACAAAGACACCTCCAGATTGAAAGTGAGGGGGTGGAAAACCATTTATCATGCTAGTGGATAGCAAAAGAAAGCTGGAGTGGCCATCCTTATATCAGACAAACTAGATTTAAAACCAAAGACTGAAATAAGAGATGAGGAAGGACACTATATCATAATCAAAAGGTCTATCCAACAAGAAGATCTAACAATTGTAAATATTTATGCACCTAACATGGGAGCAGCCAACTACTAACAAAATTAAAGAAACACATCAATAATAATACAGTAATAGTAGGGGACTTTAACACCCCCCTCACTGAAATGGACAGATCATCTAAGCAGAAGATCAACAAGGAAACAAGGCTTTTGAATGACACACTGGACTAGATGGACTTCACAGGTATATTCAGAGAATTCTATCCTAAAGCAACAGAATACACATTCTTCTTGAGTGCACATGGAACATTCTACAGAATGGAAAACATACTGGGTCACAAATCAGGTCTCAACCAGTACCAAAAGAGTGAAATTATTCCCTGCATATTTTCAGACCACAGTGCTTTGAAACTGGAACTCAATCACAAGAGGAAAGCTGGAAAGAACCCAAATACATGGAGGCGAAAGAGCATCCTACTAAAGAATGAATGGGTCAACCAGGAAATTAATGAAGAATTAAAAAATTCACAGAAATAAATGAAAATGAAAACACAACTGTTCAAAACCTTTGGGACGGTGCAAAGGCGGTCCTAAGAGGGAAGTACATAGCAATACAAGCCTTTCTCAAGAAACAAGAAAGTTCTCCTCAAATACGCAACCTAACCTTACACCTAAAGTAGCTGGAGAAAGAAGAGCAAATAAAGCTTAAACCCAGCAGGAGAAGAGAATTAATAAAGATTAGAGCAGAAATCCATGAAATAGAAACCAAAAGAACAGAACAGATCAATGAAACTAGGAGCTGGTTCTGTGAAAGAATTAATAAGATCAATAAACCCCTCACCAGACTTACCAAAAAGAGAAATGACCCAAATTAATAAAATCATGAATGAAAGAGGAGAGATCACAACCAACACCAAAGAAATACAAACAATTACAAGAACATATTATGAGCAACTATATGCCAACAAATTAGGCAATCTGAAAGAAATGGATGCATTCCTAGAAACCTATAAACTACCAAAACGGAACCAGGAAGAAATGGAAAACCTGAACAGACCCATAATCAGCAAGGAAATTGAAGCAGTAACCAAAAATCTACCAACAAAGAAGAGTCCAGGGCCGGATGGCTTCCCAGGGCAATTCTACCAAACATTTAAAGAAGAATTAATGCCTATTCTTCTGAAACTACTCAAAAAAATAGAAATGGAAGGAAAACTTCCAAACTCATTCTACAAGGCCAGCATGACCTTGATTCCAAAACCAGACAAAGACCCCACTAAAAAGGAGAATTACAGACCAATATCCTTGATGAACATGGATGTAAAAATTCTCACCAAGATACTAGGCAGTAGGATCCAACAGTACATTAAAAGGATTATTCCACCACGACCAAGTGGGATTTATTCCTGGACTGCAAGGGTGGTTCAAAATCCACATATCAATCAATGTGATACATCACATTAATAAAAGGTTAAGAATCAAAGGATAAGATATCATCCTGTCAATAGATGCAGAAAAAGCACTTGACAAAATACAGCATTCTTTCCTGATTAAAAAAAACCTTCCAGAATGTAGGGATAGAAGGAACATACCTCAACATCATAAAGGTCATATACAAAACACCCACAGCTAATATCATCCTCAATGGGGAAAAACTGAGAGCTTTTCTCCTAAGGTCAGGAACATGACAGGGATGTTCACTCTCACCACTGTTGTTCAACATAGTACTGAAGTCCTAGCCTCAGCAATCAGACAACAAAAAGAAATAAAAGACATCCAAATTGGCAAGGAAGAAGTCAAACTTTCACTCTTCACAGATGACATGATACTCTATTTAGAAAAATCGAAAGACTCCACCAAAAAATTGCTAGAACTAATACATGAATTCAGCAAATTTGCAGGATAGAAAATCAACATACAGAAATCTGTTGCATTTCCATACACCAATAATGAAGCAGCAGAAAGAAAAATCAAGGAATTGATCCCATTTACAACTGCACCAAATACTATAAGATACCTAGGAATAAAACCAACCGGAGAGGTAAAAGATCTGTACTCTGAAAACTACAGAACACTTATGAAAGAAACTGAAGATGACACCAAAAAAAATGGAAAAACATTCCATGCTCATGGATTGGAAGAACAAATACTGTTAAAATGTCTACGCTACCCAAAGCAGTCTGCACATACAATGCAATCCTTATCAAAATAACACCAGTATTTTTTCACAGAGCTATAACAAAGAATTCTAAAATTTGTATGGAACCAGAAAAGACCCCAAATAGTCAAAGGAATGTTGAAAAAGAAAAGCAAAGCTGGAGGCATCACAATTCCAGACTTCAAGCTGGATTATAAAGCTATAATCAACAAGACAGTATGGTACTGGCATAAAAACAGACACATAGATCAAAGGAATAGAATAAAGAACCCAGAAACAGACCCTCAAGTCTATGGTCAACTAATCTTCAACAAAGCAGAAAAGACTATCCAACGGAAAAAAGAGTCTCTTCAAGCAAATGGTGTTTGGAAAACTGGACAGCAACATGCAGAAGAATGAAACTGGACTACTCTCTTACACCATACACAAAAAGAAATGCAAAATGGATGAAAGACCTAAATGTGAGACAGGAATCCATCAAAATCCTAGAGGAGAGCACAGGAAGAAACCTCTTTGACCTTGGCCGTAGCAACTTCTTACTAGACACATCTCTAAAGGCAAGGGAAACAAAGGCAAAAATGAACTAATTGGGACTTCATCAAGATAAAAAGCTTTTGCACAGCAAAGGAAACAATCAACAAAACAGAATGGGAGCAGACTGTTGCAAATGACTATCAGATAAAGGGCTAGTATCCAAAATCCATAAAGAACTTATCAAATTCAACACCTAAAAAATAAATAATCCAGTTAAGAAATGGACAGAAAACATGAACAGACATTTCTCCAAAAAAGACATCCAAATGGCCAACAGACACATGAAAAGATCAGGGAAATACATATCAAAACCACAATGAGATACCACCTCACACCTGTCAGAATGGCTAAAATTAATTCAGGAAACAAAAGATGTCAGTGAGGATGCAAAGAAAGGAGAACCCTCTTGCAATGTTGGTGGAAATGCAAACTGATGCAGGCACTCTGGAGAACAGTAGGGAGGGGTTCCTCAAAAAGTTGAAAATAGAAGTACCCTATGATCCAGCAATTGCACTGCTAGGTATTTATCCAAGGATAGAAACACTGTGATTTGAAAGGGCACATGCACCCCAATGTTTATAGCAGCACTATGAACAATAGCCAAATTATGGAAAGGGCCCAAATGTCCATTGACTCATGAATGGACGAAAAAGATGTGGTTTATATAAATATACATGATGGAATATTACTCAGCCATCAAAAAGAATGAAATCTTGCCATTTGCGATGACATGGATGGAACTAGAGGATACTGTGCTAAATGAAATAAATCAGAGAAAGACAAATACCATATGATTTCACTCGTATGTGGAATTTAAGAAACAAAACAGATGAACATAGGTGAAGGGAAGGAAAAATAAGATAAAAACAGAGAGGGAGACAAACCGTAAGAGACTCTTAACTACAGAGAACAAAGTGAGTGTTGCTGGAGGGGAGGTGGGTGGGGGGATGGGCTAAATGGGTGATGGGCATTAAGGAGGGCACGTGATGTAATGAGCACTGGGTGTTACATGCAACTATGAATCACTGAACTCTACCTCTGAAACTAATAATATGCTATATGTTAATCAACTGAATTTAAATAAAGTCTTGGAAGAAAAATGAATATTAAAAACAAATTTGAGAAAGAAGAATAGAGTAGAAGGAATCATACTACCTGATTTTAAGAGGTATCATAAAGCTACCATAATCAAGACAGTGTGATATTGAAAAAACAGGTAGATCAATGGAGCACAATACAGAGTCTAGAAATAGACACACACAAATGTAGACAATTGATTTTTGGCAAGTTTGCAAAGGCTATTCAATGGAGAAAGCATCGTCTTTCAAAAACTGATGCTAAAACAACTGGACATCTATATGCAACAAAATTAACATTGACCTAAACCTCACATCTTATACTAAAATTAACTCAAGATGTCTTGACACTGAAAACATTGTACATAAAAAAAAAAACCTGATAAACTGGAATTTCTCAAAATTAAAACTTTTGCAGTATGAAAAACACTATTAAGAGAATATAAGACATGCTACAAGTAGGAGAATACATTTGAAAATCACATATCTGACAAAGCACTAGTATTCAGAATATTTAAAGCACTCTCAAAATCTGCTAGCAAGAAAACAAACAACCCAACAAAAACATGGGCAAAAGACTTGGACATTTCTCAAAGAAGTATGTATATGGATGGCAAGTAAGCACACAAAAAGATGTTCAACAACAGTCATTAGGGAAATGCAAATTAAAATCACACTGTGACACCACTACATATCTATATGAATGGCTAAAAGTGAACATCATTGATAATACCTAGTGCTGGCAAGATAAGAAACAACTAGAACAATTTGGCCTGCACTTACCACATTACTCCTGATTACATTTATACAGAAATCTGTACATGAATATTTATAGAGGCTCTACTCATAATTACTCAAAACTGGAAACAACCCAAGTATCCTTCAATGGGTGAGAATGGATATATATATTAAGGTACATCCATACAATAAACTACTACTCATCCATCAAAAGGAACAGACTATTGACATAAGCAACAATTTGGATGAATCCCAAAGGTATTATGCTGAATGAAAGAAGCTAGTCTCAAAAAACTATATGCACGTTCTATGACTATTTATAGGACACTCCAGAAAAGGTAAATCTACAGTGATAGAAAACAAATCAACAGCTGCTAAGAGTTGAGGACGTGGGAAGACTATGATTACAGAGTGGTAGCACCAGGGAGGTTTTTCAGGTGATGGAACCATCCTGCATCCTGATTACAATGATGGTTACACAAATCTATGCATGTTTTAAAGCTGCTAAGAACAATACACCAGAGGATCATAGGGGAAGGGAAGGAAAAATGAAACAAGACAAAACCAGAGAGGGGGACAAACCATAAGAGACTCTTAATCTCAGGAAACAAAATGAGGGTTGCTGGAGTGGAGGGGAGTGGGAGGGATGGGGGTGCTAGGTGATGGGGGTGCAGGGTATGTGCTATGGTGAGCGCTGCGAATTGTGTAAGACTGATGAATCACAGACCTGTACCCCTGAAACAAATAATACATTATAAGTTAATAAAAAAAAAGAACAATACACCAGAATAAAGTCAATTTCACTGTTAATTTAAAAAGAAAGAAATACTGGGCGCCTGGGTGGCTCAGTTGGTTAAGCGACTGCCTTCGGCTCAGGTCATGATCCTGGAGTCCCGGGATCGAGTCCCACATCGGGCTCCCTGCTCGGCAGGGAGTCTGCTTCTCCCTCTGACCCTCCTCCCTCTCATGCTCTCTGTCTCTCATTCTCTCTCAAATAAATAAAATCTTTAAAAAAAAAAAAAAAAGAAAGAAATACTAACACTAGAGAAAACAAAAGTCATTCAGGAAGGAAAAAGTTGCCGCAGCATACTACCTGTTGATAGCATTTATGGTTATAATGTAAATACTGAATGGTGATCTAATGGAAAGGGTGGTACAATGACATTAGTAAGATGGGGGACCAGGGACAAAAAGGATACATGTGTGTGTGGTGGGGCAAAGGGATGAAAAGAGAAGTAAACCTTCCTCTTTCCCAGAGGGACGTAAAACTGAAAACTCAGGAAATAACAACATACGCATGTTATATAGTGAAACACACAGAGGTAAATCCCAAAAGCAGCCCCTGAAAGAGATGAAAATGGTTGCCCTGTGAAATACAAAATGTAGAGGAAGGGGTTATGGGGCACTCTAAGCTATATGTACATAAACATTAGGTTAAAATAAAAATAAAATACATCCTCCGAAAAAGCTGTCAATATTTTTCCTGTTGTGTTCTGATATTGTATCTCAGTACTAGTTTCTAATCACTACATAATTCTTGAAGACTGCCCGAAGCAACGAGATAGAAACTAACACATCAAAGCCAGATAATGCCTTTCATTTTTTGTGATCAAGGCTATGTTGCTTCAACTTTGGTGTTAGTGACTGCTGAAGAGAAAATGTAATCCACCTGTGAAAGATTCTCTGATGGCAGTAAAAGCAGAATTTAAAGAGCTATTTTATTCCCGTCCCCTTCACTTATGAATTAAGTATATGAATTACATTTTTAAAAAACTCTTTCCTTCTCCTACCTCATTTTCTTCCTTCAGATCCTTTAGCTCTGGGATGGACCACTTTGGATCTTCTTCACAGCGCTTATCTTGGGTTTTCAAAGAATTGAATTCAGAATCCTTTAATGGCTCCTTTAATTCAGATTTAAGGTGAGTGAAAGCCTTTTCATCATTAATATCTTGCTAGTAGATATGAAAGAGAAATTATTTTATTTTCCATATTAATGCTGTTTCTAAAATCTGCATGCCTATACATTCTGGGAGGAATTTTTCACTATGGTTCATACGGATGCTACATTATTTTCTAACTTTATCCGTGACCCCACATCTTCCTATCCTGCTAAACTAGTTCAAGCCAACAAACATTTACTGAGCACACGTTATGAAATGTGTACAGGGTAGCTCTGTGGATATAAAGATGAATGCAGGGGTCCCTGGGTGGCTCAGTAGTTAAGCGGCTGCCTTCGGCTCAGGTCATGATCCCAGGGTCCCAGGATCGAGCCCCGCATCGTGCTCCCTGCTCCGCGGGAAGCCTGCTTCTCCCTCTCCCACTCCCCCTGCTTGTGTTCCCTCTCTTGCTGTGTCTCTGTCAAATAAATAAATAAAATCTTTAAAAAAAAAAAAAAAAGATGAATGCAGCATGTTGCAGCCCTAAAGGAACTCAAAATATAGCAGGAAGACACACAATCAGATAATCACTGTACAACCTTCAGTGTAGAGCCATCACAGAGATATGACCAAAATATTGCTGGAGAGGAAGATGCCTTAAAAAGTTGCAATGAAGGAGGTAACACAAACTGCTGGATGCTTAAAAGAAGAGTAGGAATTACAGAGAACGGAGTATATAGAGGTAGGCAGTGGATGGGTAAGTGTGTATGTGTATGAAGCCCATGGGATACAGGCTGTGGTGGGATACAAGAATTTTAAGTCTTATCTCTTTTGCAGAAACGATGGCTTTGTTTCATTTTTGAGACTGAACTATGATTGTTTGAACACAAAGCACAGTGATGATAGGATATTCTAAAAATTGTAAAGGCTGTACTCAAATCACTATTTAAGAATCAGAAAATATAATTATTCCAATCAAGTAATAATGATTAAGAAAAATTCAGGCTTCAGAAAGTGTTATGGGCCAAAGGAGCCTAATTAATTTTAACATAAACTAGAAATCCAACATCCTTATATTGTTTCAAACATGCAGCAGTAAACATTCATACCTACTTTTCAGAACAGGTTAATCTCCCAGTGGTCAAACTGGCCTTCCCTTTTTATATAATAGTTAGCAAATATCTACTAAAAACGTAAGATCATCTCTACAATTTTATTTTACAAGTCAGATATATAAAACATATTTAAGCAAAATAAAATGTATTCAATGAAAATAAAAAGCCTTACTGGGCCCAAAAATCACTTTGGCTCTCAACCGAACACATCCTATATTCTTAGCCCAGTACTTGTTGCATGACGACAGAAGACTCAGAGGACATGTTTATTTATTTGTTCAAAAATCATTTAAGTCCTTACTTGGTGCTTCATTTTACTTCTATCTAAAGCAGGAATACAAAAGTACCAACCTGGTAAAGTGATCATAAAGATTAACTAGTACATGAAAGTGTTTAGAACAGTCCCTCCCATTTAGTGCAAGTTCAATAAATGTTGCTGTTATTTTTTTTTAATTTTTATTATTACCTCTGTTGGCTGGAATAATATGTAACAGTAATAGTAGGAATAATAATATTGTTATTACCGTGAGTGGGAGTCACTGAAAGGCTTACAGAGAAAGTAAGAAATGAGAACACTGGAAGAATCTGAGGTAAGCAGAGTGAAGAAGAACAGCATTCGGGTTAGAGTAGGGGAAGTCACCAAGGCAGGAATGGAATTTAGTGTATGCGAGAAATCGTGCAGGAGAAAGTGTGACTGTAGCAAAGATTTAAACCAGCAAATAATGAGAGACAAGGTACTGTTACGATGGTTGCATAAAGTTCCCGAACTTTCCTAGGTTTGGAAAGCCTCAGTTTCCTCACCTATAAAATAAGGATAATTACGGCAACTGTATCACAGGCATTCTGTGAGGATTAAAGAACATATTATGCTTATGGTGTTTTTCATAGTGTTTGGTATATAATAAGTACTCATTAAATGTTAACAATAATAAAAAGAATTATAATAATATTTACAAAAACCTCTCACCAGGGTAGATAATTCACTCTCCTTAGATTGTGGACTAATCTCTCGGTCTTCATTAAAATAGTGCTGCTGGGAAGGATAACCCAGTTCCGTCAGGACCACATCCTCTGGCCCTGCACTGGATTTGGTATATAAAGCTAAAGGGTTGAGTTCTCTGAAACCCTGGGATTAAAAAAAGAAGGAAGGGTTTAATTACTTAGAGAAAAAGTGAAAAAGTTAGCACTTCATAATTTTCAAATGTTGTAGGAATGTATTATCTTCTAAAATTTAAAATTTTAGAAAATTTAAAACATTTTCCATATTGACAATTTTTCCTAGTCACAAAAATATCAACATCAATATTAACAGTGATGCAGACATCACCATCAATATTTGCAAAACAAGAGTGTTGTCTTCTCTAAGAAGACCTCAAAGAAATGATTTGAGGTAAGACAGAATCTCAACTCTATTACTTAAAAGTATTCACACTCTCATCAGCCAAAGGTAGTTTTTTGTGGTCATTTGAAAATTAAGAGAGTGCTCTGCATTAAGAAGGCAGGCATCTCATAAATGTCTCTAAGATTAAAGAGTACATCAAATAACCTTCTCTATTAAATTATCTTACACCTTGAAGTGTTCAGAGTAAATAAAATATATTACAGAACACATCCAGACAGCTCCACCTTAGAAGGGACATTTTCTCGGCATACAATAGCATGGCCCTCCGTTCTCAAGACATGATGGAAATAGATGTCTTCATGTGAGGATGTATCACACAGAAAAATGTTAAGGATTCCGTCTACATATTCATCTACTACCCCCACTAATGGCTTCAAACCACACAACTTCTGGAACTGCAAAATAGCTCTGGACGTCCAATGTTCCTGAAATGTAATCAAAACATGAGATTCAGATGATAAATTCAAACATGGATTATAGTAACCACATATAAAAATAAACTCCTGATGAACTAGAGATTTTCATAGAAAAATAAAACCATAAAAGTAGAGCGCTTGGGTGGCTCAGCTGATTAAGAGACTGCCTTGGGCTCAGGTCATGATCCTGGAGTCCCGGGATCAAGTCCTGCATCAGGCTCCCTGCTCAGCGGGGAATCTGCTTCTCCCTCTGACCCTACGCCCTCTTGTTCTCTCTCTCTCTCTCAGTCTCTCTCTCAAATAAATAAAATTTTTTTAAAAATTAAAAAAAAAAACATAAAAGTGCTAGAATTATACACTGTAGGATATTTATGATTTGGGGATAAGTAAAGTCAGAATAAAGGAAAAATTATGAAAAATGTGATTATGGAAAAAACTTTATTATTTATGTGGTGAAAAACTTTCATTTTCAGAAATGACTAAGCTAAATTATTGGACTAATCCTTCTACAGAAACCACTAAAATTCTGGATAAAATATTTTTTAGGTATGTCCAAAAGCATCAAAGAACTGTCAAGAGAGTAACAAATTATCAGGAGAGAATTAAAGGGAAAGTGGGAAATATTTTGCCTTAAAAAGGAAAAGAGGGGCACCAGGACGGCTCAGTCAGTTAAGCGTCTGCCTTCAGCACAGGTCATGATCCCAGGGTCCTGGGATCAAGCCCCTCGGGCTTCCTGCTCAGCAGGGAGCCTGCTTCTCCCTCTGCCCCTCCCCCTGCTTGTGCTCGCTCTCTCTCTCTCAAATAAATAAAATCTTTAAAAAAAAAAAAAAAAGGAAAAGAAAGAAGCTAGCCTTCACGTGGATTTGCAGTTCAATTTTCACATCACCGGATAGTACACAAATCCTCAAGTTGTTCATTTAAATTAATGTGGTTCCAGACTGGGAGTATTCCTAGGTACCTGGCAGAAGCGAATGCAAATCTCTCTAGAGGTAGGCAATCTTAGCCCATATTATTCAAACATTCTTACAAATAATTTTTCACAGACAATGAATAGTATATAGGCAAAGATAAAAGGCATACAAAGAAACAACTAATCACAAGTAAGAACAAGGAGAAACAACATAAACAAACCAACTTTCAAAAACTTTCTAGACAATTATAAAGCAACTAAACTTACTACACTTAAAAACAAAAAAAGATTAATTTGAAAGCTTCTGCAGAGATCAGCAATCTATAAAAATTCATCTAGCAAAATTACAAAACAAAGAGAATTTTTAGAGAGTAAAAATACAATAACCAAAACTTAAAACCTAAAAGACTGATTCAGTAGGTTAGACAGAGAGTAAACCAGTAAAGTGGAAGATACCCAGAATGCAATATGGAAAGAGAGAAATATGTAAAATACAGAAAAATACAGAGTTTTAAAAATATGGAAGATAAATTGAGAAAGTTTAACATACTTTTAATTGTGGTCCCAGAAAAAGAGATGCAGAAACAGAGACAGAGGGAATATAAATATGAATAATGGGGGGAAAACAATAATAATTGAAGAGATAATGGCTGGGAATTTGCCGGATTTAATATAAAGTAACAAAGCACAGATAAAGGGAGTTCAAGGAACCACAAAGTATGATAAATAAGAATAAATCCACACATAAACATACTAAAACTGAAGACACAAGCCACAAACAGGAAATGCTAGAAACAGCTACAGACAAAAAGGACACTGCCTTCAAAGGAACATCCATCAGACTGACAGCTGACTTCTCCAATACGGTAAGGGAGACCAGAAGCCACTATAATAATATCTTCAGTGCACTAAACATATTACCTGCCAACCTAAAATTCTAGTGAATGTATCTTCCAAAAAATAAAGGCAAAATTATGTGTCCAGGTAAACATGAGTTTGGCTATCAGCAAACCCTCACAAAATGAAATCTTAAAGGATACGTTCAAATAAAAGGAAAATGTTCTCAAGGGGTTTGAGTGGCCAGAATGAAGAGCTAAGAAATTGAGAAATACATGACTAAATCTAAGTGAACATTATTTTATGTGGTCCATTTCTTGAGGGGTTTAAAACAACAACAATTATATAACAAAAATAGATTAGAAGAGGAAGTTAAAGAAGAAAGCATTCTGTCTTTGCATTGTTATTTACAAGTGTTGTATTTCCTAGAATAATCCCTAAAATAATAGAGTGTGTTAGTGGAATGATTAAAAAACTTCAAAATAATGCATGCAAGGTGACAAAAAGAAAGAATAGGTAAGCCAGTGATGTTTCACTAGGGCCACTGGGTTCTCCTAATGCCTGCAGAGTTTAGGAGTCATCTAAGGATTTGGGCAGATGGCAAGTCACTGATTTTGAAACACCAATTCTGTGGCTCCCTCCCTTCAAGTATTTCTCCCTTAACTCCTAGCTGTTCTGCCAGTCCCAAACAACGTCCTCTAACTTTTCAAGCCGGCAAGGCTATAGACAGGGGAGTGACCCCAGGATAGAAGCTGAAAATTTCCTGATCTTACCACCCTGCAGCTTGACTCCCAAGGGTAGATTTCTGCTTTTCTGCCTGCTTTGGATTTTGCCTATGGGAGTATTAGTCCCACCATGCTACTCTATTGTTACTCTGCCATTACCAAATGCGTTAACTACTTTTGAAACCAGAAAAAAGGACAAAAAGTTGAGATTCATTCATTCAGTTGAAGACCTTTATTAAGCACCTACAATGATGCAACCATTGATCTAGGCACTAGAGATACAGTGGTGAACAGACAATGCCCCTCATCTCAGAAGCTTACACTGTGTGTGTGAACAAATAATTACAATAATACCAGATAACAGTGTTATAAAGATAAATTGCAATGAATGACTGAAGTGGAAGTGTGTACTTTAAATTGGCTGGTCAAGGAAGTCCTTCTTGGGAAATAACATTTGGGCTTAAATCTGAGTGACAAAAAAGGGCCAACCATGAGAATGCTTTGAACAAGCTACTCCAAGGAAGAGAGAGGGCAAAAGCCCTAAGGTCAGAAGCATTTCAGGAAGGAAATAAGAAAACAAAAAAAGATACAAAAATGGTAGCCATCTGGCTAATATGAGAATAATGAACATTGGCTCCAAGTGGGTCACAACTTTAGCCCTGAGCTTCCTCATGGAAGAAAAAAACCAAGGCTAAAATGCACCCTAAAAAACAATCCCAAATACTGACTTGCACAAAGACTAACTGCATACATTATTTATATACTCAAAAATCAGAACAGATTGAATGTCTAACAATAAGGGGATAGTTAATCAATCTATGATATACATTTACCTAACAGATTACTATGAATCTATTAAAACTGAAAACAAGGTAACATAATTTATGCTGTAATAAGCTGAGTTAAGAATATAAAATAATATTACTCTTTTATGTAATCCTGAAAACCCTACAAAAACTCTGACCCCCAACATCCAGTAAACTAAACTGAAACACACATCAAAGTTCTAAATTGAATGTGTTTGAAAAGTAGAATAATAGTAGTTTTTTTTTTTCTTCTGTACTGTGTTTTTCAGATAAATTTTTTTAAAGGAATAATCCGTGTAATATGCAAGCAACTGGTACGTTAAGAAAAATGTAGTATAGTGTGCACGGCATATATAATTAAGAGTTTTGGGGCGCCTGAGTGGTTCAGTGGGTTAATCATCTGCCTTTGGCTCAGGTCATGATCCCAGGGTCCTGGGATTGAGTCCCACATCAGGCTCCCTGCTCAGCAGGGAGCCTGCTTCTTCCTCTCCCTCTGCCTGCCACTCCCCCTGTGCATGCTCTCTCTCTCTCTCAAATAAATCTTAAAAAAAGAGTTCTGAGGGAAAAACACAAAGTTAGGTGCATGATATTCATAACTACATAAACAAATGTATCTAAATGGATGGAAATGCCTCCTGCATGCAAGCTGGTGCAGCCACTCTGGAAAACCATATGGAGGATCCTCAAAAAGTTGAAAATAGAGCTACCCTATGACCCAGCAATTGCATTACTGGGTATTTACCCCAAAGATACAAATGTAGTGATCCGAAGGGGCACCTGCACCCCAATGTTTATAGCAGCAATGTCGACAATAGCCAAACTACGGAAAGAGCCTAGATGTCCATCAACAGTGAATGGATAACAAAGAAGTGGTATACACACACACACACACACACACACGAATATTATGCAGCCATCAAAAAATGAAATCTTGCCATTTGCAACGACGTGGATCGAACTAGAGGGTATTATACTAAGCGAAATAAGTCAATCAGAGAAAAACAAGTATCATATGATCTCACTGATATGAGGAATTGAGAAACAAGACAGAGGATCATAGGGGAAAGGAGGGAAAAATGAAACAAGACGAAACCAGAGAGGAAGACAAACCATAAGAGACTCTTAATCTCAGGAAACAAACTGAGGGTTGCTGGAGTGAGGGGGTGGGAGGGATGGGGTGACTGGGTGATAGACACTGGGGAGGGTATGTGCTATGGTGAGCGCTGTGAATTGTGTAAGACTGCTGAATCACAGACCTGTACCTCTGAAACAAATAACACAGTATATGTTAATTAAAAAAAATGCCTCTTGCTTCATCCCACTCCAGTCATCTCACACAACTGTTACTAGAGAATTCTTTAAAAACATATAACTGAGTATGGTGGTCCCCTAGGTATGTCCTTTAGTTGCTCCCCAGCATCTAAAGGACAAGGTCCAGACTCCTGAACACGGATACGGATCCCCATTCAGGGTCCTGTCTGTTTCTCTCACATCACTTCCATCCACCAACTCCAGCTCATCTGCTGCCATGTAAGCAAACTGAGCCACTTATCATTTCTCAAATTTTAGATGTTTTATGTTACCCTCCCTTTGGCTGGAACAGCTTTCTTTTTTTTGTCTAGTTACAGTCCTAATCTTCCTTCGAAGTTCCACTCCAATGCCACCTCGACCACAGGGACATCCCTGACTACCCTCAACAGAGAAGTGCACTCCTCCTTCTGCACCTCTAGCATACTCCATAAATAGCTCTACAGCAAATACAACACAGCACACTGACTTCTGTCTCCACGTCTATCTTCCAGACTATCTACAGTGATTTCTCATCGTAGGGCTCATTCCATGTTTTATTTTTGTATCCTGAGATCCTAGAACTGTTCTAAGTATCAAACATTTGCTGATTAAATGGGGAACAAACATACCTCTACTGGTCTCACCCAAGCTAAAGAACAAGGGATAGCCTGAGCTGGAAGCTTTGTGTAGCAGCACCTGCAAGAGATGATCAAATACACAAATATGTAATCATATTTTTAAGTGCATTTTATGGAATCTCTAATCCGTTCTTGATTTGAGCTATTCACACCACTTGAGAGTATTTTATTCATGGATTTTTAAGTTAATGTCTTACACTTTGAAGCAATCTAAGAAGTAAAATCTTTAGACATAATAATCTTTGAAAACCATGCAATTAAAATAGAGGTAGGAACAAACCAACCCTCATGCTATATAAATGCAACTCTTAGCATGACCCAAAAAATCATTTTCTTAATTAAGAGACTGGAATTTAGTCTCATGGTCCATTCAGATTCATAATCATGTGAAAGACGACATAGGAGACTATAATCTCCCTGTGAAACTAAGGAACCGTATGCCAAGTCCATTTGCACTAAGAACAAAGAGGGAAGGATGGAGTGAGGAAGGCAAGAGAAAAGGAAGAGTGATCCTAACTCCATGTGGCTTCAACGCAAGGACTCAAAACTTAAGAATAATTTAGTAAGATTTGTTAACTCACTTGAGGAACCTCAGGGAGGACTTCTGAACAGTTCCAATATTTCCAAAGTCTGGGTAGAATACTTCAACTTCCTGCTTCCCAAGGACTCGATGGATAATGACCCGATACCACCACTTATCCTCAGAAATCCTTACACAACAGAGATGTCCTGGTTGGATGAAATACTCTGGCATGGAGTACCGATCAGAAACCAGCAGATTGGAATAGCAGCGCCTACAGAATTCCGTAATAGAGGGAATCACATAGGGGAAGAAAATACCGACATCATTTTTACTGATGTATCAAGAGCAAGAAAGTCTTGGCAAAAAGGAAAAGAATCCCCACTTTTTCTGATTTGTAAATGCTTATTACTATTATTTTCCTCTTTCTTACCCAAATCCCTTCTCTTCATCAACAAACTTCTTCAAATAGAAAGTCACACATTCATTTAAGCTCATACTCTCTAAACAAAATGTAATCCAACTTTATTCCTCAGCATTTCCTAAAATGGGCATTTTTAAGACATCAGTGGCCTGTTAATTCTCTGCAGCATGACCCTGACCCCGTCCTCTTTCAATCTCTATCCTAGTTTCCAAGACACTATTTTCTCCTAATTCTTCCCTGTCAATAATTGTTCCTATACTGGCTCTGTAATTGCCTTAAACGTCTAGGTTCTCTGGGCTCCTCTTTTTAGGAAGTATACAATAATAAAAGCTCAGGCTTTGGAGCCAATGACATGGGCTCAAATCCTGACTCCATCATTTACTAGCCATGTATCTTTGTCTTTCTGTGCTTCAGTTTACTTGTTGCGCATGGAGAGGATAATAAAACCTTAGTTCAAATATGTGAATGTTTGGCACAGAGTCCAAATACAGTAGGCACTCCTCAACTATTAATATTCTTGTTGTACACAGTACCATCTCCCCCATTTTCATGTCTTATACCACTATGGATAAACTGGTGATTCTCCACCTGGATCTTTAGACGCTGAATCGCTTCTGAACTTTGAAAATTTATTTCCAGCTATACGGAAAAGATGCTAGTTGTCCCCCAATTCTCATTCTCCTCTCTTCTTCCCCTAGTAAGAGAATCCCAAATTTTGCCTGAGTATATAGCCATTCAGATTTCCCAGGCTCCCTTACATCTGGATGTGAATACTAAGCTCTGGGCAATGAGATGTGAGAAAAAGTAGAGTGTGCATGATTAGGATGGTAAATTTTATGTGTATTCTATCACAAAAAAAAAGTCAAGTATAGGGGGGTGGGGGGATTGGTTAGCCTGGTGATGGGTATTAAAGAGGGCACGTACAGCATGGAGCGCTGGGTTATACACAAACAATGAATCATGGAACACTACATCAAAAACTAACGATGTAATGTATGGTGATTAACATAATAAAATTTTAAAAAATGAAAAAAAAATAAGAAAATAAATAAGAGTACATTTCTCCGGGGCGGGGGGGGAAGTCAAGTACAGAAATTTCAGCTCTTGTCTTTCAAGAAAATGGCATGCCTCCAACCTCCTACCTTCTTCTCTTTCTCCTTCCCACTGGCTGGAATGAGGAGCTGCTGGGTGTGGTGGCGAGCTACCTCCTGGACCATGAAGATGGGGGCAACACACTGTCTGCGACAGCAAGACAAGAAACACTTGCATCCCCAACACCATGGAGCTACCCTATTAGTCTGTAGTGTTTATATATGGACTACTAGGGGCAGAAGAAATCAACTTTTATCTTCTTTATGCTACTATGGCTAAGTTATGTCTTTGTAACAGTGGCTAAACCTAATCCTAACTAATATTGTCCACTCAACATTGTCAATTCCCTATACCTCATCGTCACCTTAGAGGCACCACGTGCAAACTTCTAACCCCAGCTCAAACCTACCCAATCTCTAAAGTCAACACAGGTTTCCTATTCTCCCTTTCTCCCTTATCCTTCCCAAACCCATGCTTGTCACCACGACCTGACAACTGTACTTTCCCAAATTCTCTCCATTTTCTCTCTCCCTTTCCACTCTCATGCTCTTACCAAGACTAGCATAGTAATGGATGCTCTCCTGTTCACTCCACCCACCTTCTGCACTGAAACCAGAGTTATCCTGAAATACAAACCTGCTGATGCCCCTACTTTCTAAAAACCGTCAGAGGCTCCTCGTTGTCCACAGAAGAAGTCAGAACTCCTTCCCATGGTGTTCATACTCCAGCTCTTCCCTAGTATTCCAGTTTCACATTCAGTCACTGTCCACCCAAGCTCATGCAGTGGTGACCTCACTGCCCTATTTGTTGCTCCCAGAGCACAGCGCTACTCCCGTCATTAATGCTAATGCTGGCCTCAGTGCCCGTGACTGGACCTGCACATTCACACTCACACCTTGACTGGCAAATTCTTACTAGTTTTTTAAGCCGAGCTCAAGTACCCGCTTTGTGAAGCTCTCTTCCATCTTGCCCAGGCAGAATGACCACCTCATGCAATACCCCACATATCCCCTATCTTCCCAGATAATCGTGGTGTTGACAAAGGAAAGACCATGTCTGTCTTCTCCTTGTACTCCTCATGCCTCAACATCCCAAGCACGCAGCAGATATGGTATTGATAACAACAGTAGCCAACTTTTGTGCTAGACTCCATTCTAAGTACTTTAATCGTCACAACTCTGTGAGGCAGGTACTATTAGTATCCCTACTTTGGAGATAAGGAGACTAGGCCTATAGAGTTAAAGTAAGGAAGATCACAAATCCAGTAAGTGTGCTTTAAAACATGTACTAAATCTTACAGGCATCCTGGAATGGAATATATAGGATATATATATGATATATGATAATATTTTTACTAAGTGATTATTATGTGACCTACATTATGCCAAGTGTTCTTGGGTGAGAGAGGAGTGGAGTATATAATGTGGTAAAATTAGATTAAAAAGTGGAATGCTCTTGGAGAAGTATGTAATAAATTATTCTTATATGTGACACCTATGTAAAAACCAGACACTGTTGTTCATGAATAAATCTTAAGTGACTGCAAATGTACACATTTTTCATGGTGTTTACTAAGAAAGGGCATCATTTTTCAGCAGAGAAAAGAGATTAGAGTAGTAGTAGTTGAGTGAAATAGTGATTTGCCCTTTTCACTGTGTTAACACTTGCAACGATGGTATAAAAGCAAGGGGCCTTAGCCAAATCAAGACAGTGGCACCAAACTTTACTAGCCATCATTTATATATCACTGTCACGCACTCACAATTAAAAGAAAAAAGAAAAAAAAGCCAATGTAACTTGATAAAGTAATAAAAATTAAGTTTATTAAATATCAACCACTGAGTGACCATCTTTTCAATATTCCGTGTGACAAAAATGGAAGTACTATACACATAAAAACACTTCTCAAGTTGTCTTAAGGAAAAGCACTTATGCACTTGAGTTGTGAATTGAACTAGCTGCTTTTTTTGTGGAACATTTTTACTTGGAAAATGAACTAACCATTGTTCTCATGGAACACTGTTTTTGCTCGAAAGGACCGTTATCAAACTATGTTTATTCAGACTTAGGTTTCTGACACACATTTTCTCAAAAATGAGATGAGCCTGTCACTTCAAGGAAAACACTGACAGTATTTGTCATCACAGATAAAATTTAAGGCTTTCAAGTGAAAATTAGGATTTTGGAAATGTTGCATCTACCACCATGAGCTTGACAGCTCCCTAATACGTAATACTTTTCTGATGAGATCAGTGGTGATATTAATAAATGTGGAAGATCTACATAACTCAATAAACCAGTGTTTTCCAAAATACCACTGCATGATGTTTTAACATTATTAATGGGGGTAAAAGATCCTTTCAGGGCCAGTTGTATTGAGTCCACACTTAGAAGGGCCTTACGCTTGCTTTAATGTTCTGCTATTGCTGTCCTGAAATTCTTAATGATTTTTAAACTCAGCACTTTGCATTTTAATTTTGCACTGGAGCCTGCAATTGCATAACCAGTCCCGGGTTCATTCAAAGTGCAAAGGAAGACCAATGGACTTTAACACAGTAGGGTATGAAAAGTTCAAATTCCACACTGCAACTAATTTTTAAAAAATCACCACTTGCCAAGTTTGGAATGTTCAAAAATTTTCTGAAAATATCAAAGAAGATTCACAATTTTCTGAAAAGGCTATTAAAATACTCTTTTTCCCAACTATGTATCTGTGTGAGGCCAGATGTTTTCATATACTTCAACCAAAACAATATACCTCAAGAGATTAAAGACAAAAGCACATATTAAAATCAAACTTTCTTCTATTAAGACAGATATTAAAGAGATCTGCAAAAATGTAGAACAATGCCAATATTGTAATTTCTGGAAAATAGTTATTTTTCACAGAACTATGTTATTTATATTCACACAAATGGACTTACCATTATTTTTAAACAAAAAAAAAATTTTAATGTTAGTTTTAATGTCTAAGATAAATATCAATAAACAAAAGTTTTCCAGTCCTTAATTTTTAAAAGCCCTAAAACCAAAATGTTGAGAACTTATGATTTAGAATGAGATACATGAAAAATACACTGAAAACAATAGGCTCCTACCGCATCTCAATCATCATGTCTTCAAGTAACTCGGATGAATCCCTGCTATAGATTCGGATGTAGAATTGACTAGGAGAGATGATATACTCCACAAAGACCCCCACAAGGGTACTGGTATCTAATGGTGGCAGTCTGCATAATTTCTTGTCCCGTACAGCATCTGGTGGGATATCATGATTGGCCACTGCCAGGTTGAGCTGTGACTTGTTAACTTCTACTTGCTACAAGTTAAAAAAGAAAAGAAACCACTATAAAACTTTGAGTGGCATTTCAAACTATGACATTTCTCAAAGTATATTTCATGGGTCATCTTTATCAGAATCACCTGAGAAATTATAAAAATGAAGCTTCTTAGGCATTAGCCAGGACTTACTGATCCAGAATACCTGGAAGTGGGGCTTCCAGTTATGCACTTAAAAAATTCCCTAGGTGGGCACCTGGGTGGCTCAGTCAGTTAAGCGTCTGCCTTAGGCTCAGGTCATGATCCCAGGGTGTTGGGATCGAGTCCTGAGTCTGGCTCCCTGCTCCTCGGGGAGCCTGCTTCTCCCTCTCCCTCTGCCTGCCGCTCCCCCTGCTTGTGCTTTCTATCAAATAAATAAAATCTTTTAAAAAAATTCCCTAGGTGATCCTTACCTACATTAATATATGAAAATGACTGCCTTATGATATTAAGAGTATGTTATATAGCTACCCCATACAAAATTGCAAATATGGTACTTAAAATATTCAAGCTGAGCCAAGATAGACTGTCATCCCACCCAACTCTATCAACAAAGGTAACTTTAAAGAATGCATTAAATTTCACACTAGTCTTCCAACCAAAAATAGGGTTTCTCAAACACTCTTATTCTAAAATATCTTATTTTCCTTTAGGCCTTTCTCTTATCCTCTAGAAAATATGCAGTAGGCTTTCCAAACAAAATGTTTTCCTTCCATGAAAGAAGCCAGGTATAGATGGTAGAAGAAAAGAAGAGTAAGCAATTAATTCCTTAACAACAACAAAATAAATAACAGAAGAGGAGAGCACAAAAAAGGAGAACTGTGTGGACATATAATGAAAAAGAAAAAAGGAAAAGCACCCTATAGTTGAGGACAGGTGCAGGGCAATCTGCAGCAGTTGTTGAGACATAAAGTGAAAAAAAGCTCCTCAATTCTTCCCTCTGAAGCCCTCAAGGGTTTTCCAGCCTACATTTTAAAAAACATGGACCAAGTATTGGCTATAACCTCTTGCAAAAGCTGGCAAATCTTCAAAGCCATCTGAAAACTTTAAAATGAGATCTGAATGAAATCAGTTATACAAAAGATTGAAAACCAGAATAAATGCTGCATAAGGTGACTTCAGACCAAAGCTTTGCTCTAAGAAATCATGTATCTAGAAATAAGACTTTTCTAAAATAGAATTTTGGTTTGAAGAAATATTCATTCAGTTACTTTTCATAATGCTGAATCTCCAGCATACAAAGTCGTTAAACCTTACCAGCTGTAAAGGCTTTACCACCAGATTAGGCTTCTTGCAAATCTTCTGTTCTGGCTCCTTATGGTTTTTAGGAGGACAATCCCAGGCAGTCTCCTCGACAGCAGCAGTAGACAGTGAATTTCTAGGGGGACTGGAGACATAAGCTTTGACTTCTATTTTCTTATCCGATTGAACTAAACATGAATTTCTGACTGATGAAATATCTCCATCTGAAATGATCAATAGAGTAGCCTGTGGATAGCTATTACAATAATTTGTATAACTTATTAAGCACATTTCTATGGGCCAGGCACTGGGAAAATAATGATAAATGAGAGACATGAATCCTTTGCAGACCTTTCAGTATAGAGAGATAAAAGGAAGTTCTAGAAGGGAACAAATCTTTATTTATGTTGGCAAGGGAGAGGGTAAGTCTGGTAAGGTTTCTTGAACTTTGACTAAAGGTTTTATTTTTCAACATCCTGACTTCAATTTATTTTTTGTTCAACTTTAGCAGTGAAAGTGCACTGTTGCTTAATGTACAATGTATGTGACTACTTAATATTCCATAATACAGTGCCTTAATTTTTAGGGAATTACCAAATCAATTACATATTTTGTTCAAATTACATGTGTATGATGATTATAAGAGGTTGCCACATTAAAACAGACTCCAGATAGACCTAAAGCCATAGTGGCTCCTAAAGAAAAACTAATAAAAGTGCACAAAGATGTAGGTATCTACATCTGTATCTTTCATAATGATAAAAAATAAATACACTCTACATGTCTGTCAATAGGAGACTGATTAAATGAATGTAGTCACATAAAAGAATTATATGTAGTTAAAAAGGATGAAATAAACTTATTTATGCTGATATAGAACATCCATAATATGTGAGGTATAAAAAGCAAGAACATACACATTTTTTTTTAAGATTTTTTTTTATTTATTCATGAGAGACAGAGAGAGAGGCAGAGGCAGAGGGAGAAGCAGGATCCCCGCGGAGCAGGGAGCCCGATGCGGGACTTGATCCCAGAATCCTGGGATCATGACCTGAGCCGAAGGCAGACGCTTAACCGACTGAGCCAACCAGGCATCCCAAGAACATATACATTTATATAATACTGTTTTGTGCAAGAAAATTATACATATAATAACTATGTTATATATAAAAGGTCCAAAAAAGACCCATTAAAACAATTACTAGTTACCATTCTACATTGCTGGAATTGTTTAATAAGTAAATGTTTTATAAGTTTTTAAAAATCTAGCAATGCTTACATATATGTTGAAAAAAAATCTGGAAGACTAAAAATTCTAACAGCATTTTTGGGGGAACTAAAATGATGGTAATTGTTCACTTCCAACTTTCTACTCATCTGTGATATTTTCCAAAATGAACATGAGTTATTTTAATAATCAGAAAAATCAGCAAAGATACATTTACATTTTGGACAAAAAATTGCTATCCATCGAAACCACTTGTAAAAGCTTATAAAAATATAGGGGTGCTTGGGTGGCTCAGTCATTGGGCATCTGTCTCCAGCTCAGGTCATGATCCCAGGGTCCTGGGATCGAGCCCCGCATCAAGCTACCTGTTCTGTGGGAGGCCTGATTCTCCCTCTCCCATTCTCCCTGCTTGTGTTCCTTCTCTCGCTGTCTCTCTGTCAAATAAATAAATAAAATCTTAAAAAAAAAAAAAGCTTATAAAAATATAAATACAGTTGACCCTTGAATAATGCAGGGGTTAGAGACATCACCCCCCCATGCCGTCAAAAATCTGCATATAACTTTTGATTCCCCAAAAACTTTACTAATAGCCTACTGCTGACCAAAAGCCTTACGGTAACATAAACAGTTGGTTAACATATATTTTGTATGTCATATATATCATATACTGTATTCTTATAATAAAGCTGAAGAAAAAATGTTAAAAAAAAAATTATAAGGAAGAGAAATTACATTTACAGTACTATACTGATTTTACCAAAAATTATCCATATATAAGTGGACCTATCCAGTTCAAACCCATGTTGTTCAAGGGTCAACTGAACTATATTAT
Source organism: Mirounga leonina (assembly GCF_011800145.1). NCBI lineage: Eukaryota > Metazoa > Chordata > Mammalia > Carnivora > Phocidae > Mirounga > Mirounga leonina. The sequence goes on from NW_023270389.1 coordinate 47,147,914, forward strand.
ACTATAATTTAGCATGACCATTGAGGGAATGGAGGAAAAAGTACATGGAATCTCTCTGCATTTGTTTGTAGTAACTGTATATAAATATATAATACCCTCAATAAAAATTTCAAAAGAAAAAAAACCTAAGTCAAAAGAAAAACACAAAAAACAAACAAAAATCAAGTGCCCTAAATGCAATGTGGTATCCTGGAGTGGATCCAGAAATAGAACAATTATGGGAAAAATGGTAAAACCAAAATAAAATCTAGAGTTTCATTAATAGTAATGTATCAGTTAATTTCTTAGTTTTGATATATGTATCATGGTAATATAAGATGTTAATATTAGGGGATATGGATGAGGGCATATGAGAATTCATTAATATCTCTGCAACTTTTCTATAAACCTAAAATTATCCCCAAATAAAAAGTTTGTTTAAAAATAAATACAAGTGCTAGGTCCCAATACACACCCATTTATTCCGAATATCCATGTATTTCTAAAAAGCTTTAATGCACAGCCAGAGTTAACAACCACTGATCTGGTGCTTCCCCATCAGATCACTATTTTAGAAAATTTATTTCTTCAGAGTTATCCAAATATCTGGATAATGAAGAAAGTATATTTTAAAAATTCAGATGGTCTTTGGGGAGCCTGGGTGGCTCAGGTGGTTAAGCATCCGACTCTTCGTTTCTGCTCAGGTCATGATCTCAGGGTTGTAGGATCAAGCCCTAAGTCAGGCTCTGTGCTCAGCTCAGAGTCTGCCTTCTCTCCCGCCCTCCCTCTACCCCTCCCCACACTGGCACACTCTGTCTCTCCCTCTTTCTCTCTCTAAAATAAATAAATAAATCCTAAAAAATAATTTAGATGGTCTTCATTAATGATACAGGTTAGCCTTACTACAACAAATATCACCAAAAAGAATGGTCATCATATCAAAGTGTTTTCAAGGCTAATGTGTAATCTGTTTGGTTGATGTGGTTACAATAAAGAATATTATGTAAGCAATGCTTTATTTTTCCTTGTCCTTTCAGGGACAAATAATAATCAGGTTTGCATCTTCCAGAACACTCCAGACCTATCCCCACTTTAGCTATAGACAATTCACTTGGGCACCCACTATGCAGAACACTCCAAGAACCCCCAGCCCACACTCACTTCAGCTCCAGTTGTACCTCCAGGACATACTGTGCATGGAGAGCACCAGAATCCTCTACTCTGTACCCACTTCAGCTCCAGCCATCACACCAGAGTGGTCCTAAAGCAAGTGCCCTGGGACATCCAGCCTCCACCCACTAAAGCTCCAGCCAACCAACCAAAGCTGCCAGACACATACAGTCTATACAGGGGCTGTTCCTACACAAGGCAATTCCTTCAAGTCTAGAAGAAGTAGTTTTCCACCAAATTCATAGAAACAAACACAGAGAGTCAAACAAAATGAGGAGACAGAGAAATATGCCCCATATGAAAGAATAAGACAAAACCTCAAAAAAGAACTAAACCAAATGGAAATAAACAACCTATCTGATAAAGAGTTCGAGATAATAATCATAAAGATGCTCACTTGACTTCCAGAGAAGAGTGCATGAACTCAGAGAAACTTCAACAAAGAGATAGATAATATTAAAAAGAACCAATCAAAGCTGAAGAATACAATAACTGAAATGCAAAATAGAGTAGAGGGAATCAACAGCAGATCAGAAGGTACAGAAGAATGAATCAGCGATCTAGAAAACAGGGTAATGGAAAGTACCCATGCTGAACAGAAAAAATATTTTTTCAGATGAGGGTAAGTTAAGGGATCTCTGAGACAATATCAGGCATTCTAACATTCACACTACAGGGGGTCCCAAAGAGAGAGAGAGAGAGAAGAGGGCAGAAAAATAACTTGAAAAAATAATAGCTGAAAACTTCTCTGACCTGGGTAAGAAAACAGACATCCAAGTCCAGGAATCACAAAAATCCCAAACAAGATGAATCCAAGGAGGTCCACACCAAGATACAAATTAGTTAAAATGTCAAAAATTAAAGGTAGAGAATCTAAAAATCAGCAAGAGAAAAGCAACATGTTACATACAAGGAAACCCGACAGGAGTATCAGCTGTGATGGGAATGGCATGATATATTCAGAGTGATGAAAGGAAAAAACCCTATAACCAAGAATACCCAGCAAAGTTATCATTCGGAATTTAAGAAGAAATAGTTTCCCAAGCAAACAAAAGTTAAAGGAGTTCATCACCACTATAGGAGACTTATGAGAAATGTTAAAGGGACTACTTTAAGTGGAAAAGAAGAGGCCATAATTAGAAAAAAAATTATGAAAAGAAAAAATTTCATGAGTAAAAGCAAACGTATAGTAAAGGTAGTAAATCAATCTCTTATAAAACTAATATAAAAGGTTAAAAGACAAACATAGTAAAATCAGTATCTAAAAAATTAGTTAAGGGCCAGGAAATAAAAAGATATGAAATATGACACTATACACACAAAACTTGGAAGGGGGGGTAGTAAAAATTTTGTGTTTTTAGAATGTGTTCAAACTTCAGCAACCACAAACTTAAAATATAAAATAGACTGCAACATACATAGGATATTATATATGAACCTCATGGTAACCACAAAAACCTATAATAGATATGCAAAAAAAAGAGAACGGAATCCAGGCATAACACTAAAGAAAATATCGAATCACAAAGATAAAGCAAAAGAAGAAAGGAACAGAGAAGAACCATAAAAAGAACCAGAAAACAATTAACAAAATGGCATTAAATATATACTTATCAATAATTACTTTAAATGTAAATGCAGTAAAAGCTCCAAACGGCATAGGGTAACTGAATGGATTAAAAAAAAAAAAAAAAAAAACCCAAGACATCTATATGCTGCCTTACAAGAGACTCACTTCAGACCTAAAGACATATGCATACTGAAAGTAAAGGACTGGAAAAATATATACCATGCAAATGGAAGCAAAAAAAAAAAAAAAAAAAAGCCAAGGTAGCAATATGACAAAGTAGACTTTAAAACAAAAACTGTAACAAGAGACCAAGGCACTATATAATGATAAAGAGATCAATTCAACAAGAAAATATAACCCTTGTAAACATCTATGCACCCAACATAGGAACACCTGTATACATTAAGCAAATATTAGAAGACATAAAGGGAGAAATAGTAGGGGATTTGAACACCCACTTACATGAATGAACAGATCACTCAAACAGAAAATAAGCAATAGCTTTGAACAACACATTAGACCAGATAGACTTAACAAATATTTACATAACATTCCATCCAAAAACAGAATACATATTCTTTTCAAGTTCTTTTCATTCCCCAGTATAGATCAAGCCAAAAACAAGACTCAGTAAATTTAAGAAAACTGAAACCATATCAAGCATCTTTTCCAAACACAACAGTATGAAGCTAGAAATCAATTACAAGACAAAACTGCAAAAAACACAAATAGGTGGATGCTAAACAACATGCTATTAAACAACCAATGAATCAATGAAGAAATCAAAAAGGAAATGAAAAAATACATGGAAACAAATGAAAATGAAAACACAATGATCCAAAACCTTTGTGATGCAGCAAAAGCAGTTCTAAGAGGGAAGTTTATAAGGATACAGCCTTACCTCAAGAAAAAAGAAAAATCTCAAATAAACAATTTAAACTTACATTTAACGGAGCTAGAAAAAGAACAAATCCCAAAGTTAGGAGGAGAAAGGAAATAAAGGTGAGAATAGAAATAAATGAAATGGAGATTAAAAAGCAATAGACCTAAATGTGAGACAGGAGTCCATCAAAATCCTTGAGGAGAACACAGGCAGCAACCTCTTCGACCTCAGCTGCAGCAACTTCTTCCTAGCAACATCACCAAAGGCAAGGGAAGCAAGGGCAAAAATGAACTATTGGGACTTCATCAAGATAAAAAGGTTTTGCACAGCAAAGGAAACAGTCAACAAAACCAAAAGACAATGGACAAAATGGGAGAAGATATTTGCAAATGACATATCAAATAAAGGGCTAGTATCCAAAATCTATAAAGAACTTATTAATCTCAATACCCAAAGAACAAATAATCCACTCAAGATATGGGCAGAAGACATGAACAGACATTTTTCCAAAGAAGACATCCAAATGGCCAACAGACACATGAAAAAGTGCTCAACATCGCCGGACATCAGGGAAATCCAAATCAAAACCTCAATGAGATACCACCCCACACCAGTCAGAATGGCTAAAATTAACAAGTCAGGAAATGACAGATGTTGGTGGGGATGCTGAGAAAGGGGAACCCTCCTACACTGCTGGTGGGAATGCAAGCTGGTGCAGCCACTCTGGAAAACAGTATGGAGGCTCCTCAACAAGTTAAAAATAGAGCTACCCTATGACCTAGCAATTGCACTACTGGGTATTTACCCCAAAGATATAAATGTAGGGATCCAAAGGGGTACGTGCACCGTGATGTTTATAGCAGCAAAGTCCACAATAGCCAAACTATGGAAAGAGCCAAGATGTCCATCAACAGATGAATGGATAAAGAAGATGTGGTATATATACACAATGGAATATTATGCAGCCATCAAAAGGAATGAAATCTTGCCACTTGCAACGACGTGGATGGAACTGGAGGGTATTATGCTGAGTGAAGTAAGTCAGTCAGAGAGAGACATGTATCATATGACCTCACTGATATGAGGAATTCTTAATCTCAGGAAACAAACTGAGGGTTGCTAGAGTGGTGGGGGGTGGGAGGGATGGGGTAGCTGGGTGATAGACATTGGGGAGGGTATGTGTTATGGTGAGCACTGTGAATTGTGTAAGACTACTGAATCACAGACCTGTACCTCTGAAACAAATAATACATTATATGTTAAAAAAAAAAAAAAAAGAAGAAGAAGATAGCAAGAAGGGAAAAATGAAGGGGGGGGAATCGGAGGGGGAGATGAACCATGAGAGACGATGGACTCTGAGAAACAAACAGAGTTCTAGGGGGGGGGGGGGTGGGGGGATGGGTTAGCCTGGTGATGGGTATTAAAGAGGGCACGTACTGAATGGAGCACTGGGTGTTATACGCAAACAATGAATCATGGAACACTACATCAAAAACTAATGATGTAATGTATGGTGATTAACATAACATAGTAAAATTTTAAAAAATAAAAACTAAAAAAAACCCAAAAAAGCAATAGAGAAGATCAATGAAACCAAGAGCTGGTTCTTTGAATAGATAAACAAAACTGATACATTTTTAGCCGATTCATTAAGAAAAAAAAAAGGATTCAAACAAATAATATCAAAAATGAAACACAAAACAAACCACCACGAAAATACAAAGAACTCTAAGAGAATACTACACAAAATTATATGCCAACAAACTGGACAACCTAGAAGAAATGGGTAATTCCTGGGAACATACAATCTTCCAAAACTGAATCAGGAAGAAATAGAAAATAAACAGACCAATTACTAATAACAAAATTGAATCAGTAATCGAAAAATTCCCAAGAAATAAAAGTACAGGACCAGATGGCTTCACAGGTGAATTCTACCAAACATTTAAATAAAGAAGACTTAATCCCTACTCTTTCAAATGATTCCAAAAAATAAAAGAGGAAAGACAGCTTCCAAATTCATTCCATGAGCCAAAATTGCCCTGACACCAAAACCAAAGACCCTACCAAAAAAAGAAAACTACAGGTCAATATCCCTAATGAACATACAAGGCAAAAATCCTCAACAAAGTATTAGCAAACCAAATTCTACAATACATTAAAAGGATCATTTACCACAATCAAGTGGGATTTATTCTAGGAATGCCAGAATGGTTCAATATCCACAAATCAATCAATTATACATCACATTAACAAATGAAAGTTAAAAAACATATGGTTGGGCGCCTGGGTGGCTCAGTTGGTTAAGCGACTGCCTTCGGCTCAGGTCATGATCCTGGAGTCCCGGGATCGAGTCCCACATCGGGCTCCCTGCTCAGCAGGGGGTCTGCTTCTCCCTCTGACCCTCTTCCCTCTCGTGCTCTCTGTCTCTCATTCTCTCTCTCAAATAAATAAATAAAAATATTAAAAAAAAAAAAACATATGGTTGCCTCAATCGATTCAGAAAAAGCTTTTGACAAAATTCGACATCTGTTCATGATAAATTCTCAACAAAGTGGATATAGAGGGAACATAATGCAACATAATAACGGCCATATATGGCAAATCCACAGCTAACATCATATTCAATAGTGAAAAAGTGAAAGCTTTTCCTCTCAGGAACAAGACAAGGATGTCCACTGTTGCCATTTTTATTCAACACAGTACTGGAAGTCCTAGCTACAGCAATCAGAAAAAAAAAGGTATCCAAATTGATAAGAAATAAGACTGTCACTATTTGCAAATAACATGATACTATACACAGAACACCTTAAAAACTCCACCAAAAATCTATTAGAATGAATTCAGTAAAGTTACAGGATACAAAATTAATATACAGAAATCTGTTGCATGTACACTGATAATGAAGTAGCTGAAAGAGAAATTAAGAAAACAATCTCATTTACAATTGCACCAAAAAAAAAAAAAACAAAACCCAAAATACTTAGGAATAAATTTAACCAAGTGAAAGACCTGTACTCTGAAAACTATAAAATACCAATGAAAGAAATTAAAGATGACACAAATGAAAAGATACACCATGTTCATGGATTAGAAGAACCAATATTGTTAAAATGTCAACACTACCCAAAGCAATCTACAGATTCAATCCAATTCTTATCAAAATAGCAACAGAATTTTTTTAAAGATTTATTTGAGAAAGAAAGAGAGGAGGGGCAGAGGGAGAGGAAGAATCCCAAGCAGACTTCCCACTGAGCAAGGAGCCTGACGCAGAGCTCAATCTTATGACCCTGAGATCATGACCTGAGCCAAAACCAACAGTCGGATGCTCAACTGACTGTGCCACCCAGTTGCTCCAATACCAACAGTATTTTTCACAGAACTAAATAAATAATCCTAAAATTTATGTGGAACCACAAAAGATCCTGAATAGCCAAAGCAATCTTGAAAAAGAACAAAGTCAGAGGTATCATAATTCCAGATTTCAAGACATACTACAAAGCTGTGATAATCAAAACAGTATGGGACTGGCACAAAAATGGACACATAGATCAACTGAACAGAGAGCACAGAAATAAACCCATGCTTATATGTTCATTTAATCTATAACAAAGGAGGCAAGAATATACAGTGGGGAAAAGAAAATCTTTTCAATAAGCCGGGCAGCTACATGCAAAAGAATTAAACTGACCACTTTCTTACACCATACACAAAAACAAACTCAAAATAAAGATCCAAATGTGAGACCTCAAACCATAAAGCTCCTAAAAAAAAACATAGGCAGTAATCTCTTAGACATCAGCCTTACCAACATTTTTCTAGGTATGTCTCCTCTGGCAGGGGAAATGAAAGTACAAATAAACTATTGGACTACACCAAACTAAAGAACTTCTGCACAACAAAGGAAACCCAAATGAAAAGACAACTTACTGAATGGGGGAATATATTTGCAAATGATATATCCAATAAGGGGTTCATATCCAAAATACATAAAAAAACTTCTACAACTCAATACCAAAAAAAAAAAAAATCCAAATAAAAATGGGCAGAAAATCTGAATAGACATTTTTTGAAAGAAGCCATACAGATGGCCAATAGACACATAAAAGATGCTAAATATTGTTAATCATGAGGGAAATGCAGAATCAAAACCACAGTGAGAAATCACCTTATACCTATCAGAATGGCTAGTATCAAGATAAGAAATAGACAAGTGTTGGCAAGGATATGGAGAAAAGGGAACCCTGTGCACTGTTGGTGGGAATGTAAATTGGTGTAACCACTGTGGAAAACAGTGTAAAGTTTCCAAAAAAAAAAAAAAATTTAAAAATAAAAATAACATACAATCCAGTAAAATTCCACTACTGGGTATTTAACAAAAGAAAATGAAGACACTAATTCAAAAAGATACATGCACTCCTATATGTATTGCAGTATTATTTACAATAGCCACGTTATGGAAGCAACCTAAGTGTCTATCCACATAAAGTCCTAGTGTATATACAACGGAATATTAGCTATAAAAAGAAATGAAATCTTGTCATCTGAGACAACATGGATAAACCTAGAGGGTATTATGCTAAGTAAAATAAGTCAGGCAGAAAAAGACAAACACAATGATTTCACTCATATGTGAAATCTAAAATCAATACAAACAAAATGGAAACAATCATAAATACAGAGAACTGATAGCTGTCAGAAGGGAGGGCAGTGGTGGGGGGATAGGCAAAAAAGATGAAGAATATTAAGAGGTACAAACCTCCAGTTATAAAATAAGTCACAGGAATGAAAAATACAGCATAGGGAATACAGTCAATCATATTGTAATAACATTGTATGGTGACAAAATGCAACTATACTTATCGTGGTGAGCACAGCATAATGTATGGAATGGTCAAATCACTATGTTGTACACCTAAAAGTAATATAATTGTATGTCAACTATACTTCAATTTTCAAAAAATCAAGTCTGCATCAAATTGTGATTCAACGCACCAGGTGGTAGTGGCTTCATATCAGCATCAAACACCAGTAAGTCTTGTTCTCCTTCCCTGAACTCAACACGGAGAATGTCACTAAGAGCTCCAACAAGTTCTGTCACATTTAAGAAGCCCAATTTTTTTGGTGAAAGTTGCTCTTTAAAGATTATCTGTCAAAAAAAAAAAAAACAGAAATAACATAAAACATTAGATAAAAGGAATATAACATATACAGACGCCCTTAAACAATGTCCCTTAATTTGGACTTAGTCAATATGTGAGTTACCTTGAGACCTAGAATCCCTTCCAGGCCAGTTTCAAGTTCCTTTTAAAGCATACATAAATTGAAGTGAAAATTAGGAGGGCTTTTTACCTCTCATTTTTAACAATATTTGATTATAAAGGAAAAGTCTTAAAAAAGGGGGGGATGCACAAAATACAAAAGTCATTACTGGCTATTTATTTTCAGATAAAGAATTCACTACCACTTTCAACATGCAATAAAGTAATACTATTTTAAAATATTTCCTTAAAATTTTATGATTTCACCCTAGATGTTGAGATTAATAAGCAGGTGTCAGTGTATCTCCTACAGTATTGTTTGATTTTCTTGCCTTGCAAAAGAAGAAAAATTATACCAAATATAGAAAAAATATATATGGGATTTATATGAAATATGTTTGGTTTAAACTGCACAATGAATTGGAAGTTTGCCCTTGTTAGTGAGATCCCCCATTAAAATGTTCAAATTCTTAAACTTCTGTCTTCCTAAGCAAGGTAAAGCAGTTGAGCTAAACATAATTATTTTTCTGTTCCTCCAACTGAAATAGGAAATAAACACTTGCTCTGACTTAATCACCTTGGGGAAAACTGACAGGCACACAGAGGCAAACACTCTGAAAGAACTAACTCCTGACAGAGGACGGGACTGCTGTATACCTTCTTGTTCATGGACACTATGAGACCCAATTCAACTCTTTATGACTTCTCCCAAGACACTTGGAAAACGGGGGCCCAGCATGAGCCAAGTCATGGTTTTAAAGGGTTGTTAATATCACATCTATAGCTAGTCATGAATATCCCAAGAGAGAAAAGTTTGGAAGAAGAAAGGGGAAGGATGATGGTGAATGATACTTGTATCTCTACTTCTTTGCACATTACGTATTATGGCTTCTTTTCTTTTTATGTTTGTTAGTCTCTTTAATGGTTCATCTTCTCTGTAAAGTGCCTAGTACTATGAATATGCAAGTCAGTCAAACACAAGACTAGGCTGGGAAGGATTTCATTAATTTTTTTAATACATGATATTTAGGAGTCTCAAAAAAGTATACAGCAAAACTAAGTCTCTGACCCACTCCCATCCTTCAGTGGCCCAGGAGATCATGTCCCTGGAGGGAACCAATCATTCCAAGTTTCTTGCATTAACCATCATCATCAGTTGCTTGAGCAACTTTCTAGAAACTGTCAAAATCTGAACACACATCATGCTTCAGCATAATAGACTATATCTGTTGTACATTTTTCAGTTAATACAGAGATAATCCCATATCAGTACATGACACAGTTGAGTTTTGCTTTGTGATTCTGAGAATCAGTATTAAGTTGGTTTTGTCCACTGACTGATATGTCAGATATATTTCTTCCTAATTCCTTTGTTATGTCTCCAGCTTTACAGACTCCCAACCATAAGCAAAGAAGTAATTGATGTATTTCTACTCCCACTCTCCTTCATTTTTCTCTTCCACCTCCAACTCAATTTTAACTTAGAATTTAAATTTATGCCCTCTAATATATGAATATATCCTATTACATGATTTCATTTCCTCACCGTGTGGATTTTGCAGACAACATACTCTAGTGCAAAAACTATTTTCTGCATTGGTAGCTGAATCAAAGGCTTGGTCAGACTCATGCTCTATGACTTTAAGTGATACTGTGTTTATAAAGAGGGCACGTAATGCCTGGTTGTCTCTTTTTTGGTGGTGTCTGGAGCCATTCCTGGTCCATACCTAGATCTACTATTAAGGGTTTTAACATAGTAAAATTCTATCAATTCTTTTTTGTTACTTAGTTGGAACATTTTATAGATATGCTCCCCTCATCTGCTACCTGGTTACCCAGTCATACCAGTTCATTTAGCAAAGCCAGGATAAGTGATTCGCTCTTTCTCTTTATCATTTTTTCAAGAAAATAAATTGGTTCTCTAACAACCTCTAAGATGACCAGTTAGTTTTTAATATCGTAAGAACTCACAGAATTAAACATATTTGATGAACTTCAAACCACTGCACGTATTATCATCACTGATACCTGAAATAACTCTTCAAGTGGATTCCTAAGCCCTTCTGATGCGAACCTAGTCTTTAATAGCCTCCTTATTAGTCTGGAATGATAAGATGTTCCAGGTTCATCATATCATTCCAAGAATGATATGATATTCCTGGAATATATTATAATATGTTTATACAATTAAAATTATCCCATAATTGCTTCCACATATGCCATAATTATTAATATGCCCTATACCACATTACACAACAGTCTCAAAATTGATTAACAGTACTAACATTACCACTATCAATACAATAAAAGCAAATTTTTTTGCCTATGCTGACCCTTATCATTTTGTGGCATTGTTCTTTATCTACATTGTCAGACTATATAGCCATTACATACTATATTCTCTCCTTCTAACCCTCATTTGGTCTTAGTTTTACAAGTAGCACTCACTGTCAGTTCTTCTGTCAATATCTCTCAACAATTCTAGTTTTCTGAAGTTCATTCTCCAGTAGACTCCTTGAGATGGACTCAAGGGAACAAGAGTTCTTGAATCCTTGCATGGTGATAACAGCTTCTCTGGCGCTCTATAGCTGAAGGTTAATTTTGCTAACTATAAAATCCTTAGCCTACATTTTTTCCCTTGAGTATATGAAATAGGTTACTCCCTTTTCTTCTAGCATAAAATACTGCTGTGAAAATATCCATAACCTAATTCTGTCTCCCTTATAAGTCACTTACTCTTTTTGTTTAGGTGCCCAAAGGATTTTTTTTTTTAAGTCCAATAATTTGATGTGGGTCTTTCTGGTGAACATTCTCAGATATGTCATGTGTTCTTTCAATACACAGTTTCAAATTTTCCATTTCAGTAAAGTTCACTCAAACTATAGTTTTTAGTATTTGTTCTGTTCTACTCTTCAGTTTTATTATTTATATGTTGGCTCTTCTTTCCATGTTTTCAAAGTCTGTTACTTTCTCTTAAATCTTTACCTTTCTTTGTTCATTTTTTCCTCACATATTCTTATAAAAAATTTCAAATACCTCTCTGTCAAATAAATAAATAAATAAATAAATAAATAAATAAATAAATAAATAAAATCTTTAAAAGGGGGGGCACCTGGGTGGCTCAGTCGTTAAGTGTCTGCCTTCGGCTCAGGTCATGATCCCAGGGTCCTGCTCCAGCAGGAAGCCTGCTTCTCCCTCTCCCACTCCCCCTGCTTGTGTTCCCTCCCTCTCTCACTGTGTCTGTCAAATAAATGAAATCTTTAAAAAAAAAAAGTTTCAAATACAACAAAAGGTTAAAGACTTGGACAATGAACATCTATCACCTCGTGATATAATTATTGGTATTCTGCTATATGCTTTATCATCTATCCATCCATCTACCTACCAATCCATCTTATCTTTTTTATACATTTTTAGAGTAACCTCCAAATATCAATACCCTTCACCCCAAAATGAGTTAGCATGCACATAATTAACTGAGTTCAATATGTTAGTTTTTTAAGGTAAAATTGACATACAGTGAAACATTTAAAACTTAAGCCTACCAATTAGCTTTGATAAAAGCAAAACTGTGTAAATTGGGATTTTAGTGGGCACATCATTGACTGTACTCTTTAGGAAGCTCATGATGTGACTCAGCCCCAGAAAATATGTTAGACCTGGAAATATTTCAAACTTTTAAGTATATACATATATAAATGGCACTTAAAAATCTTTAGAGTAGAAGAGATAAACCAAGAAATGGACCTATAGTTCATTTCTTTTTAGAGCTGAATACTCCATTGTTTGGATATACCATTATTTACCCATTCACCTACTGAAGGACATTCTAATCACTTCCAAGTTTTCACAATTATGAATAAAGGTGCTGTAAACATCTGTGTGCAAAAAAAAAAAAAAAAAAAAGCAAAACTGTGTAACCCAAAGCCCTGTTCAATATACAGAACACTTCCATCAGTTCAGCAAGTTCTCCCTTTCCCAGAGACAAACAACTCTTTTCCACCACAGATTAACTTTGGCTATTCCAGCACTTCACATGGAAGACATCCTACAGCACTATTCTGTGTGAGGCTTCATTCAACACCGAGTGTTTCTCAGATTCATCCATGTTGGTTCATGTATTAGCTTATTTCTTCTTAATGGTGAATAAGTATTTCATTGTAAAAATATACCATAATTTCTTTATTCATTTTCCCATTGGTGAATAATGGGGGTTGTTTTCAGTTTTGGCAATTAAGTATAAAGCTATTATAAATACTATGTGCAAGTCTTTTGGGGAGGGGGACACAGGCTTTGGTTTCTCTTGGAAAATAAGAGTATAATCCTGGGTCAAGGGGGTAAATATATAATTACTTTATAAGAAACAGAACATTTTCCAAAGTAGTTGTACCATTTTATACTTGCATCAAAAATGTATGAGAGTTTACATTTGTGCTTTGTGCTATTAATCACTCACATATCTGCATTTGCAAACTGTTCAGATCTTTTTGCAATTTTTTTTAATGGAGTTGTCTGGCTTTCTAACTTCCCTAATAATTACTTGAAAAATGGTGTTTAACTTCCAAATTATCTGAAAGGCTAATACTTAAATAATTTACTGTTTGATTTGTAATTTAATCCCTTCTTAATCAGAAAACATACTCTAAGATCTCAATATTTTGAAATTGGTTAAGACTTATTTCTATAGCCAACTAAATGTTCTATCTTGGCAAATGTCCCATATATACTTGAACAGAAAGTGTATTCTGCAGTGTTGAGTCTAGTGTTCCATAAAATAGACCAAGATGGTAGAGAGAGTGGTTCAGATTTTCTATGTCCTTATGCATTTTTTAGCTATCCTATTAATCGCTGGAAAAAGAAAATCTATTTATGGAATTCACTATTTTGTCAATTTTTGGATCATTTATTTTAAAATATTAGATAAATACACATTTAAATGTTGTGTCTTCCTAAGAATTGATCCTTTGCCCTTCCTAAGAACTGATCCTTTACCAAATAGTCCTCTGATAATACATATTGCATTGAACTGTTTTATCTGAATTTTTTTAATTGTTTTTATGCTTATTTCATTTACTGTCTTATTCATCTTTTACTTTCAGTCTCTGTCTTTATATTTACAGTGTGTTTCTTGTTAATGTCAGCTAGTTGCATCTTGCCTCTACATCTGGTCTCATAATTTCATTAATTCTAATATTTCACCCACTTACATTTATGAAATTAATATAATTGGATTTACAGCTACCATTTTGCCATTTTTTTAAGTAGGCTCCACGTCCAGTGTGGAGCCCAACACGGGGCTTGAACTCACAACCCTGAGATCAAGACCTGAGCTGAAATCAAGAGTTAGATGCTTAACTGACTGAGCCACCCAGGCATCCCACTATTTTTCTATTTAATTTCTTCTGACAGCTGAACAAGACAAGCTGAACACTAAACCCTATCTTCCCTTGGGTTTACTGAGTATTTTTGTATAATTCCATTTTAATTTCTCTACTGGCTTACTAGCTGCAACTCTGCATTTTTATGGCTGTTTTATACATCCTTAACTTTTCAGTACTACTGTACTACCTAACATAAAATATAAAGAGCCTTACAACCTATAGCTCCACTCATTATGCTATGGTTTTTGTGTGTATTACATCCACATATCCACATGTTACAAACCCAATTACACAATGTTATAATTTTTGCTTTAAGCAGTCATATATTTAAGTAATGAAAGCCTTTTATATATACTCATTTACCATTTCCTGTGCTCTTCAATTCTTCCTGCAGATTTGAGTGCAACCTAGCATCATTTTGTTCAGCCTAAAGAATGTTCTCTAGAATTTCTTATACTGCAGGGCTGCTTACTATTAATTTGCAATTTTTGATCATTTGAAAACTTTTTTTTTTTTTTTAGGATTTTATTTACTTATTTAACAGAGACACAGCGAGAGAGGGAACACAAGCAGGGGGAGTGGGAGAGCGAGAAGCAGCTTCCTGCTGAGCAAGGAGCCCAATGCGGGGCTCGATCCCAGGACCCTGGGATCATGACCTGAGCCGAAGGCAGACACTTAACGACTAAGCCACCCAGGCACCCATGTCTTTTACTTTCATTCTTGAAATATACTATCACTAAATATAAAATATTGGCCTAACATTATTTTTTCTTTGAGCACTTTAAAGATATCCTTCCACTCTCTTTTAGTCATTATTGTTTCTAATGAGAAGTCAGCCATCATTCGTATCATTGTCCCTCTGTTTCTTTCACTGCTTTCAGGATTTTCTCTGAAAATCATTTTTCACTGGATGCTCTCAGAATTTTCTAATTATCTTTGGTTTTCTGCAGCTACTATGATGTGCCTGTGTAAAGTTTTCTTTATATTCACTGTGTGAGGTTATCTGGGCTTCTTAAATCTGTAAACTTCTTTCACAAAAATTTGGAATATGTTCAGCCATTTTTTCAAATATTTTCCTATTTCCTCTCCTTTCTTTCTCTCCTCACCAATTACATCTACATTAGACCATCTGGTATTGTCCTACCAGTCTCTCAGACTCTTTTTTTTATCTTTCATTTATTTTCTCTGTTCTTCAGACTGAATCATCTCTACTGATCTGTCCTGAAGTTCACTGGTGCTTTCTTCTGCCGTTTCCAATTTGTTAAGATACTGCAGTGAATTTTTTTTTTTTACTTCTAGTAAATCTTGTTTTTTTATATTTTTTCTCCAGTAAGACCTGTTATCTGTTCATTCAATATGAACACATATTTCTTTATATCCTTTAACAGAACAATAAAAGTTCTTTTAAAACCCTTTTTCTGGGGTGCCTGGGTGGCTCAGTCAGTTAAGCGGCTGCCTTCAGCTCAGGTCATGATCCCAGGGTCCTGGGATCGAGCCCCACATCAGGCTCCTGGCTCAGCAGGAAGGCTTCTTCTCCCTCTCCCACTCCCCCCGCTTGTGTTCCCTCTCTTGCTGTGTCTCTCTCTCTGTCAAATATTTTTTTTAAAAAAACTTTTTTCTAACTTCAACTTCTACATCACCAATATTTCCATTGCTTACTTTTTCTCTTCACCAAGGATCATATTTGTTTCTTAACAGATATCTAGTAAATTGGTTTGTATCCTGGACATGATGAATGATATATTAAGAAGACTCTGGGGCGCCTGGGTGGCTCAGTTGGTTAAGCGACTGCCTTCGGCTCAGGCCATGATCCTGGAGTCCCGGGCTCGAGTCCCGCATCGGGCTCCCTGCTCGGCGGGGAGTCTGCTTCTCCCTCTGACCCTCCTCCCTCTCATGCTCTCTGTCTCTCATTCTCTCTCTCTCGGATGAATAAATAAAATCTTTAAAAAAAAAAAAAAAGAAGACTCTGGAATTGTTCATATTCCTTTTAAGCCGATTGCTTTTTGCTTTGTTTTAGCAGGCAGTTGGGACGAACTTAAACTCTCTCTGTAATGATCAACAGCTGAAATATATTCAGTTCTTTTAGCCTTACTAGGCTACTTTGACCTTGCTGCAACCATGTGTAGTTCAACTGTCAACCAGAGATTTGGGAAGAATTTATGTGCAGAATTTGGTGCTCCGAGTTCTCTGTAGCTCTCTCCATCCTAAAATTTCTCCCCTTCTTTCAGCTGCTTACATACCTCTAAACACTATCCTTTGGTTCTTCAAGCCAGTATAAACTTCTGGTTTTTGTCCAAATCCAAAATTCCAAACACTGGATGGGGCCTGCCATCAGGCCAAAATCCAGGCAAATAAAAGTGTCATTCCCTCTTCCAGATGCTGAATCCTGTCCAGTTTCTGCCTACTTTTAGATATTGATCTAGTATCTTCAGACAGTGATTTTTTTAAACTTTGTCCAGAATTTACAATACTTATCTTCAAGATTGTTCCAATACAGGCTACTCAGACATACCATCTTAATTTACTTGTGTGCCTGAGTTTCTCACTAGATTTCAAAATCTTACAGAGACTTTTTATGCCTAGATCCCCAGTGCCTCCTTCATTTCCCTTTAATTTTCAAAATGTTCCTCATATTTACCTGTTCTTTTCTGAGGGCATTATCTGTTGTATTTTTAGCTCTTGTCATCTTTGTAGTTTAGTCTTCATTTTGGAAATGATTTTTTTCTTTTGTTTCTAATTTTGCCCCATCTATTATAACTTTATTTCCAAATTCATATATTTCAGATTTATGTTGTTTATGAAAGAACAACTTTCTTTATCTTTTTGTATCACTTTCTTAACGTATCTTTTTGAAAAAGCAGGCTTCAGGTTTGATCTGTATGAGAGGCATGCATTTCTGACATGCTTTCACTATCTATAGATAAATTCTTCTTCTCCTTATCCTTTTTTCTTAACACACTGAAGAAGTTTGGCCCTGATCCTCTTCTGTTGCATATCTTACATTAAATTCATTTTCCTAATCTATAGAACATTCTGGACGGCTTTTCTGCTTCAGACCTCCTCCTTCTACTATTTTCATATATTGTTAAAAAATACAGTACCGTAATACAGCCACAGAAGTTCCTCAAAAAGTTAAAAATAGAAATACCATATGATCCAATAATTTCACTATTGGGAATTTACCCAAAGAAAATGAGAACACTAATTTATTTAATTTATGCACCCCTATGTTTTCTACAATATTATTTACAACACCCAAGATAAAGGAAGCAACCTAAGAGTCCATTAAATGAATGGATAAGGAAGATGTGGTACACACACACACACACACACACACACAAGTATTACACAGCCATAAAAAGGATGGGACCTTGCCACTTGCAACAACATGGATGAACCTAGAGGGTACTATGCAAGGGAAACAAGTCAGACTGAGAAAGACAAATAACATATGACTTCACTCATATGTGGAATATTAAAAGAAATGAATAAACAAACAAAAAGCAGAATCAGACCTGTAAATACACAGAACAAACTGATGGTTGCCAGAAGGCAGGGGATGGGGAGGATGGGCAATTGGTGAAAGGGAGTGGGAGATACAGGCTTCAGTTATGGAAGGAATAAGTCACAGGAATAAAGGCACAGCATAAGGAATATAGTCAGTGATATTGTCATAGCACTGTATAGTAACAGATGGTAGCTACACTTGTGGGAGAATAGCATCATATTTAAACGTTGAGCTGCCATGAAGTATACCTGAAACTAATAATATGGTCAACTACACTCAAATTTAAACATTTATGTATACATACATAGTAGCTTGTTTTTGAAATATTCTGGCTCTCTTCTCTTAATCCTACTTACATCTGGACCCTTCTTTTTCTATGGTCCCTATCCTGCTCAATTTTTCTCTCTTGTCTGGTCCTATCTGGAAGGGACCTCTGGCCTGTCCATTTCAAGAATTCACAGAGGCTATAATGCTCCAGCCTGATTCAAGCCTTACCATGAGACACTCTCTGCTATTAGACTGATATTATCCAGTTTCGGCTGCTGTTTTCAAAATGGCTTGCTCTACTGTCTAGTGAATTATCTCATGGTTACTTTGTAACTTTTTTGTCCCCAGATCCATCAGAAATTGGCTCCCCTGCTTCCCTGTTTTCTCCTGACACAGACACTGGCAACATGAAGACCTTGTGGCCGCTGGCAATTACTCCCCACACAATTGTTCTTAGAAAATATATTACCCAATTTTGTTGCAGATATTGTCAGCGGATTTTTAGTTTTGCTATCTAGTTTCTCTGTCTTTATGTGGAGCCTCAGGAAAAACCAAAACCTATGCTGCCAATGCACTATCTTCCCTTCAATTAGCAATTGAACAAGCCATTTTGAACAAATGACAGACTACTGAGCAGGTAGTTCAAGAGGGCAAATCACACAGGTATAGCTTTTACATCACACTGGATAGGGTTAAGCAAGTGTTTCTACAAGTTAGAACAAAAGTTAAAATAAATCTATACTTCCTATATACTTCTAATCACGAAGCTGAATTTCTGCTTGTTTACTAAGAAAAGCAAAGAGCTTTGCTGTAACATTAAAAGGTTTGTTTTAACTTCTCCAGGATTGCTGACTTGTAACCTTAACACCTTGAACTTTTATTACAAGCTACATTTGACTGTGGTATAAAACTATTCACTCTGAGTTGTGAATCTGGCACAGGAGACTGATTTTACCCATAAATTTTATGGTAATTAAGTCATTCTATTACAGACTTTATTCTGGAATTTCATTATTAGGTAAGTTAATTTGCTGGTTCATCAAAAAAAATCAAGACCCCTTGTTTTAAGTCTATTTGAAATAAACTGTGTGGCACTAAAAGATTCATATTTTTAAAACAATGGGAACTTAAGTTGTCTCCATCACTATCCAAGGGATGGATGCCTATCTTTTCAATCTTTCTTCTCTTTCTTCTAAGAATTAATATTTACTGAATAATTACTATGTGGCAGGCACTGTTCTAAATATTTCATTTTTAAGTCATTAAAACTTTGCAAAACTCGGGGCGCCTGGGTGGCTCAGTCGTTAAGCGTCTGCCTTCGGCTCAGGTCATGGTCCCAGGGTCCTGGGATTGAGCCCCGCATCGGGCTCCCTGCTCGGCGGGAGCCTGCTTCTCCCTCTCCCACTCCCCCTGCTTGTGTTCCCTCTCTTGCTGTGTCTCTCTCTGTCAAATAAATAAAATCTTTAAAAAAACAACTTTGCAAAACTCTCTTACATAATATTATCCTGACTTTACGTGTCATTTATAAACCAGCACATAGAGGTTAAGGTATTAACCATTATGCTGTAGTAGCTCACAAAATCGGTGTTTATATCTGCAAATATATGACAGTTTTCATGGCACAGAAGTTAAGATTTAGGATTCTGAAGCCAGGCTGCCTGGGGTTCAAATCCTGACTCCACCCGTTACTATCTGACCCGTAGGCAAGTTACTTCTCTGTGCCTCAGTCTATCATGAAAATCAAATGAATTACAATATGAAAGGCATTCAGAATAGAGCCTAGCACAGAGCTAACATGTATACAGATCTTACCATTTTTTTAAATTGGATATAAGGCAGTGTCTAAATTACCATTCTGCAACGTGATTTTTTCACTAAACAGACGATGATTCCATGTTGCAGAATAAACCTAGTTCATTTTATCTACTATTCCATCACATAAATGTCAATCTCTATTTATCCATTCTCCTATTGACAGTCGTTTAATCTGCTTCCAGTTTTTCATTCTGCTGCCAGGTGCACGGGTCTTATGCAGATCTCCATGTGCACACACGTAAGAGTTTCTCTAAAGTATGTATGTAGAAGTGGAAATGCTGGATCACTGGGGGTGCTTGTGTTCAACTTTACTTGCTACTGTCAAAATTCCAAAGGGGTTTTGTCCCACGAACAGTGGATGACATATTCTGTTTTTCCACATCCCCACTGACACTTGGCATTGTCAGACTTTAAAAATAAATTAACTTTTGGGGCGCCTGGGTGACTCAGTCGTTAAACTTCTGCCTTAGGCTCAGGTCATGATCTCAGGGTCCTGGGATCGAGCCCCGCATCAGGCTCCCCACTCAGCGGGAAGCCTGCTTCTCCCTCTCCCACTCCCCCTGCTTGTGTCCCTTCTCTCGCTGTGTCTCTGTCAAATAAGTAAAATCTTAAAAATAAATTAATTAACTTTTATTCTAATAATACTATTAAATGGTAAAGATAACCTATATATAATGAAGTACTTATAAAGGATCATATTCTTAACTCTTTTAGTAAAGAAAATGATAGCAAAATGCAAAACAAAATATTGAAATTCTAGAGCATAGGTGGGAGATCCAAGAAATAGACACAAAATTTCTATCCACCACCATAAGGCATAAAAAAACCATGGTTGATGAAAAAGAAAATACTCACCTCAAATTCTCTGAGCAGTTTAGACATAAGCAAACCCTCTGGAAACTTGGATACAACCTAACAGAAAATAAAATACAATATAAATAGACACTATTAGGATGCTGGCTAACAAAATATCAAAATAAAACCATATAAACTTAAATAGTAAAAAAGGTAAAAAAAAAAAAATAACATTACTGAATGAATGAATTAAAAGTCACAATAATTTTTAGATCAGTTTCCAGTTTTAAAAAAGGATGTAACAACAACAACAAAAAGGCTTCCAACATTTCCAGAGTCGAGAAATCATTCTTGCACCATACTGCAATGCCGCAGGTCTCTAGAAATTCCTACAATTCTTTAGCTAATATATTTAGCTTTAGCTCACATAAAGTAAAAATCCTACAGCATAATTTCAAGCATTTTATTTTAAAGATTTTATTTTTAAGTAATCTCAACACCCAGTGTGGGGCTCAAACTCACAATCCCGAGATCAAGAGTCACATGCTCTACCAACCAAGCCAGCCAGGCATCCCTCAAGCATTTTAAATGGTAGAAAAGAAATAAAATGGATACTATAGAAAACTTTGAAAAACAGAATTGAGCAAAGAAAAAATTATCATAGTCATTGTTGCCCATATGTACATAAAAATACCTATATTTAATGTAAAAATAAGGTCATCATTTCCAAAACAAGTTTTTTATTATCATACCACAAACAATTTTCCATGTCAGTAAATATGGATCAACATGTATACTGGCTATAGAGTTATCAAATTATTCCATATAAATTTATTTACTTGATCCTCTATTTATGGGTGTGTCCTGTGTTTTATTGTCACAAATATTATAATTATTTTCATATTTGCATCTTGCACACTTGTCCAATTACCTTTTAGGAAAAATTCCTAAAAGCAGACTTACTCTATCCCAATAAAGTGTAAAAAGTTTTGTGTTGTCCCAGATTTTTCCAAATATTACATGTTTCATTAAAAAGGCTAAATCAAGCTTCAGAAAAATATAAAAATGATTCCAAAATCCTGTGACCAGAGATAACTGTTGCTGCTTTTCATAAATCATCCTTTCAGAAACCTCTTATGTAGACACACACATTATACATAATTTTACATGAAAGGACAATACTAAACTTGTTATTCTATAACACCTGTTTTTAAAGTCAAACAATAGATCAAGGAGATACTTCCATGAAAATTAATTGAGATATACGTAAACTTTCTTATGAGCCTCATGATACTGTCTAGTTTGAGTATTTATTTAACCAATCCTTTACCAATGAATGTTTAATTTTCCTTTAATTTTTTGTTACCATAAGAAATCATATTGAACATTCTTAAATAAATAATTGTTGGATACACAGTCAATGTCCAAACAAAAAAACAGGGTTTGAATGTACCATGGTTTTTGCATTTCTCCCAGTAAAACCACAACATCCGAAATGGAATAATTTAAAGCAGTAAGAGTCGTAACGGCACTCTGATCATTCAAGTAAGAATAGCTCCCACCAAAATTTTAAGTGTACATACCCTTCAGCCCGATACATTAACAGCCAAAGAGCTTTCACAAATTAACAAGGAAAAACAACAAATTAGGCCAAAGACATGAACAGGTAATTCACATAAGAAATATAAATGGCTATCAGTTTATCTTCTGGATCACTAATTCATTCTTCTGCCTCACCTACCCTGGTTGTTAGAGTATCCAGTTTAGACTGCATCTCACTCATAGCATTTTTAAGTTCAGCCTGATTGGCTCTCATTTCTGCCCTTAGAGATTCTATATCGCCACTAATGGTTTTCTCAAGCCTAGCTATTGACTTCATAACTGCTACCCTGAAGTCTATCTCTGACATCCTGCTTATATCCATATCCATTAGGTCTGCAGGAGAAACCATTGTCTCTGGTTCTTCTCTTTGTTAGGAGTTCCTCCTCCTAGTCATTCTGTTGAGGGGTGGTTGAGGAAATGTACAGAGTCCTAAATATCAACCACAATCCAGGCAAGATGCAGCCTGGGAAAATCCGGAGCAGTCAAAAGCCACCACCGAAAAAGCAAAGCCAAAATGAAACCCAAGAATAAAATTTATGAAATTAAAAAAATTTTAAAAACATTAAAAATTAAAAAAATTTTAAAAGGGGGGGATAAGGGGAAGAGGGGCTATAATCTCTCAATGTGGGCAAGGTAGGGTGTTTCAGTACTTCCTGGGTGTATTTTGTTCTCTTTGTTAGAGGACACTACTTCACAGAGTTACAGGGAAAATAAAACAGGTACATATATAAAGGTAGCATTGAATAGGGAAAAAAGGACTACATTGAAATTTTATCTATTAAAAAAATATTTGTATATATATAATTAATTATAAATTTATATATATTATATATTTATATTTATATATAGACCCCTATATATATGTATATAGACCCCAGAAAACGAATTAAGGATCTCAGAAGGGAGGGGATAACTGGGTGATGGGTATTAAGGAGGGCACATGTAGTGATGAGTACTGGGTGTTATACACAAACAATGTATCATTGAACACTACATCAAAAACTAATGATGTACTATACAGTGGCTAACTGAACATAAAAATAATTATAAAAATATATAAATGGCTACTAAGCATATGAAAGATGCTCAGATGTAAAAGTCAAGAGGTATAAATTACAACATTATTGGAAAATAACATTTCACCATGAGTGGGAGTGCAAATCTGTTCAAACCTTTTAGAGGGCAATTTAGTATTAATGACCAAAACTAAATTACTCAATGCCTTTGACAAGTCCACTTCTAGATACATATTCGAGGACATTAACCGTAACATTTTTTTAATATCCAAGGCTAGAAACAACCCCAATTTAATCAATCGCAGATCTCATAAATGAAAGTGCACTGGCAGAATGAAATGCCATGTAATGTTTAGAATAATATCTGACATACATATATATGAAACTGATACTGGAAAGATCTTGAACTGTTTGCTAACAATGATTTACAGGGGTAAGGGGAAGAAAAAAAGGAGGACAGCATTTATGGAAGAATTCCATTTTCTAAATAATTTTGAGAACATTAAAAATTATTAGGAGTGGGGCGCCTGGGTGGCTCAGTCGTTAGGCGTCTGCCTTCGGCTCAGGTCATGATCCCAGGGTCCTGGGATCGAGCCCCGCATCGGGCACCCTGCTCGGCGGGAAGCCTGCTTCTCCCTCTCCCACTCCCCCTGCTTGTGTTCCGCTATATCTCTCTCTGTCAAATAAATAAAATCTTTAAAAAAAAAAAAAATTATTAGGAGTAATTTTTTTTTCCTGATCTTAAAAGAATAGCCACTCCATTTGCAATATATTTGAAAAGATCAGGTATAATTATAAAATAAACACTCATAAGCAAAGTAAATTTAACCACAAATGAGATCTAAATGTATAATTAATTTTCATATTCATTTCCCAGAAACAGAAAATACTTACAAATCTTATCTTATGTTTTAGTTCTGGATTGATAGTCCCTCCAGGTCCAATTTGTGCAATAACTGATTTGAATGTGTTCTCCAACTATGGGGAAAAAAAAAAAGTTCAAGTTATAATCCAAAAAGAAAAAGATCAAAGGTAAATCTGAACAATATGTAAAAGGAAACCTCTACCACAGGAAATGTCTTTCAATCAAATGGGTAAATTCTTAAGAGGCACTATAACATTTCATACCATATAAAATATATTTAGAGTAGATGGAATCTATAAAACAACACTGCAATTTTCCAGGATAATTAACATTCTCTGAAACAATTAGATTCTAGAGTATTCCATTTTTCAAACTCCTACTCAATCTCCTACTCTTACCCAGACAGGATTTTTGTTACTAATTTTCTTCTGTTTATAAAAATTAGATGTTTATTAAACATATGCTTAGTGAATGCCAAATGCAAGGAAGGGACTGAATGGTGGAAGGTCCTAGGAGGCAGGAAGGAATGTGAGCCAGGGTAGGAAGGAAAAGCTCTTCTGTTGTAACAGAAAAGAAGGGAGAAAGAACCAGGTGGGATACAGAATGTGGGGTCAGAAGGTAGAGTGATTAATGGCTTCAGTATCCTGAGTTCAGCAGCAAGGCCCACTCCTAAGACTTAGAGGGAAAGGGGAGACAGTTCAGGCAGTTGAGAAAGCAGAAAAGTAAGGTGAGAAAACGATGGAGGATTATCCAAAAGCAACAGGCAGGGAGTAAAGACAGGAGAGGCATAAGCTAAGACAACAGAGGTCTAAGGATTTTAGCTGAGACAAGCCAAAGGCAAAGAGATCCCAATAAGGTAGAAGATGATGTACAGGACTATTTGGAAAAATAAGCCAGAAGCTCAGGCAGTTATGGTCAGAGAAGCATGACGAACATGCAGACAACCCCACCAGGCGAACAGCCACGTCAGGGGAGGCCTAAGTGAATCAAAGACCATGGATTCGCATTTCTCCCAGTAAAACCACAACATCTGAAATGGGATGATTTAAAGCATTAAGAGTCGTAATGTATGTTTAAAGATAGTAAGCAGGAAAAATAGAGGCTAGGAAAGACACATTACCTAAAATCCTATCACATAGACAGAATCACTATGAATATTTTTTCCTTCTAAACTTTGTATTTTTTCATCTTTCTTCTTGTTTTCACTTGGCCTGTCATTACTTACAAACTGTATAACCTCTTAAGTCTCAGTTTCTTCACCTGGAAAATGAAGACGATTTCAGTATCTTGTAAGATTATAGGAAAAGGGGCTGGGGGGAGGGAGATTAGATTCCTAGGATTATATCGCTAGCTTTCACAAAAAGCCTCAGCCCTGGGGCTTATGTTCTTCATACTTCTTCTGCATCTGCCATCAGAGAACTTGCCAAAGCTCTCCCAGTGAACAGTTAAGAGAATCAAAAGAGAACTGATTCTTCACATCCCGACATGCTCCCCTCATTAGAAGAGTCAGTACAACTTCTTGTATTATCACTGTTTCAGGGGACCAAAAAAGGTCACGGCAGTGTCATCCCTCTCAAGCCACTTAAAACTAAGTAGGGAAATGAGATAAAAGCATAAACTGCTATAACCTACGGGTGACTTTGGGCATCACCAAAGAGGGACAGAAGCAGAGAAGGACCTATTATCACATTAGGTTATAAATATAGGGAAAGTTTCCTTTTTGAAGGACCCTGAAGGGTGGGGGGACACTGCAAAGAAGGGTGGTAGAGACGGCAATGAAGTCTTAAGGAACATCATAAGCACAGGAAAAGGGGAAAAAAATAACTTGCCTGAAGGCACTAAGGAAGTAGTGGAAGAGAACACCGAAGGAGAAGGAAGTTACTACAGAATACCTTAGGCGCCAAACTAATGAGTTTTACTTGGTTATGTAGACAAAACCTTGAGATTTTCAGCAAGGGAGAGACACTATCAGAATTTTAATCTGTCAGCAGAAAATGATATTAGAGGTGGACAACCAACGGGGAGCCCAGTGCAACTCTCTGGATGGGAGTCTTAGACTAGGGAGTAAGACTAGAAAGAGGGGACATTATAAAGGTGGAATGCGGAATGCATAGAAATTAGGAAAGAATCCAGTGCAGGGGCTGATTCGAAAGGGATGAATAATAAGAGACCCAGGGAAACAGCCTCAAAGACGGCAAGTTTTAGGAGGAAATCTAAAGGACCTTGGAACACAGAGGTAGGTTTTTGCTGGTTTTTAACAAATTCCAAAAGTTTGGGGAACTGGGAGGTAAATGACAGGATGAGAATTACAAATGTGATTTTTCTCTCTGGAGTGTGGCTTGTGACAGGGTCAGCAAACGAAAGCCAGGGGCCAAATCTGGCCCACCATCTGTCTTTGTACTGCCCATAAGCTTGGAATAGTCTCAACATTTTTAAATAGTTGGGGAGGAAAACATAAAATGAATATTTTGTGACACATGAAAATTATATGATATTCAAATTTCAGTATTCATAAAAAAAATTTTACTGGAACATGCCACACTCACTCATTTATACATTATCTACATGATTGTGTTTCACCCCACAAGGGCAGAATTGTGTGTTTACAACAGAGACCATTTGGACCTCAAGCCTCAAATATTTACTGTGTGGCCCTCTAAAGAAAATAGTCGCCAGGCCTGGGCTTAAGATGTCAAAATGATAGGCTCTTAGCTAGGGACAGAATGCTTCTCGAGGAGGAAAAAAAAAATTTTTTTTGCCTCAAGCTAGAGCACTAAATTAAGCTGACTTTAAGCTGAATGGGGTAGGGAAGATTTCTTAAAGTCCAGCTAATCTTGGGGGTATCTATAACTGGAGGGTAGAAGTTATGATGAGGGGAAGGGCAGTAAGAGAGGAAGGTAATCAGTGATTGACACCAGGAAATAAGAGGGGACCCTGACTTCAATAATGCTTGTCTCAGATGCCTACCTAGCAAACACAAAGAATGGATAATAAATCAAGTGAACAAAAATATTATAGGGGCATAAGCAGAGATGGAAAGTGACGGGGAAAAAAATACCATATTCAGATAGGAGCCTCTAGGATCAGAGAAGAGGCAGAGAAGAGCTTTGAATCAAAAGATGATACTCCTCAAAAAAACGGACAAAACATGAATAGGCAATTAATAGTAAATTAAGCAATAGAAGCATGACGCTTAACCTCTAATAAACAGACATTAGTCAAATATAGTAACTTGCCTATCAAATTGGAAAATTATTTTCACAATAATGCCC
The DNA here is from genome assembly GCF_011800145.1 of Mirounga leonina. NCBI lineage: Eukaryota > Metazoa > Chordata > Mammalia > Carnivora > Phocidae > Mirounga > Mirounga leonina. The sequence continues at coordinate 47,175,298 of NW_023270389.1, forward strand.
ATTTATTCAACAAAAATGTCCTGAACACATACTATGTGCTTCACAGTGGATATACAGGGGTAAATAAACTCAATATGGTCACTGCCTTCCTGGAACCTGGTAGTCTAGTGCGGGGAGACAGACATGAAATAATCATAAATATAATATATAACTGCAATTATGATAAATATCATGAAAAGACTCACAGAGTGTCATGAAGAAATAATATGCCCAAAGGCATTAGGAAAGAAATGGGAGATCTAACAGACTGGGTTGGTGGGGAGGGAGAGGTCATCTACACTGCGTATTAACAAAGGTACAGGAAAGACGCACACTCCATACACACCTTATCTGAGTGCTAACTGAAACAACTTTTCTGGAGGACAACCTAACTACATAAAAATACACATTCTTTTTGATGCAATGATTGTCGCTCCAGAAATTTATCCTGTGAAGTAATGGAGATATATGCAAATTTGAGCAAGATTTTCATCACAAAGTTATTTTTAATAACAAACATTAGAAAGAGCCTTAATGCCTAACCAAGGTTACAAGTTAAATAAATTATGATGCATCCTACTGCCATTAAAAATTATGTTGCATCACAATACTTAATAATGTGGGATGTTCACAACTTACAGTTATGACTAAAAAAAAGCAGGTCACAAACCTGGGCCAGAATGATTCCAACTTTATTTAAAAGTAAAAAAAAAAAAAAGTCACTTAGCATAATACTCTCTAGTTCCATCCATGTTGTTGCAAATGGCAAGATTTCATTTTATTATTATTATTTTTTTTTTTTTTTTATTACATTGCGTGTGTGTGTGTGTGTCTACCACATCTTCTTTACCCATTTATCAGTTGATGGATACTTGGGCTGTTTCCCCATAATTTGTCTACTGTAGAAAATGCTGCTATAAACACTGGGGTACAAGTACACCTTTCAAAATAAGTCAGTCAGAAAGACAAATATATGATTTTACTCATATGTGGAATTTAAGAAACAAAATAAATGAGCAAAGGGGGAAAAAAGAGACAGAGAGGGAGACGGGGGGGGGGGAGGGCAAACCAAGAAAGGGACTCTTCACTGTAGAGAACAAACTGATGGCTCCCACAGGGAAGGCAGTGGGGCCATGGGTTGAAATAGGCGATGGGGATGAAGGTGTGCACTTGTGATGCGCGCCGGGCGATGTATGAAGTGCTGAATCACTACACTACGCACCCAAAACCAATGTAATACTGTATGTTAACTAACTGGAATTTAAATAAAAACTTTAAAAGAAAAAGTCAACTTTTCTGAGTGAGAAAAGCATAGGTGATTTTTTCTTTTCATCTGTGCTTTCCTGTATTTCAAATCTTCTACAATCAATCTCTATTACTTTGTAATAAAAAGTTTTAAAAAAAACAGACACCTGGGTGATATTTGGAAACATGAGGGTGGGAGCATTTTGGAAAGAAAATGCATGAAGCTAAAAGCAGAAATGAACAGAAGTGACATCCTTAGAGGAATATACTACAGCCCCGTGGCCATATGGTGAAACATAAATACATTTCTGATAAAGATCACAAAACTGGCACAGACACATATAGAAGCAAAGTTTTCAACTGCTGAAATATTTACTAGGTACCTCATCTGACAAGAAGCCGGGCAGTATGGAATGTGACTTGCCGTACTGAAAATTTCATCCAAACTCACAAGAAAACATACAGGGAACAGCTACTTTTAGTTGGCCAGGGAACACAACTTCCAAAAATTGAATTAATGAACCCATCAAACAGCTCCTGCTGACAGTAACTGTTTAATATACCCAGTTGCTTGTCCAGGATACTCTTAAAAGACAGTTGGGCCAGGTCAATCAAGGAAAATGAAAAAGCATCTTTTCTTATATCCAATACCAAGCACACCACATAATGCACATAAAAACTATCAACTCTTTGGTTGCAAATTAAAAGTTAGGTGCAAACTAACACCCATCCCTGATTTTTAATTAATTTAAGATCAGATCTTCTTTTATAATTCCAGGTTTACCTACTTTAAACCTCACGCTGAATGTTACAATGAAGTTTTCTGATGTGTAAGATGGGAGTGGAGTAGGATGGGGTACTCTTAGATACAGTATGAAGGCTAGAGAACCCAGAAATGCCAGATCCCTATTCCTTGATCAAACATTCTTACAGGCAATGACCTATTAATGGAAGCAAAGTAACACCATGGTAAGCTGTGATCTAAGACTACACGCAGACAGAGCATCTGAGGTTTCATTCCCTAGAAAATATGGCTAATCCATACTCATCCATTCACATTTTCATTCTCCATGTAAACATCCTCTCAGTCAATATAAAGGGAATTTAATAGAATTTGGTATAAAGATTATTCACATCTTGCAAAACAGAGTTTAAACTGTTCTAGCCATTTGCTTTGTGAAACAAAGCATGGCAATGAGCAAAGGGCAGCAGACCAAAGACCATGCCTGGCTGTTACTCTCAGAGGTGAAAGATGAAAAAATACTAATACTCACTTGACAAAGGAGAAATTTATTTTTATTCTTTTTAATAACATGATTTTCTTATGACAAAATAGCGTATGTTCACTGTGGAAAAACAAAATAGAGTATCAAAAAGTCTGTAAATGTATAATTTAAATTTGTTATAGATCTGTTCTTTTTCTACACTAATACATACACTTGTAGAGTTCTGAGTAGGACCACAGAGCAAACTGTTACATCTGTAATTCTGAAGAAATGTCAAGTTGTACATTTATAAATACGATTATGTAGGATCTGATAATTATGTGGAGTCTGTCCTGCTAGCAAATTAAAATACATAGTTTAGGAATTAGAGCCCACTCTTTGGAACAAGATTCAAACAGCTCCCGTGGCAAAAACTTCAACTTGCAGTGAAATGTGGTTACTAGATTGTATATATGAGGAATTCTTGGAGCTGCATGAAACTCAAAGGAAAACAGTTACAGAAAAAGTGTCTGTGCATCCCTCTCATCCCCTCCGTGGAGCCATGCCAGGATCAAAGGTCCTGTGCATTTGTTATCGCCTGGTTCTGACAGTTACAGGCAGAGTCTTCCCACCAAATTCTATGGAGTTTAAAGTCGTTGCAAAAAAAATTGTACTATTATTAACATTTTTTCTGGAATTTTTAGTTAGTACAATAAATTTGGAAGATAGAAGAACTTCAAACATTGGAAAAAAACAAAGCAAACTTATCTTTCATTATTGAGATTTACACAGTTAATTTATTTGGACTCAATCATTTTGAGCTTTGCTTTGTTAGGGTGGGTACTATACTAACTGAATTTTGTTTCCTAAAATTCATATGTTGAAGCCCTAACACCCAATGTGATGTTTTTTGTGATGGGGTCTGAGGGTGAGTACGGTATACACACACATACATACAAACACACACACACACAGGAATATTATTCAGCCATAAAAAAGGAAAGAAATCCTACCATTTGTGACAACATGGATGGACCTTGAGGGCATCATGCTAAGGGAAATAACTCAGAGAAAGACAACCACTGTATGATCTCACTTATACACAGAATCTAAAAAACAAAACAAAAACAAAAACTTGAGCTCACAGATACAAGAACAGATGGTGGTATCCAGAGGCAGGAGTTTGGGAGTGGGTAAAATAGGTGGAGAGAGTAAAAAAGTACCAAATTCCAGTTATAAAAAGTCCTGGGGGGCGCTTGGGTGGCTCAGTCGTTAAGCGTCTGCCTTTGGCTCAGGTCATGATCCCAGGGTCCTGGGACGGAGCCCCGTGTGTGGCTCCCTGCTCAGCAGGCAGCCTGCTTCTCCCTCTCCCTCTGCCACTCCCCCTGCTTATGTGCGCTTGCTCTCTGTCAAATATATATTTTTTAAATCTTTTAAAAAAAGTCCTAGAGATGTAATGTACGGCATGGCAAATATATTTAATACTATATGTATTAATGATATAGAATAATAAATATTACATAACATACATTATATAATTATAGTAACATTATATAATAGTTAATACAGTATTAATAATACTGTATTGTATAATTGAAAATTGCTAAGAGAGTAAATCTTAAAAGTTATCACAAGAAAAAATTTTAACTATGTGTTGTGATGGATGTTAAGTAGACCTACTGCAATCATTTCATATTATACACATGATATCAATGCATCAATGTTGAATATCTGAAACTAATATGTTAAATATATCTCAATTTTTTAAAACAATCAATAAAAAAATTTTTTAAAAGATATAACTCAGAAACAAATGGAGGAGATTAATACAGTCAGGTATGTGGGAAGAGGCATGGAGCTCCACACCCTCACCAGGCATGCCACTCTCCCCCCAAATGTCTACTGTTCACTAGCCTGGAAGCTCTCCAAATCCAACATATTGGGGGGTTTTTGAGGGTTTTGTCCCAACAGCATAACTGATTGACTTCATTCACCAGGGGCCAATGAGTCAACCTCCAGCCCCTTTCCTCTCTCAGGAGATTGGGGGTAGGACTAAAAGGTTCCAACCCTCTAATCACATTGTTGGCTCCAACTGGCAACCAGCCCCCATCTTAGGTGATTTCCAAAAGTCACATCATTAACAATAAAAGACACCTTTAAAGCTCTCATCGCTTTAAAAATTCCAAGGGTTTTAGGAGCTCTGTGCCAGAAAAGAGAAAAGAATGTATTTTTTATATAGTAAATCACAGTATCACATCCTATAATCATCTTAATGGATGGAGAATATTTCTATATACATCCAAGGAAAAAAATCTCAGAATCTAGGAACAGAAGGGAATTTCCTCAACCTGGTTTATGGCATTTATAAAAATGGTACAGTTAAAACCAGAGTTAATGATGAAAAACTGAATATTTTTCCCCCACAGTCAGGAACAAGGCAAGAATTTCCACTCTCACCACTTCTATGCATTATTATACCAGAGAGCCCAGCCTATCTAAGAAGGAAAAAAAGGCATACAGATTGAAAAGGAAGTAAAACTGTCTACTCCCAGATGGTATGATGATCTATGCAGAAAATCTCAATTCTGGGGCACCTGAGTGTCTCAGTCGGTTAAGCGTCTGACTCTTGATTCTGGCTCAGGTCATGATCTCAGGGTCCTGGGATCAATCACCACTCCCCCAATCACATCAGGTTCCACGCTCAGGGTCAGGAGTCTGCTTAAGGATTTCTCTCCCTCTCCCTGTGCCCCTCCCCTCTCTCTCTCTAATGAATAAGTAAATAAATCTTTTTTTAAAAAAATCCCAACTCTACAAAATAGCTACTAGAATGATCTGAACTACAGAAATAAGTTTATCAAGTAACTTGATTTAAGGTCACAAGATAAAGGTCAATATACAAAAAAGTCCAATTAATTTTCTATATATTAGAAACAATTAACTAGAAAATAAATTGAAAACATCCTTTATGATATCAAAAATATGAAAAATGTGGGGGTAAAATTTAACAAAATATATGCAGGCCTTGGGTACTTAAACTATAAAACAGTACTGAAAACTTAAAGACCCAAATGGAGAAATATACTATGCCCATGGATCAATATTGTTAAGATGTCAATTCTCCACAAACTTATCTATAGACCCAATGTAATTCTGATGAAAATCACAAGAGGCATATTTATTTTTGGTAGAAATTAACAAGCTGATTTATATCAAATTAAGTTTATATGAAAATGCAAAGAACCTAGAGTAGACAAAGCAATTTAAAAAAAAAAGTTGTAAGACTTAACTATATAATTTCAAGATGTTATAAAACTAGAGTAATAAGATAGTGTGGTATTGACAAAAGAACATGTAAATCAATGACCAGAATAGAGAGTCCTAAAACCTACATATACAAGAGGTCAACAGATTTAACAGAGGTGCCAAGTAATAAGGTAGTTCAGTGAGAAAAACAGTGTTTTACAAAAAATAGTGCTAAAGGAATTAGCTAGCCATTGCATAAAACTTTGATCCATATTGGTACCTTACATAAAAATTAACTTGAAATGGATAATAGAGGGGCGCCTGGGTGGCTCAGTCGTTAAGCGTCTGCCTTCGGCTCAGGTCATGATCCCAGGGTCCTGGGATCAAGCCCCGCATCGGGCTCCCTGCTCCGCGGGAAGCCTGCTTCTCCCTCTCCCACTCCCCCTGCTTGTGGTTCCCTCTCTCGCTGTGTCTCTGTCAAAAAAATAAATAAAATCTTTAAAAAAAAAAAAAAGAAAGAAAAAGAAATGGATAATAGACCTAAGAATTAAAATCATAAAACTTCTAGAAGAAAACACAGAACATTTTTGTGACTTATATATTCAACAAAGTTTAGGTAGGCAAGAATCAAAAGAAAAATATAAGTAAATTAGATTTCAACAAAGTTAATGGCTTCTGCTTCATGAAAGACAGAACTAAGGAAATGAGACAAGCACAGACCAGGAGAAAACATTTGCATAACATGTCTCTGGTAAAGGACTTGTACCCATTCATATATAATTCTTCCAACTCAACACAAATCTCAATTCTTAAGAATGAGCAAAGGATGTGAAGAGATACTTTAAGGAAGATTTACAAAAGGCAAATATGCATATGAAAAGATACCCAACATTATTCATCATTAGAGAAATTCCAATTAAAACCATAATGAAATACCACCACACACCCACTCAAATGACTGGTATTTTTTAAATTAACAATACCAAATGTTAACAAAGATGCAGCTAGAACTCTCTTATGTAGTTCACAGGAATGTAAAATCGTACAGCCACTTTAGAAAACAGTTCAGCAATTTCTTATAAAGTGAAACATATACTTACTGAATGACCCAACAACCCTACTCCTAGGTATTTACCTAAGAGAACTGAAGTCCACAGTCATACAAGGCGTATGCAAATGTTCAAAGTAGCTTTATATGTAAATACCCCAAAAAGGAAACAACCCAAGTATCATCTAATGGGAGTAGATAACAAATTGAAGTATATCAATACAGTGGAATGATATGCAACAAAAAAAGTAACAAAAGCATCATGCTAAGAAGCTAAACACAAAAGCTAGATGCTATTTAATTCCATTTAGATGAAACTCTTAAAAAGTCAAACTCACAGAAAGCAGTGATTTTTATATCTGTGGCTATAGCTGGGAAAAGAGATCAATTACAAAGCAGCATAATGGAACTTTTTGAAAATGATGGAAATGGTTTCTTGATTTTCATGGTGATTACATGACTTGGCTACATTGTCAAAACTCAAATTGTACATTTTAAATGGGTAAATTTTACTGTACGTAAATTGTTACTAAAGCTTTTTTTTTAAAGTTACACAGGTAAGGCACTTTTATGTCTTGAATTTAATTTCCATGTGCTTATTCTGAACTCTACTTAAGCGGTCATCTTGCATGGATTGAGAAGGAAGACAGCGGAGGAGTAGGGGACCCTAATTTCATCTGGTTCCTGGAATTCAGCTAGATAGCTATCAAATCATTCTGAACACCTGCAAACTCAACTGGAGATCTAAGGAAAGAATTGCTGCAATTCTACAAATAGAAAAGCGACCACTTTTTGCAAGGTAGGAGGTGTGGAGAAGTGAACCCAAGAAGATATATCAGAAGATAAACCCTGGAGGGAGGGAGCCAGCTACCCAGAAAGTGATATAGCAGCAGAGTGCAAAATTAGAACTTTTAGAAATGTGTTCCAGTGAGGGAAGTCCCTGCCTGAAAGGTGCTCAGGTGGCCAAACGGGCAGAATCCTAGGTGGAACAGTGTGGTCTCAGGATCCCCGGGGTCACAGAAGGAACAGGGGTGCCTGAGTGCAGCAGAGTTCCCAAGCATCAGAGCAGGGAAGCCGGCTGCTATCCTCGGGCCCAGGAGTGGGCTTTCAGCTCGGTGTTGCCATTAACCCTGAGCGGGGGCATGGTAGAGCAACTGCTCTCCAAGCAGGGGCCTATCAAGAGGCAGAACCACAGCGAGACCCCATCCCTGCCATGGGAGGAGCAGTCCCAGTGCACACTGCAGGAGTCTGTAAGTTTGGAAACTCAATAAGGGTCATGTGCCTGAGATAAACACTCGGTCACAGGCTGGGTGAACACAGTGCCCACAGAAACCAGGGACACAAGAGTGAGTGATTCCTTTTCCCTGAGGGTGCACTAAACACTGGAGTGTGCAAATTTTCAGCTCCGGGGCTGGAGATCGGGGCACCACCATTTTCATGTTCATTTCCATCCCCAAAGTGGGGCAGAAAGCCTTCAGAAACAAAAGCCACATAGAGCAATGTGAAGCAGCTTACACTGAGCTTGGCCCCCTGGCAAGGGTGGTGCAATTCTGCCAGGGGGCAAAGACACCTGAGAATCAGTGCAACAGGCTCCTCCCCCAGAAGACCAGGAGGAACATCTGGCTAATACCAAGTTTACCGATCACACAGAACTGCAAAACTCCAGCACTAGGATAAAATAGTATGTAGATTTGGGGTTTCTTCTCATGATTCCTTAGTATTTAATTTCAATTTTTTTTCTTTTTGTCCTTTTCAACTGTTTCTTATTTTATGAACTCTTTAAGTCTTGTTTAATTTTCATTTTTAGTTACATTTTTATATATATTCTTTATTTTTGGCTTCCTTTCATTGTATTCAACTTTTTGTGTGTGTGTGTGTGTGTGTGTGTGTGTATATATATATATATATATATATATATATTTCTCTTTCCTGACAATTTTGGGATCTAGATTCTTCTAACAGACCAAAATACACCCAGGACCAAGGGTATTGCTCTGTTCAGTCCACCTGTTGGATTATATTCTCTCTTCTTTCTTTTTTTGGTTTCTGATCTCTTCTGATTTTTTAGTATATATTTTGATGGGGTCATGGTTGCTATATTTGTATTTTGTTCTCTTGTTCATCTATTCTTCTCTAGATAGAATGACAAGATGGAAAAACTTACCCCAGAAAAGAAAACAAGTGGCAGTATTAACTGCCAGGGAATTAATCAATATGGTTATAAGATGTCAGAGCTAGAATTCAGAATAACAATTATAAAGATACTAGCTGGGCTTGAAAAAAGCACAGAAGACACTAGGGAATCTCTTTCTGGAGAAATAAAAGAACTAAAATCTAATCAGGTTGAAATCAAAAAGGGTATTACTGAGATGCAATCAAAAATGGAGTGTCTAACTGCTAAGATAAATGAGGAAGAGAAAATTGGTGATAGAGAAGATAAAACGATGGAGAATAAAGACACTGAGAAAAAGAAATAAAGAACTACTGGATCATGAGGGGAGAATTTGAGAGATAAGTGATACCATAAAGCGAAACAATATTGAATAATTGGGGTACCAGAGGAAGAGGAGAAAGGGAAGGCAAAACGTATATTGGAACAAATTATAGTTGAGAACTTCCCTAATCTGGGGGAAAAAACAGGCTTTCAAGTCCAGAAGGCACAGAGAATCTCCCTCAAAATCAATACAAATAGGTCAACACCTGGACATATAATAGTGACGGTTACAAATCTCAGAGACAAAGAGAAAATCCTGACAGCAGCTCAGGACAAGAGGTCCTTAACCTACAAAGGAAGAAATATAAGGCTGAAAGCAGACCTAGCCACAGACACCTGGCAGGCCAGAAAGGACTGGAATGATATAGTCAGGGTGCTAAATGAGAAAAACATGCAGCCAAGAATACTTTATCCAGCAAGGCTGTCACTCAAAATAGGAGAGAGAAAAATCTTCCAGGACAAACAAACTGAAAGAATTTGTGATCACTAAACCAGCCCTGCAACAAATATTAAAGGGGATCCTTTAAATGAAGAGAGAGCTTCATTTAAACAACTTAGACCAGAAAAGAACAGAGACAATATACAGAAACAGTGACTTAACAGGTAATACAATGGCACTAAATTCATATCTTTCAATAGTTACTCTGAATGTAAATGGGCTAAATGCTCCAATCAAAAAACAAGGGTATCAGATTGGGTAAAAAAGCAAGACCCATCCATATGCTGTCTGCAAGAGGCTCATTTTAGACCCAAAGATACCTCCAGATTGAAAGTGAAGGGGTGGAGAACCATTTATCAAGCTAATGGATATAAAAATAAAGCTGGGGTGGGAATCCTTATATCAGACAAATTAGGTTTTAAACCAAAGACTGTAATAAGAGATGAAGACGGTCACTATATCATAATTAAAGGGTCTATCCAACAAGAAAATCTAACAATTATAAATATTTATGCACCTAACATGGGAGGAGCCAATTATATAAGCCAATTAATAACAAAATTAAACACATTGATAATAATAACAAAAATAGTAGAGGACTTTAACACCCCACTCACTGCAATGGACAGATCATCTAAGCAGAAAATCAACAAGGAAACAATGGCTTTGAATGACACACTGGACCAGATGGACTTCACAGATACATTCAAAGCATTCTATCCTAAAGCAACAGAATACACATTCTTCTCGAGTGCACATAGAACATTCTCCAGAATGGAAAACATACTGGGTCACAAATCAGGTCTCAATCGGTACCAAAAGAGTGAAATTATTCCCTGCATATTTTCAGACCACAGTGTTTTGAAACTGGAACTCAATCACAAGAGGAAAGTCGGAAAGAACTCAAATACATGAGGCTAGAGAGCATCCTACTAAATGAATGAATGGGTCAACCAGGAAACTAATGAAGAATTAAAATATTCATGGAAACAAATGAAAATGAAAACACAACTGTTCAAAACCTTTGGGATGCTGCAAAGGCGGTCCTAAGAGGGAAGTACATAGCAATACAAGCCTTTCTCAAGAAACAAGAAAGGTCTCAAATACACAACCTAACCCTACACCTAAAGTAGCTGGAGAAAGAAGAGCAAATAAAGCCTAATCCCAGCAGAAGAAGAGAATTAATAAAGATTAGAGCAGAAATCCATGAAATAGAAACCAAAAGAACACAACTAATCAACGAAACTAGGAGCTGGTTCTATGAAAGAATTAGTAAGATCAATAAACCCCTGGCCAGGCTTATCAAAAAGAAAAGAGGAAAGGACCCAAATTAATAAAATCATGAAAGAAAAAGCAGAGATCACAACCAACACCAAAGAAATGCAAACAATTATAAGAACATATTATGAGCAACTACATGCCAACAAATTAGGCAATCTGGAAGAAATGGATGCATTCCTAGAAACATATAAACTACCAAAACTGAACCAGGAAGAAACAGAAAATCTGAACAGACCCATAACCAGCAAGAAAACCAAAGCAGTAACCAAAAATCTACCAACAAAGAAGAGTCCAGGGCCGGATGGCTTCCCAGGGCAATTCTACCAAACATTTAACGAAGAATTAATACCTATTCTCTGAAGCTGTTTCAAAAACTAAAAAGGGAAGAAAACTTCCAAATTCCTTCTATGAGGCCAGCATGACCTTGATTCCAAAACCAAAGACCCCACCAAAAAGGAGAATTACAGACCAATATCCCTGATTAACATGGGATGCCAAAATTCTCACCAAGATACTAGCCAACAGGATCCAACAGTACATTAAAAGGATTATTCACCACGACTAAATGAAAGTTATTACTGGGCTGCAAGGGTGGTTCAACATTTGCAAATCAATCAATGTTACACACCCCACATTAATAAAAGAAAGGACAAGAACCATATGATCCTCTCAACAGATGCAGAAAAAGCATTTGACAAAGTACAGCATCCTTTCTTGATTAAAACTCTCCACAGTGTAGGGATAGAAGGAACATATATCAATAGCATAAAAGCCATCTACAAAAAGCCCACAGCAAACATCATTCTCATTGGGGGAAAACTGAGAGCTTTTCCCCTAAGGTCAGGAACACGGCAGGGATGTCCACTATCACCACTGTTGTTCAACATAGAAGTCCTAGCCTCACAAACAGACAATAAAAAGAAATAAAAGGGGGCGCCTGGGTGGCTCAGTTGGTTAAGCGACTGCCTTCGGCTCGGGTCATGATCCTGGAGTCCCGGGATCGAGTCCCGCATCAGGCTCCCTGCTCAGCAGGGAGTCTGCTTCTCCCTCTGACCCTCCTCCCTCTCCTGCTCTCTGTCTCTCATTCTCTCTCTCTCAAATAAATAAAATCTTTAAAAAAAAAAAAAAGAAATAAAAGGTATGTGAATAGGCAAAGAAGTCGTCAAACTCTTACTCTTTGCAGATGACATGATACTCTATATGGAAAACCCAAAGACTCCACCCCAAAATTGCTAGAACTCATACAGGAACTCAGCAAAGTGGCAGGATATAAAATCAATGCACAGAAATCAGTTGCACTTCTATACACTAACAATGAGACAGAAGAAAGAAAAATTAAGGAATCGATCCCATTTACAACTGCACCCAAAGCCGTAAGACACTGAGGAATAAACCTTACCAAAGAGGCAAAGGATCTGTACTCAGAAAACTATAAAATACTCATGAAAGAAATTGAGGAAGACACAAAGAAATGAAAAAACGTTCTATGCTCATGAATTGGAAGAACAAATATTGTTAAAATGTCTATGCTACCTAAAGCAATCTACTCATTCAACGCAATCCCTATCAAAATACCATTGGCTTTTTTCACAGAGCTGGAACAAATAATCCTAAAATTTGTATGGAACCAGAAAAGACCCCAAATAGCCAAAGGAATGTTGAAAAAAAAAAAAAAAAACTGGTGGCACCACAATTCCAGACTTCAAGCTCTATTACAAAGCTGTCATCACCAAGACAGTATGGTACTGGCACAAAAACAGGCACATAGATCAATAGAAAAGAATAGAGAGCCCAGAAATGGACCCTCAACTCTATAGTCAACTAATCTTTGACAAAGCAGGAAAGAATGTCCAATGGAAAAAAGACAGTCTCTTCAATAAATGGTGCTGGAAAAATTAGAGAGCCATATGCAGAAGAATGAAACTGGACCATTCTCTTACATCATATACAAAGACTCAAAATGGATAAAGACCTCAGTGTGAGACAGGAGTCCATCAAAATCCTAGTGGAGAACACAGGCAGCAAACTCTGTGACCTCAGCCACAGCAACTTCTGGCTAGATAGGTCTCCAAAGGCAAGGGAAACAAGGGCAAAAATGAACTACTGGGACTTTATCAAGATAAAAAACTTTTGCAAGGCAAAGGAAACAGTCAACAAAAACAAAAGACAACTGACGGGCGCCTGGGTGGCTGTCATTAAGCATCTGCCTTCGGCTCAGGTCATGATCCCTGAGTCCTGGGATCAAGCCCCGCATCGGGCTCCCTGCTCGGCGGGAGGCCTGTTTCTCCCTCTCCCACTCCCTCTGCTGTGTTCTCTCTCTCACTGTGTCTCTGTCAAACAAATAAAATCTTTAAAAAAAAAAAAAAAAAAAAAAAGACAACTGACAGGATGGGAGAAGATATCTGCAAATGTCTCATCAGATAAAGGGTTAGTATCCAAAATCTATGAAGAACTTATCAAACTCAACACCCAAAAAATAATCCAGTTAAGAAATGGGCATTTCTCCAAAGAAGACACACAAATGGCCAACAGACACATGAAAAAGTGCTCAACATCACTTGGCATCAGGGAAATACAAATCAAAACCTCAATGAGATACCACCTCACACCATTCAGAATGGCTAAAATTAACAAGTCAGGAAATGACAGATGTTGGCAAGAGGGTGGAAAAAGGGGAACCCTCTTACACTGTTGATGGGAATGCAAGCTGGTGAAACCAATCTAGAAAACAGTATGGAGGTTCCTCAAAAAGTTGAAAATAGAGCTACCCTATGACCCAGCAATTGCACTAATTGAGTATTTACCCCAAAGATACAAACATAGTGACCGAAGGGGCACCTGTACCCCAATGTTTATAGCAGCAGTGTCCACAATAGCCAAACTATGGAAAGAGCCCAGATGTCCAACAACAGATAAACTGATAAAGATGATGTGGTATATATATACAATGGACTATTACTCAGCCATCACAAAAATGAAATCTTGCTATTTGCAAGGACGTGGATGGAACTAGAGGGTATTATGGTAGGCGAAATAAGTCAGTCAGAGAAAGACAATTATCCTATGATTTCACTCATATGTGGAATTTGAGAAACAAGACAGAGGAGCATAGAGGAAGGGAGGGAAAAATAAAACAAATCGAAATCAGAGAGGGAGACAAACCTTAAGAGACTCTTAACTATAGAAAACAAACTGAGGGTTGCTGGAGGGGAGTGGTTGGGGGATGGGGTAACTGGGTGATGGGCATTAAGGAGGGCACGTGATGTAATGAGCACTGGCTGTTATATACAACTGATGAGTCACTGAACTCTATCTCTGAAACTAATACACTGTGTTAATTGAATTTAAATAAAATATAATTAATTTTTAATGCAAAAAAAAGGTTGTTATCTTGCTAATTTAACCAGGCCTTTCTTGGTTATATTCTAGTAGCTTTTGTTGAAAAATCCTTCAGTGTATACATAGTCAAAAAAATATCAGCACTGTAGTGCTCAGGCCAGCCATTCCAGTGAAGATATCCATGAGGTAAGTTGCAAATATACTTCTAGGACTTTGGTGAGAAGCTGGAACTAGAGAGAGATGTGAGGGTCATCTGCAGAAAGTACAGGTACCCCTTGCTTTTCAAAAGTTCACGCTATGCCCCTTTGCTTTTATGAAGGATCTAGGGTTAGTTCTTGTTTTGCTAATTCAAAGAAATCGAAAGAGGATTTTCAGAAGTGAAAACAGCATCCAGCATTTGTTTTGCAATGAGTGGTTACAGGGGCTATGTGCACTCTGAGCAGCCGGAGAGGCACCGCCAACCTCCTTCCCCAAGAACTTCATTCAGCATCAAGCTATGGTGGCTTGATGTTGTGCTTTATCTTCATTTATTTATTTTGTGCGTCAATTACCAAGATAAGTCCTAAGGTATCAGAAAAACCATTAGCAAGATGTGTCTTAAGGTATCAGAAATGCCCACTAGAGATTATTTTGAGGGTCTGGGAATGTTCAAAATAATTTCCATATAAATTAATGGTAACTATTTCCTTGCTTTATACCAGTTCAACTTAAGAAAGCTTTCCTAGGAACACTTTACTTTCGAATAGCAGGGGAAACCTGTCAAAGAAACCATAGGAACTGATAAAATTGTACTTTTTTTCCCTGTGCCACCTCTTACTAGCTAGTAATCAACACAACCATAGAAAATGCTCAAATACGAAATGACTTTATAATTTTAAAAGGTAAGCTTTTCCATCAGTTCTAAGTAATAAATACTAAATTTAAACACATTTTTGGTGTATTTATATCTCCAAAATCTGATCTCTTACCTGGTTTAATTTTTCAGTGTGATTCAGCCTTGAAGTCTCTACTGCATTTGACTTAAAAGTCTTTTCCACGTTCAATATTTGCCTCGGTAGTTCCATGTTTGAAGTGGGTTGTGAAAAACGGGCCTTTGCAACTGGGGAGCCTGTGGAGTACGACCCCTGCTTCATTCTAAAAGGCTGAGTAAACATTTTCCCTCCTTCTGTGAATAAAAGAACAGAGAAAAGTTGTCACTAACGATTTCTACTTTATTTTCCGGTGGTTATCTATAGAGGCTACTGTGACCTAACTGCCCTCAACTCTGAAATAACAATTAAGGAAAGTAAGCTTATGGTTTCATATTGCCAAATAAAATCTACATACAATGGAAGAGATTCTCGTCATCTATAGACGAAAACCAAGAGATCATTAAGTGTGTTACTGAAAAGGTTGGGGCTACCTAAAAACTCCACTTAAGGCCACCTGAATATAATTACAAAGAGGCAGGTTTCAATAGGTAAAAACCTAAAAAGCTGTATCCTGTTTATTAGGAGGTCAAAAAGCCTCCAAATAAGGAGTCTGCTTAAAATTATGCTTCTCAAACCAGACAATCACCTAGTAGTATGGGAGGAAGAAAGGGGGATAAAAAAGCTACAGAATAAAGGATATTCTAGAGTACAGATTTTTTTCTTCAAGATTTGTAGGAGGAAAATACCACTGGAGAGATATATGTTGATGTACAACACAAACGATTTATCACTAGACTTCATTATAGCCTAGCTCTTTACCATAAGATCAAGCGCGCGCACACACACACACACACAAATTGTTTCCAATGTATCCTGATGACAGGATGAAGGGTCCACAGATGGGAAACATGAACAATCCAATCACTGGGAAGGAATATCGCTCCCCCCATTCAATAAGTTGGCAAACTGCTTTATACAAGTCAACCTCTTATAAGTTTAACAGCATGATGAGTTTGTCTCCCTAAGTTTGAGCAACTCAAGAATACTCACTGGCCCCTGCAGTCTTCCCTGACCAGAGCATGTAAACACCCTAGGATATCTTCATCAAATTATACTTCCTATCATAGTTTAAGTATTGGTTTCTACACTTGGGACTTTCTCATGGTTTCACCTACATTACTCTAAATACAGATTTTAGAGAAAAAGAAAAATCACTGAAATAGGCATAGAAATTCTTCAAATACGCTCAGTGTATAGATTCTGTACTGTCAAGGATCTAGTGAGGCACGATACAAATGATCACATTGGTCTTCTGAGACTTTGAGACAGTGATTCAGGGACGAAAGGCACAGCATAGGGACTACAGTCAATGGTATTGTAATAATGTGGTAGCTACACTGTGGTGAGCACAGCATACATACAAAGTTGTCAAATCACTATGTTGTACAGCTGAAAATAATGGATCATTGTGTGTCAACTATACTTCAATAAATATATACATTAAAAAAACAAAAACAAGAGGGACAACGATTGGGTAAGAAAAGCACTGAACAGTATTAAAAGCTGAGTATCAAACCCTGGCTGTAACACTTTCCTAGTCATGCAACTTTGGAAAAGTCATTTAACTTTCCTGAGCTTTCTTTTCCTTATCTCTAAGATTGGGTTATTCACCCTTCTATGGTGTGGCAATGAGAATCCAAGGTAAAACGCTAAATAAGGTGGTTATCGTTACACTACATAAATTACTGCAGTGCTTGCTAGGTTATCAAAGATCTGTGCCAGCAAAAATTAGATGGCAAATGTGACCAGTATTTTTTTTTAATCTCTTCATTTCCCACGTTATAGCTTTACATGAACACACAGGACTCATGTTCATTTACAGTGCTCCAGAGAAAGCAGATCTTGTGTTTTTATAGTAATAGCTACCACTTATCATAAGCTTACTAAATGCGAGGCACTTGTCTGAGTTCATCTCATTTAATCCTCAGCACAACTCCAAGAGGCAAGTATTATTATTCCTATTCAGAGGAGGAACCTAAGACTTCGATGTTTTAAGTAACTTGCTCGAGATCACTCAGCCAGCAAGGGGGAGCGCCAGGATGCACCTTTTGACAAACTCTGGGAGCTGAGACATGACCCACTTCCACAGCTGCCAGGACTGCTCCAAATTCTGCTAACCCACAATACAGTGACTAATGCTCGCATGCTTACCTGTTGGCCATCCTCTCTGCTTTTCCTCTGATACGCTCTTCTTTAGCATCAGCAAAGAACCTGCTCTGGTCTGCTCTACAGAAATGACATCCGAAGCAGCATTAAGCACTTCAAACATAGAGAGGAATCCATACTGCACATACTGGAATGAACGTCCAAATCGTCTGACAAATGCCTTCTCAAAATCAGAGAGGAGAACAGGAGATAACGCCAAGAGGTCTTTCAACTCACTCTTCACAACAGCTGGAAGAATGGGGGGCACCCTTCCTCGGTAAGGTACTCGCCGACGGGAGCTTGGCCCAGAGCAAACACTGGCCCTTCCCTTCTGCTCGGAGTTTCGAACCTTATGGCTGCTCTTCTGTTTTGCAACCAAACTTGCTATTCCTTTGGTGGATTCATCTGGAATGGCTAAGGAGGTGTGAAAAAAGAAATCATATTTAGGTGAAAACTTAACTCCTTTCTTTATCCTTTGCATCTGTGGTTATATAGACAATTCTTAACTCTCCAAGGAGCTGTGTATCTAGGTAGCATTATAAACATGAACCCTTGGTTCCTCCATTTCTTGTACTTTACAACCACCTGTTAGCTCCTCTACCAGAGAATGAAAACAGAAAGATAAATCCCAGTATTTAGCATTACCACTGACTGCTGAAATACCTGAAACTCTCAAGATGAACAAACTTCCCTGCAATGTTTGTTTCATGAAATTTAAAACATGAGTTCATAATTTAAAATTCCCACTGTTATGCTTCTGCCAATTTAAGGTGCAATCTGAAATCATATGTAAGCTGTAGTTTTTGTGAATGCACCTTTTTCTGGGGAAAGATTTCTTGATTTTGCTAAAGCTTTCACTCTTCCCACAACCTCAAAGGTAACCATGAACCCTCTCCCCCTCAAAATATTAAAATCCCCTCACTGGGATGCAGGATAATTGCTATATGCAGGATAACTGCCATAACAATTCCTGTTTTTATTTCAATTCCAGTTAAATCCAGTGTTATATTAGTTTCAGGTGTACAGTATAGTGATTCAACACCATGCATCACCCGGTGCTCATCACAAGTGCACCCCTTAATCCCTATCACCTATTTATTTGCTAGAATAATTCCTTCCTAAGTAATCATTATTGCTTAGCTTATAGATCTTAAATCTTAAGCTTACCTTTCAGTATTACAGTACCATCCCCACTGAGGCAGACAGTGACAACATCAGGCATGTCCAACACCAGCTCCATAGTTGACCGATAGCCAAGGATTCGGAATGGCAAATGGCTGCCAACCATCCAAAGGTACTCCTTTTCCAACTGCTGTGGGGTCAAACCATCTTTGGCGGAAATGAGAAGTGACCTTATTTCTTTCCTCAGGCATTCCTGTACACGCTCTTGTTCAGACATTGCACCTTACCGGATTTAAGATAGAAACATGGTTCATGAGAAAAGCAAACAAACCCAAGTTGGGCGGGGGGTGTTAAAAGGATCAATAGTGGAATATAAACAACCAAGAAGCGAGTTCTAAAGGTGATAAAGCAGAAGCAAAACCGTGAGGGTTCTCTGAAACGCTGCATTTCGCAAAGCCCTCACACAATTCAAACTCTAAATCTCAACCTGTGTTGAGCTGCACGCCTGAGAAATCACCGCCCCTGGCTAATGTGTGCGAAGTCCCAAGTTCCGGGCTCGTTGGGTTTTGTGTTTTGCTTTGTTTTGCTGAAGCATTAACAAGGGTTTGTTTGGGGTCTTAGTCTACACCGCAAACTTCGCATCAGACAGCATCCCTCGTCGACGCTGGGAAAAGGCCCGGGAAGGAGGCAAACGCAATACCGCCTTCCCCAGCCCACGGAGAGGGCTCCAGGTGAAGACCTCGCACCAGCGTACCTGCTCCGGCCCAGACCGACTGGGAGGCCGCCCGCTTCCTCTTACCCAGGTCAACGACCTCCTCTTTGCCGGGGCCAAGGGGTCCCCTCCCCGCCCCCAACGTCTCTCCCCGCCCCCGGAGGTGTGAGCAGCTCTCCTTCCCGCGACCCCGACTGCCCACGCCGCGGGGTGGAAGGCCGGCGGGCGGCAGGCAGGTGGCGCGCCGCCCCTCACCCGTGTCGCCCACAGCGCGGGCGCTGCCGTTGCGGGCCGGGACAGTCAAAGCGGTTCTCCCGCCCAGCCGCCGACGAGGAGCAGCGCCAAGGCGCCCGCGCGCCTGCGCACCAGTGCCCGAGGGCGGGCGGCGGGCGACCGGCGCCGCGGCCCAGCCCCGGGGGCGCGCGGCCGGTGGGACGGTTGGGCAGGCCGGTCGCTCGGGGGTCGGGGCTGGGGGACCGGGCGGCGCGGGGCCGCCAGACAGGTCTCTCGGGCAGCGTTGGCTCCCTCGGGGGATCGCCGGCGCCTACCTCCTCCGACGTGGCTGGGAGACGCGAGGTGGGGCTGCGGTTCGAGAACCTCTCCGACCACCTCCCCGGCCGGGTAGGGGGCAGGACAAGGGGCCGTCCGCCCTAGCGATGCGCAGGCAGGAGGAGGGGGGAAGGGGTCCTCGAGGTTCTGAACTTGGGTGTGCCTCAGAATCACCTGTGGAGCTTATTGAAGTTGGGGGCGGGGGGGGGAGAGAATGATACCCAGGTCTGATCCGCAGAGATGATGATTCAGCAAGCCTAACGCTGTTGGGGTAAAATTACAGGCGATCCTGAAGCTTGGTGGAGAATCACTGCAGAGCCAGATGCAACTTGGGCTTCCGGAAGAGAGCAGGCGGGGCGCGGAGAGCTTCTTGAATGAATGTGAAGAACCTTCCAGGTGCCACTGGAGACAAACGAGCTGGGAAACTAAAGAAGAGAATGTATTTGAAGAAATAACCTGGGGATGTGTTTACTGGATAGGGAGAATGAGCCAATTTTCTAAAGTCCTTGAAAACCAGAAAAAAGCTTAAGAGGTACAGAATAGGAATGGTATAAAGACCTCAATATGTACAGTCTAATTAAAGGAACACGACAAACCAAAACATAACCAAGGAATCTGAATTAAGAAGAAAACCTGTGCACACGCCTGTACTTTATTTTCCATCTAAAATTCCATGACATGTTAAATCCAAAAAAGCTCTGGGAAAAATATGTTCCATCAACGAGCCAGGTATATTGAGGAATCCCTGAAAGACACATCATAGGAAAGATTTATGGGTTTATAGTAGAATGGACAAGGCAACAAAAAGGAAAGTGATGAGAGGTGAAAAATGAATCAGAAAGAATGTTTGGGAGTTTAAAAAGAAGGAAAATGTCCCAGATGTAAAGAAAAACACATTTCAGATTAGAAGGGCCCACTGAGTCCTTAGAATAACTAATAAAAAAAGATCCAATCCTAGACAAAGCCTAGGAGAAAGGGAATCAAGAGATTTTATATAGAAAGAGGTTACCTATAAAGCAATGAAATTGAGATTGCCATTGGATTTTTCAATGGAGCATTATCCTCAAAGCTGAAACTGGAATCCTTTATCCAGCCAAATCAGCATTACATGCAGAAAAAGAAAAAACATCGGTAGACATGTAAGATTCAGAAAGCTTATCAGCTCACTAAGTAACTTGAGAATGACTCCTGCAAAATGAACAATGAGTTGAAAAAAATATCCCAGATTCTCATCCCCAATTATCTGAGATAACAGCTACCACATATTGAGCACTGACTCGATGCTCTTCACAAAGATTATCTAATTTTCTTCCCAGTTATTCTGAGATACAATTATGATCCCCACTTTAAAGTGAAGAAATGGATATACAGACATGAACAAAGATAGAACAAAGAGGGATAGTCAATAAAAACATAAAACTTATGACTGAATCTAGAAAGGTATCAGTGCATAATGTGTAAAAGGAGACCTTTAAAACGATATTCTGGAGCTAAATCCCAGACCAATAACGTGCAAACCAAGTGTCAGGGGCTGTTTTGAGTTACTTGGGTAAGGAGACCCCATTGTAAGAGTAGCTGCAATTGGAGTCATCACTTGCTTGGGTTTCCAATAATGCACTGTCTTTTGTGGTATATAACCTGGGAAGTGAATGGGAATGAGGTGGGAATAATCACACTGGCATCCTTCACACCTTTGATGGGGACACTCACCTCTGCAATTCTCCTGGTATGTGATAGTGCTTTTAAGGTATTATTTTGCCCTCCACTTGGTGTTTCCTACCAGAAGAGCCCTTGCTCAGTGAGTGAAAGTGCCAGCGCAGGAATTCTGTCAGTTACTCAGATTCCTATTCCAGCTCTTCACTTGGCAAGTAGCGTACATAACCACAGGATGGACTCACAGTCCTACCTGCCCTATCCAAAGGTGAACTTGGGCCCGAATTCAATTCATTTATCACCTAACCCCTGTAAGCTCAGAATGCTGAGGGCACACAGTGACATCTGGGGTCCCAGAAATTAGTGTTAGTTTAGAATTAGTAAGTTACAGTCACTGAAAATATGTAGGTACTTCCTTTTCTTCAGAGCAGTTATCCTAAAAGGATCACAAGGCCTTTGGGGAAAAGCCATGATGAAGGTTTGCAGGGCTTAGGGACAGCGTTTCAGCAGCGTCCTTAATATTTGGCTACAGGGGCGCCTGGGTGGCTCAGTCGTTGAGTGTCTGCCTTCTGCTCGGGTCATGATCCCAGGTCCTGGGATGGACCCCGCATCGGGCTCCCTGCTTGGCAGGAAGCCTGCTTCTCCCTCTTCCACTCCCTCTGCTGTGTTCTCTCTCTCGCTGTCTCTCTCTCTGTCAAATAAATAAATAAAATCTTTAAAATATATATATATATATATATATATATATATATATTTGGCTACATTCAACAGGCTCTGGGTCTGGGATCTGATTTAGTTCTGGGAACAGGGTGACAAACCACGTCTCTCACTCATGAGATGCCTCTGTTCCCCAGACCTGGAATTGAGTTTTGTTGGTTTGTTTGCTTTTGTTGTTACACAAACCGAAAAGACTTAGTGGGTTATTTGTCGAGTTCATTCCTTGGGATCCTGCCATTAATTAAGCACAATCAGAGAGTTGTGTGAGTTAGACCAACGTGTTTTCCACCCTGTTGCCTATTATGATGATCAGAGTTAATTCTGCTAATTAGCGGGCTCCCGCAGGCCTCCTCCCAGCCCTGCTTGCCTCTGGGAGTGTTTCAGTTGCAGCTGCTCCTACAGCTTTGCCGCCTTAGAAAACAGCCAGGAAAGTTTTCGTGTTTTTTCAATCTTCTGCAGCTTTAATATGTGCCTCATGACAGGAAGGAGAGGATTTGCAGATAAACAGAGGGAGTAGGTGAGTTAAACCTCATCATAGAATTAATATAGCATTCCTGCCTCCCAAAGTTGTTTTTTTTTTTTTAACATTATGCCTGATTTGGGACCATTTGATGCCACTGTTCAATTTTAGTTCCCACAGCAATTACTCCAACCTTTGCCATCCCTCCTACACTTTTTACCCAGTCCTACGTCACCACTAGAAAATGACTTCACTTGGACTCCCAGAGAAAATAGAGGCTCTCATGTATGAACCTCCTCAACTTCCAACCCAGGCCTCTACACCAGCCGCGCCTCTCATCTTTCCTCCTGGTCTAAGCAGGGGAGGGCCCAACCATCCCACTCTTGAGTCTATCCTAACTCCTCTAGGATCATGACCTTTGGCTATGATTACCCAGTCCTGTATATTCAACATCTCCTTACAGACTCCTTTCCTATAACATAAAATTATGCTCGAATCCTTTTTATCTTACACAACACAGATACGGGGAGTGAGAGACAGAAACACACTCTTTTGACCTGTATACCTCTGTGGCCATTCCTGCGTGGCCAAATCCTTGAATCCTTGAATTTGGGAGTTTAAAAAGAAGGAAAATGTCCCAGATGTAAAGAAAAACACATTTCAGATTAGAAGGGCCCA
>NW_023270389.1:47198977-47301530 GCF_011800145.1 Mirounga leonina
CCTAGGAGAAAGGGAATCAAGAGATTTTATATAGAAAGAGGTTACCTATAAAGCAATGAAATTGAGATTGCCATTGGATTTTTCAATGGAGCATTATCCTCAAAGCTGAAACTGGAATCCTTTATCCAGCCAAATCAGCATTACATGCAGAAAAAGAAAAAACATCGGTAGACATGTAAGATTCAGAAAGCTTATCAGCTCACTAAGTAACTTGAGAATGACTCCTGCAAAATGAACAATGAGTTGAAAAA
This sequence comes from Mirounga leonina, assembly GCF_011800145.1. Lineage (NCBI taxonomy): Eukaryota > Metazoa > Chordata > Mammalia > Carnivora > Phocidae > Mirounga > Mirounga leonina. The sequence continues at coordinate 47,199,229 of NW_023270389.1, forward strand.
AGTATCCCAGATTCTCATCCCCAATTATCTGAGATAACAGCTACCACATATTGAGCACTGACTCGATGCTCTTCACAAAGATTATCTAATTTTCTTCCCAGTTATTCTGAGATACAATTATGATCCCCACTTTAAAGTGAAGAAATGGATATACAGACATGAACAAAGATAGAACAAAGAGGGATAGTCAATAAAAACATAAAACTTATGACTGAATCTAGAAAGGTATCAGTGCATAATGTGTAAAAGGAGACCTTTAAAACGATATTCTGGAGCTAAATCCCAGACCAATAACGTGCAAACCAAGTGTCAGGGGCTGTTTTGAGTTACTTGGGTAAGGAGACCCCATTGTAAGAGTAGCTGCAATTGGAGTCATCACTTGCTTGGGTTTCCAATAATGCACTGTCTTTTGTGGTATATAACCTGGGAAGTGAATGGGAATGAGGTGGGAATAATCACACTGGCATCCTTCACACCTTTGATGGGGACACTCACCTCTGCAATTCTCCTGGTATGTGATAGTGCTTTTAAGGTATTATTTTGCCCTCCACTTGGTGTTTCCTACCAGAAGAGCCCTTGCTCAGTGAGTGAAAGTGCCAGCGCAGGAATTCTGTCAGTTACTCAGATTCCTATTCCAGCTCTTCACTTGGCAAGTAGCGTACATAACCACAGGATGGACTCACAGTCCTACCTGCCCTATCCAAAGGTGAACTTGGGCCCGAATTCAATTCATTTATCACCTAACCCCTGTAAGCTCAGAATGCTGAGGGCACACAGTGACATCTGGGGTCCCAGAAATTAGTGTTAGTTTAGAATTAGTAAGTTACAGTCACTGAAAATATGTAGGTACTTCCTTTTCTTCAGAGCAGTTATCCTAAAAGGATCACAAGGCCTTTGGGGAAAAGCCATGATGAAGGTTTGCAGGGCTTAGGGACAGCGTTTCAGCAGCGTCCTTAATATTTGGCTACAGGGGCGCCTGGGTGGCTCAGTCGTTGAGTGTCTGCCTTCTGCTCGGGTCATGATCCCAGGTCCTGGGATGGACCCCGCATCGGGCTCCCTGCTTGGCAGGAAGCCTGCTTCTCCCTCTTCCACTCCCTCTGCTGTGTTCTCTCTCTCGCTGTCTCTCTCTCTGTCAAATAAATAAATAAAATCTTTAAAATATATATATATATATATATATATATATATATATTTGGCTACATTCAACAGGCTCTGGGTCTGGGATCTGATTTAGTTCTGGGAACAGGGTGACAAACCACGTCTCTCACTCATGAGATGCCTCTGTTCCCCAGACCTGGAATTGAGTTTTTTTGGTTTGTTTGCTTTTGTTGTTACACAAACCGAAAAGACTTAGTGGGTTATTTGTCGAGTTCATTCCTTGGGATCCTGCCATTAATTAAGCACAATCAGAGAGTTGTGTGAGTTAGACCAACGTGTTTTCCACCCTGTTGCCTATTATGATGATCAGAGTTAATTCTGCTAATTAGCGGGCTCCCGCAGGCCTCCTCCCAGCCCTGCTTGCCTCTGGGAGTGTTTCAATTGCAGCTGCTCCTACAGCTTTGCCGCCTTAGAAAACAGCCAGGAAAGTTTTCGTGTTTTTTCAATCTTCTGCAGCTTTAATATGTGCCTCATGACAGGAAGGAGAGGATTTGCAGATAAACAGAGGGAGTAGGTGAGTTAAACCTCATCATAGAATTAATATAGCATTCCTGCCTCCCAAAGTTGTTTTTTTTTTTTTAACATTATGCCTGATTTGGGACCATTTGATGCCACTGTTCAATTTTAGTTCCCACAGCAATTACTCCAACCTTTGCCATCCCTCCTACACTTTTTACCCAGTCCTACGTCACCACTAGAAAATGACTTCACTTGGACTCCCAGAGAAAATAGAGGCTCTCATGTATGAACCTCCTCAACTTCCAACCCAGGCCTCTACACCAGCCGCGCCTCTCATCTTTCCTCCTGGTCTAAGCAGGGGAGGGCCCAACCATCCCACTCTTGAGTCTATCCTAACTCCTCTAGGATCATGACCTTTGGCTATGATTACCCAGTCCTGTATATTCAACATCTCCTTACAGACTCCTTTCCTATAACATAAAATTATGCTCGAATCCTTTTTATCTTACACAACACAGATACGGGGAGTGAGAGACAGAAACACACTCTTTTGACCTGTATACCTCTGTGGCCATTCCTGCGTGGCCAAATCCTTGAATCCTTGAATTTGGGAGTTTAAAAAGAAGGAAAATGTCCCAGATGTAAAGAAAAACACATTTCAGATTAGAAGGGCCCACTGAGTCCTTAGAATAACTAATAAAAAAAGATCCCATCCTAGACAAAGCCTAGGAGAAAGGGAATCAAGAGATTTTATATAGAAAGAGGTTACCTTTCACACACATTTTACAATCCACACATTTTTTTCCACTTTTTCATCCACCATTCACTAAGCAAGGAGACCGCTACTCTGCACAGTGTTCTTAAGTTACTTTTACCAAAATCATCTTGTAATTGACAAATCTTACGGACTTTTCAGTCTTTTCATCTTAGATGATCTCTGATGTTTACTCTTGATGTCCCCTCCTTTTGTGAAAAATCTCTCCTCAGTGGGTCTCTATGCTGCTGCACTAGGCTTGGCTCCCAGCTTTCTGCTCTATTTCCTATTTCTGATATTAAATGCCCACGTACCCCAGGGTCTGTCCTTGACCCTTCTCCTTTTTACTGTCCCCCTTCTTCCTGAGTGACCTTTTTCACTCTCATAATTTCAGCTTCGGCTGCTGCCTTCCAAAATAGCATGTTCATTTAAGCAACAAATATCTTTCAGCTCCTACTATGTTCCAGGCACTGTTCTAGAAGATGGAACTAAAACATTGAGCAAAACAAAGGGCCTGTTCTCCTGAATCTTACCAAAGACAAGCAAAAGCAGACAAATATATATCAAGTAATGATAACTGCTCTTGAGAAAAATAAGCCAGGGTAAGGGAGTGAGAAGGGGCTGCTTTAAAAGGGAGTATTTAGAAAACATTGTTTAACCTCTATGACCGTGCTTCTCAAGGTGTGATTCCAGAGCACCAGCATAACCTGAAAACTTGTTAGCTATGCCAATTCTCAGGCCTCAGCCCAGACCTGCTAAATCAGAAACGGTGGCGGGACAGGTGTGTCAGTTACGGCCGTGTGTTAATAAGCCCTCCAGGTGATTCTGATGCTGCTAAAGTGAGAACCGCCCCTCTAGAGCAGTTTCCCACCGCACGTGCCATGGATACATCACAGGTGTGAAGTCTAGTACTGATTTTCCCAGCCCACTGGGGCAGCTTCAGGGCTGGGGGGACAGCAGGTGTTGGGAGCCCGCCCCCCCCCCAAAGTAGCCTCCACCCAGACTTTTCAGAGGCAATCAAGTGGGGTCAGCCGCAATGCCCACAGGCACCCAGGTATTAACGTAAGGCCATTCAACACTCACGGACAGGCTCGAGAAGCTGGGCGCTGACGGATCTACCGCTTCAGGGCCGCCCCTGCAGCTAAGGACGAAGGTCCCGGACAGGGACGCAAAAGAGCCTGCGCAGCACGAAGGGAGGCCCGGGGCGGGGGCGTGGCTTCTGATGGCCCCTCCCCCGCACTTCCGGCAGCTTCCCCTCTAGCTGCGCTGGGAAGGCTCATTAGCGGCGCTTCGTGCTCCTTAAAGTATCGTTATTCTGAAATATTCCTTACTTTCGAAAAAATCTGACTGGATTTGAAACCCTTTTGCCTCATCACAAGAAATGTGAAAATGACATTTGTTGGTGAAAGAAAAGATATTTGATTCTTTAACTTGCATAAATTTTCAAGTGGTTGTAAAAAAAATAGCTTTAAAAAGCATGTCACAGTGTATATTGAATTATTGTGTTATATACCTTAAATATATATAGTTTTTGTCAATTATACCTCAGAAGCTAGAAAATAAATACATAAATAAAAACAAAAATTGTGTGAACACGGAGTATCTGGGCCGCTCAGTTGATTAAGGGGCTGACTCTTGGTTTTGGCTCAGGTCGTGATCTCTTGGGTCAGGAGATGATCCCACATGGGACTTGGTGCTCAGCAGGGAGTCTGCTTGAGATTCTCTCCCTCTGCCCCTCCCTCCCAAAAATTAATCCTTTTTAAAAAATAAAGTGTACCTTACTTTTTAAAATTGAGATATAATTGACATATAATATGTTGGTTTCAGGAATACAACATAAGGATTTGAGATATATATTGCAAATGAGCACTACAATAAGTCTTAATAGTTAACTTCCATCCCCATACATAGTTTAAAAAAATATTTTTCTTGTAATGAAGACTTTATAAGATCTACTTTCTCGGGTCACCTGGGTGGCTCAGTTGGTTAAGCATCTACCTTTGGCTGAGGTTATGATCCCAGGGTCCTGGGATTTAGCCCCGCGTCAGGCTCCCTGCTTCTCCCTCTCCCTCTGCCATTCCCCCTGTTTGTGCGCTCTCTCTCAAATAAATAAATAAAATCTTTTTTAAAAAATCTACTCTCTTATGCAATATAGTACTATTAACTACAGTCACCATGCTGTACTAAACATTTCCATTATTTATTTATTTTCTATCTGGAAGTTTGTAACTTTTGACTGCCTTCACCCATTTCAAGATTCTATTTTAAAATTGAAAATATTTTATTAGTATACAAAGTTTCTGATATTGAATCCCTAATACTTTGCATTTTATTTTTACCATGATTATATATCAAAGATATAACTTTACCACCACGCCTTTTATAGATACTGTCAAATCCTTTTGTTTGCCCCAGTATGGTATTCAAATACTATCATTTTCTATGTTTGTCATAATGGGCAAAGATTGGAAGCACTGCTCTAGGATCTCAATCTCTCTCTTACCGTCCCTCTCTTTCTCTCTTCCTCCCCCTCCATCCCTTCCATAGCCCAACACTGAAACAGGTAATATACAAAATAACATCCTCAGGGTCACACAAGCCACCAGAAACAGGAAATGAATCATTTGTGATGGGAACAAATTCTAAACTGAAGTCTAATGGAGCCAAGCTGCTCATGATCACTTTTCCATGTGCGACGTTCTCTTTCAGTCGTTCTCCCTCTTCCCTCCCACTTGGCAATCAGGAATACCTCCTGATTTGGAATGGAGGGTTACCTACAATCAAGGAATAACCTAGTGGGCACTAGGATGGGGCTTGGGGTAAAGGAAGTATGGAGTGGTTAACTGAGGTCAGCTCTGCTCTTAACTATAATGTCAAAACCTAAGGACACAGGGCCAAGGATCAGGCCATCGGACTTTTTTTTCCTGATCAGCTTTTTAAGTCCTAAAGGAAAGAGCCAAGAGGGCCCTCAATGCCTACAAAGCATCTAACTCAACTGGCCAAGGTAGAAGACCAGTTAGGGGTTAGGGCCCAAAGTTCAAGCCAGCAACAGAGCACATTGTTTGGAGAATCTATGCTCATGTGTCTCGAGGACCCAGCAGAGGAGGCTGCTGCCACAGTCAGCAATGGTGAAAGGTGAGGATCTTGGTCACCATCTGTCCTGATCTTCAACTCTAAATATTTGAGTGTCTACTGTACATTTTCACACAGATATACTATGGACACTGCTAGCTCAATGGGACTAACACTGAACTTATTGTGCCTACCTACCTTTAAACAAAAGCTCTTTCTTCCCTCATATCCCCTCAGTTGGACGTCAGCCCCACTCACCCAGTCACTTTGACCAGAGAGTATTGGGAGTCATCACATTTTCATTGAAACATAACTCATATCCCCCCTCTCACCTGGATTATTGGAAGAGTCTCCTCACCAGTCTCTCTACCTCCATCCTCTGCCCATTTCAATTTACCTTCAACCTTGTCTACAAAGTCACTTTTCTAAATTGCCAATCTGGCCATATTATTCCTTGCTTATAAAGCTTTGATAGCTTCTTTTGCCTGTAAGATAAAATCCAAATTCTCTCATATGGTGTAAAAGGCTTTTCATTTCTTGGGCCGCCTACTTCTCTGGTCTCCTCCTTTGCCAATTTGTCAACGACCCAACACGTATGAAGTCCTACCTTCTGTACTACCCCCTCTGGTGGAAGGCTCAGCTCTTGAAACCCACCTGAGGATCACCTGCCCATCTCCGAATATGGCTCAAACTCTGACTCCACCCAAAGAGAATTACCCCCTCCTCTCTATGGTCCTCATGGTACCATATAGATCAGGGGTACTCTATCAGAAGAAATTTTGTCCCTATTGGATACTTGGCAATGTCTGGAGACATTTTTGGTCACTGAAACTGAGAGTTTCACTTTATCACACCTGATTACACATCTGTTTCTCCCTATTAGGCTACAAATTCCTCAAGGGCAGGCCCCATATCTTACCTTTACATCCTCAGAGGTGAGCAGGGCTAAACACATAGTAGGTGCTCACTAAGTACCTGTGAAGTGAATTAATGAGAGAAAAGTCAAGTCAGTCTTATCTCACCACTGTGCCTAACAAGCCAACAACTGCATCTCCAGACAAACAAGGTGGGGACATAGATGCACAAGATCAGTATAGTTAGGGGAAGTGGGTCTGGCAGAAATGCCTTCAGCTATGACCAACTACTCGGCCCATAAAGGTCGAAATAGTCACCTTTCTCATGTCTTCTATCTCCTCACCACCTCCCTTATTAACCCATGTGGTCACCAAATTCTGTTGATTCTCTACCTGAGAAATAGCTCCCACACCTTGGCCATCGCCATGGTCAAAGCCCCCCACCAGCTCCTATCAGCACCCCTTTTCTGTGCCCTCTTGCTTGGCTTCTCTGCCATCTACAAATTGAGAAAGTCAAATTAAGTCCCTGTAGTTTCTTCCAGCTCTAAAATGATAAGATTTGCAATCTTATCCAGTGACAATGAATTCCAGGTTTTCCATTAAATAATTCATATAAGTCAATATTCCTTCCATTTATCCATATATGGATATAAAATTTCAAAACACTAAACAGGAATAATTATAATTTAGAAAGCCTTAAAACCATCCATGACTTTATGTCTTGGAAACAAACTCGAAAGTCAACAACTGTAATTGGTCCTCCCTACCTAGTAACCCCCTCACAGATGCCAGTCTCATAACAAATCCAAACAAGGAGTAAAGTATTAAGAGTACAAAAATGTGTACATGCACTTTCAACCAAGGGATGAGCAATACTTTCAATTAAAAAGGAATCTAAAAAGAAAACAGCAACATCATTGTAAGAACAGTGAGCTAGGGAGGGACTCATTCTGCTACCTCAGCACTCCCCAACCCCTCCACCTTTCGGAGATTCTGGGTTGACCTTTTTCGAAGGAATGTGATGGTCTTTCTCGGATATCGTCATTGCCATCCATAACCCCGACAGCATTGTGTTATAAGCAGGCCCTTGTATTACTGTTATGTGTGGATACAGAAAACGAAGTACAGATTATGTAACTTATCCATGGTCCCACAGCAGGTCCCACTTATGTAATTTATCCAGGTCCCACAGGAGATTGAGAAGAAGCACCCAACATGCACTCCAATGCCAAGTAGGACCTTTTTCTCATCAGTTTTTCTCCTGCAAGAAATCCCTCTATCTTATTGGCAGACAGGGTGCAGTTTTGAGATTATCATTTGGCCAATTACTGGAGTAAAAATTGAGGTGCAAGTTTATTTTAGGAATGTATAGCTAGAACCCCAGATCAAATTAATTCACAAGAGAATCAAAGGCTGAGAAAAAATAATAAACGCTACAATCAGTTTCATGCTTTTCTGAACAGGGAAATCTTTACAGGATGATAAACTGTGTTTAATTGTAACTGTTAATTTGAGTGAATATTAAGTAATCATGATACTTTTTCCTCTATGGGCCCAATTCAGCTTCTGAATTTTTCTCAATGTCGTTCTCTAGGCAGGAACTATTAATTGAGTCAGGCACTCAGAGGAAACATTTGCCTCCCTTACGTCACCCATACAATAATCAGGTTTAGAGAGAAAAAACAAATCTATTTAAATTACTTTATTATCAATCTTGTAAATATAATTGTAAAATAATTATTTTATTCCCAGTGGCCTAACTTGGAATATATGGAAGAAAGTAGTGGAATGGTTTTCCAGAGCCATGTAAGTTACTTCGGTCCCTTTAATAAGGTTTTTGAGAGGAAAACCTGTGTGAACTCAGTAGATATTGAAAAATACAAATAAACGAACCTTATTTCTGCCATCCTGATCTGAGCTGTTGGAGTAGAATCATAAATCTCAAATTTGAAGGGTTACCCATTCAGTGAGAAACAAGTGATCAATAGAGGGTAAAGGATAAATAAATGTATTCCATGTTTCAAGTTCCTCAGAAGCAAGTGGGGCAGCCCCCCTCCCCCCAGTTCGCTGATAGATGGAGCTTGGCCAATGAACCTTGACAAAGTCCAAGTCCTGCCTTCATCAAGGAGGCATGCGAACAGAGCCTAGCCAAGGGCAAAAGCATCCCTTTCCTAAAACAAAAGTTAAACCCCTTCCGTTCTCTGATTCTTCAAGAAGCATTACATCAACAGGCTTAAGCATTAGTAAACACAATAATAAGCTAATAAAAATAAATATAAATGCAAATACGAGAGAGAGTGTATGTGAAAGAGAAGAAAGGGGCCTAAAAGAGTTTTCCTTTTAGGAAAGAAAACTCCCTCCCCCCCCCCACCTTTTGAAATGTGAATCCTCCCAGGAGTAGTCCGCCGACACCAATACCTCTTGTTTACAAAGCATCAGCAGAAAGAGTAAGGCCAGGATATAAAATAAATGAGGGCGAGGGGGGAGAGGCGCCCTCGGGAAGCCTCCAGGAGGATAAGGGGGCGCCTGGGGACCCTAATTCGTCGACCTCCTCTGTTCCCTCCAGCTGTCTAGCGCTGCACGAGGACCACATTCCCTAGTTCCTACGACGTTCACAAATCCCGCGCGGAGCCCCCCGCACTTTCGGCGATTTGCGGGCCCCCGGGGTGGGGCAGGCAACTTGAACCTGCTTTACAGCTAGATCGTCGTCTGTAGAAACCCATGTTCAAACACCACGAGGCGGCACACGGGCTTCACACAGACGCGTCGCGGGAGATCGCCCGAGTCTGGGGGCTGGAAGGGCCCGCGGTCCCGCCTCCCGGCGAGCAGAGCCCCCGCCCCGCGCCCCGCCCCACGCCCGCCCGCGGTCATTACCGTCCGGGGTCGCGCCCGCGGGTCACTCCGCCCGGACAGCGCTCCCGGGCCGGCCCCCGACGATGGAGAGGAGGGCTCGGAGCTCCTCCAGAGAGTCCCACGGGAGAGGCGGCGGGTCCCCCCACAAGGAGAACAAGAGGGCGAGGGCGGAGAGGGGCGGCGGAGGCCGTGGGCGCCGGGACGCAGGGCGCGAGCGGGCGGGGAGTCGGGGGGAGTCCCCCGCGCCCGCAGCCACCGTGGTGGACGTGGATGAGGTCCGGGGCTCCGGTGAGGAGGGCACCGAGGTGGTGGCGCTGCTGGAGAGCGAGCGGCCCGAGGAAGGTACGGCAGGTCGGGGATGAGGGAGGCGGGGTGGCCTTTCCACGTGGTACCCAAGGGATGGCCCATCGAGGGAAACGAGTCACGGCGCTGAGAGCCACCGAGGCCAGAGCAGCCTCCTGGACCTGCTCGGATTCCCAGGAAATGAAAGGCCTGAGTTAGGACCCGCGGACGTCCTGCCCAGTGTGGGGACCCAAATACATCAGAAGAAATACAGATAACATCAACTAAATACCGTTGGTCTCAGAGGCGAGCCATGGATAGGAAGTGGGAGGGAGAGTGGTCCAGGTTGGGGAGCAATGAACACTTTTGGCAAAGGAATCTTGCAGCGGTTTTTGTGGCCAAGGAAGAGTATATGGGCACCTAATTTAAGTAAAACATGAATGAACTGGTGGTTCTGGGCAACTGGGCAGCTTATTCTCCTCTCCTCATCCCCACCCCTCAGTCTTACCTAAAAGTATTTTAAACTTTCTTTGGGGTGATCCTTTGGCCTCAGAGCCAAGTGGAGAAGAGCTAGACCTGAATTTAAATCTCAGCTCGCTAGCCATTGATCAGAGGTGGGGCCTTAACCAGCTATGCTAGGGGGATGACCACAGTACCTACCTCGGAGGGTAGGTGTGAGGATAAGAGGAGATATACCATCCAAAGCACTTTGCACAACGCTTGGAGCAAAGAACAGACCCAATTTGAACAGAACACTTGCAAGCTAAAATAGAGGAAAGTTAGACCAAAGGAGGGAATCACGGGGAAAAATATCTTTTTGGCTTCTGTGGGTAAAGCAACTCTTAGGAACAAATTTATCTGCTTCCAGTCCTTTTTTGTAGTGAATGGAAGAAAAAAATTCATCACACCTTAAGTGTAGAATGACAGTGGTCTCAAGGAAAGTCAGTAAGGAATTGTGTGTTATTTGGTTTCTGAGGGCTATGAAATTTTAACATTTCCTGGTTACCAGCAATGCAGTATATGCAGGAACATTGAAAGGTACGATTTGACAAAGATTCCTACAGTTGGGGTGCAGTTTGTATGGACCATGTTAATGCCCTTTTGCCCAATGGATGCCCTTTCATCAGTCAGAAACTTCCAGGCATTAAAGGTTTGTTAGGTTCAATGCTACAGTATTGCTGAGGTGAGAGGTCTTGTAACTGTGTGTCAGACCACATCGGTTGGGGTGAGCCACGAAGGGAGCCCCCATGTGTGGAGTCTTTACTATGTGCCAGGCACACACTGGGTGTTGTACTGAGTATTACTGTTTCCGCATCACTGACCGGAAAACATGCGGGGAAATTAAGTACCTTGCCAGAGACCTACAGCTGGAAATGGAAGGGCCAGAATTCCAGAGTAAGATGGCCTGACCAAAAAGCCCATCCTTGAAAGGTGCTGCCCCTGCTTCCGGGTCACGGTCCCAGCACTGCCACCAGCTGTGTGGCCTCAGGCAAGGAGTGTCACTTTTGTGGGCCTCACTCAGTCTCTCCAGCTATAAAGTGACTAGAACCCAAGACCCCAAGCAATAGATGAGAAGTCCCATTGAGGCCTTGCTGAGCCCTTGCCTGGGAAGTTTCTGTGGCTTCCAGGGGCCCCGGAAGCAAGAGGAGCAACAACACCTCCTTCTCCTCACCTCCCACCAGGCTCCTTAAGACTTGGGAGAGATGAAAGAGCTCCACCTTACCAAAATGTTGGAGATTCTTAGACTATGTCATATCTAAGGCTCTTCCTGCCCTAACATTTAATATTTCACTATTCATGTAAACTGAACAATGTGAATATTCAAGGAACTCATTCCAAGAGAACAGTACTTTGTGAGTAAAGCTGTAAGTTAAATTTGGGGTATAAATATTAGTTTTTTGTTCACATCTCCAACTCTTATGTGAAGGCATTTTGAGGCCTTTCTTCCTTTATAAAATGCTATTTTGTCTGTATATGTATTTCTTTTTACTTGCCATGGTTACCACTGGCAAGTGAAATATGTATAAACTAATTAAACATGGCAATACCACCCTTATTGTCCTTAAGGAAGAATATTGTAAAAACTAACATGGTGTTGATAGAGTAGCATTTCCCAAAATAGATTGCATGAGAAATCAATTTTATGGATCATGAATTTCCTTGGAGAAAACAGTGCCTTGTCAAATGTTTGGGAAATCCTGGGTTAAACAAAGCTAAGAATGCTTCTTTACTGCAGGGATTCCCCTCGCCTCAAAATGCAGATGAGCACTAGGGAGCTCTAGAAGTAGGACACAGAACACAGGATTTCCTAAACTTGTTTTCCCAGGGAACTCTTGCTTTGCAGAGCACCCTGTGGGATTAGTGTTCTGTGGGACACACTCCGGGAACTACCATACTATAGCATTTAGCACTGATGTTAGTTTTGGGCTGATGCAGCTTGTGTACCAAGTGATCAATTTGGTGATGATCCTTCCAATTATTTTCCAAGCACAGAAGTCAAATATTCAAGCCTACCAACTAGTTTTCCTCTTTTTCCCCCATCCCTTAAAATTAGGCTTTTCACCTTCCTAATCTTTAGTCAACACCTGTATGATGTTTTTAAACTCACAAATAGTATCCGTTTGGCCAGTTTCCCAGTACCTAGAGATTAATATTCTTGAGGTTTCCATAACTGTTACATTTAAATAATTTTTTCTATCCACTCCTTCATCCTTACAATTCAATAAATATTTATGGAGAACCTCTTTTGTGTCGGACACTATTCTAGGCCCTGGGGACACAACGTAAATAACCCAGGAGGCTTGTGTTCTTGAGATTAACTTTCCCTGAAACGTTTTCATTTATCACTCAAGCAACATGGACATTCTGCAGTCCAGTTCCTCATTACTTTTATTTACAGACACTACTAGGCTAATATTACCCCAGAGAGATGATTTTTCAAAGACTGCCTAGAGATCCACACCCTAATCCAAAGAAGGTTCTCTAATGGAGGAATTTGAGACGTTTGGGGCAGGTGGTAGTCGGGGAAGTCATTTCAGGGAAGGTGAGCCTCTGCACACATGTGGTTTGAATCACTTCAGAATCAACACCTGATACATGGTAAGCACACTTCAGTGATTTTCATGTATATACGAAATTTCATACATCAATGCTGTGAAGATTATCTCGTGAGAGAGCTATGAGATAGTTATTATGAGCTAGTTAGCATCCCCACTGTGGAGATGAGGAAACACGTTTGAAGAGTTCATATGCCTTGCGTAAGGTCACTGGACAGAAAATGGTGGAGCAGAACTCGAACCCAGACCTTCTGCCCAGATTCTGTGCTTCTTCCAGGTACCCCACTACTGCCTTTCCAGAAGCCTGCTCCACCTTCCACAGCCCCACAGAGCCCTTCACAGACAATGTCCCGTCATGTGAACTGACCAGTGATATCCAGCTCCCTCTAAATTTCCAGCAAAGTCTACACACTGCTGTGATCCTCCTACCAAGAACTGGACCAACAAGTACTACTGGTCAGTGAATATGGTAACATTCTAATATAATTATTCTTTTCCTTTTTTTTTTTTTTTTTTTTTTTAGGTACCAAGTCTTCAGGTTTAGGGGTCTGTGAGTGGCTCCTTGTCCTCACATCCCTGCTCTTCATCATTGTGACCTTCCCTTTTTCGATCTGGTTCTGCATAAAGGTAAGACTTCTTGAGAACCCAATAAGGAATTTCCTTGTGCCTCTCAGTGACCCCAGGTCCACTCCACTGTGACTTTGTATGTGCTGTCTGTTCCACATGGAATGGCCTCACCTCCCACTCCTCTGCCAGGAGAGCTCTTATTCCTTTCAGACCTTGCTCTCATGTGACTGTGAAGCCTTCCTTGACTCCCCCAGACTATCACTTCCTTCCTTGTGTTCTTGTCTCTCTGCTTTCATATCCATTCCAGCACTTACCGCGCGTATACTCTTTGTCGACACCCAATCTCTCCCATTAGACTGAGAGCCCTCAGGTCAGGGTCTACGTCTAGGTCATCTGCATCCTGCAACACAGAGGTCAGCCCAGAATAGATGATGGTGTCCACTTCTGGCACTCTAGGAAACCTCTCAGGCAGCTTCTATTCCATGAACGACGATTTGGCCCACAGGTGGTTACACATGCCTGTCCCTGAAGTAAATGAAGGCCATGTCTGTTCGGGAAGCACATGCCAAGACAGAATTCGAAATGCAAGGGATTTATTGGGAGGCACTGTCTGTGAAAGATTAAGGGGAGAGAGAATAAGAGTAGGCAGAGGGAGCCTTCAGACAATGATGCAGATCTGACACCTGCGCTCTGAGAAGTGAAGGAAGGATAGGACAGAAGGAGCCTCCGACTAGGGTGTAGTGTTGGCCAGCCTGAGAGGGAACTCCAGAGCAAAGTCGGCTTCAAGGAGGAGTTTCCTGATGGGCAGAAATGGCCGGGCCCGAATACCCCCGCCATTGTTATCATTGGCTGGGGCTGCTGGGGAAGAGCATGTCCTTGGCTAGAAGGCTACAGGTGCTGCTGGGGCCATTGCTGATTGCACTCCTCATGCAGGCTTCTCTCCCCATTCTCCCCCTCCTCCCTTCCTCCTCCCGTCTTCCTCCCCCTCCTCCTTTCTCACAAAAGGGTGTTGATTTTGTCCAGTGTCTTTTCTGCATCCATTGAGACAAGTGGTATTTTCCCTTTATTCTATTGAGATGGTGTATTACATTCATTGCATTTTGGATGTTAAACCAACTGTGTGTTCCCGGTATAAACCCCACTTGGCTATGGTGTCTAATTCTCTTTTTATGGTCCCAGATTCAGGCTGCTGGTAGTTTGTTGAGGGTTTTAAGATTCTATATTCTTAAGAGATATTGGTCTGTAGTTTTCTCGGGATGTCTCTCTCTTGTTTTGGCATCAGGGTAATACTGGCCTCAGAGAAAGAATTGGACAGATTTCTGTCCTTTTTGGTTTTTTGGGGAGAATCTATGAAGGACTGGTAGTACTTTCTTGTTAAATGTTTGGCACAATTCACCAGTGAAACCATCTGGTTCTGGACTTTTCTCTGTGGGAAATTTCAAAACTGCTAAGTCAGTCTTTTACTTCTGGGTCTTTTCAGGGGTTTTTTTGTTTTTGTTTTTCTCAAGCCAGTTTCGGTAGTTGCATCTATACAGGGATTTGTCCATTTCACCTAAATTATATCTATTTTGAGGCATATAGTCTTTCATAGTATTTTCTTTTATAATCTTTTTTTTTATTTCAGTAAGGACAGTAATGATGTTCCTGTCATTCCTTTTTCATTCCTGATTTTGGAAATTTGAGTCTTCTTTTTTTTCCCCGTGGTCCATTTAGCTAAATATTTGTCAATTTTGTTGATCTTTTCAAAGAACCAACTTTGGTTGATTTTCTCTATTATTTTTCTATTTTCTATTGCATTTATTTCCACTCTAATCTTCCTTATTTTCTTCTTTCTGCTTGCCTTAGGGTTAGTTTGCTCTTCTATATCCAGTGTCTTATGGTAGACAGTTAGGGTTTTATTTTGAGTATTTCTTCTCTTTTATCATAGGCATCTACAGCTATAAATTTTCCTCTAAGCACTGCTTTAGTTGCATCCCATATGTTTTGGTGTCTGTGTTTTTGTTTTCATTCAGCTCAAAATATTTTCTAATTTCTCTTTTGATTTCTTCTTTGATCCATTGGTTATTTTAGAGTACGTCATTCAGTGTTTTTTTTTTTTTTTTAAGATTTTATTTATTTATTTGAGACAGAGAGAAAGAGAGAGAGCACATGAGAGCGGGGAGGGTCAGAGGCAGAAGCAGGCTCCCTGCTGAGCAGGGAGCCCAATGCGGGACTCGATCCAAGGACTCGATCCAGGGACTCGATCCAGGGACTCCAGGATCATGACCTGAGCCGAAGGCAGTCGCTTAACCAACTGAGCCACCCAGGCACCCCATTCAGTTTCTATATATTTGTGAATTCCCCAAACTTCCTTGTTAATGATTTCCAATTTCATTCCATTGTAATCAGATAATATACTTTGTATAATTTTAATAGTTTTAAATTTATTGAGGTTTGTTTTATGACTAGCATTTGATCTATCCTACAGATGTCTCATGTGTTCTTTTTATTCTTTTAAAGATTTTTACTTATTTGAGAGAGTGAGAAAGAGAGGGCACCAGAGGGGAGAGAGTCAGATGGAGAATCAGACTCCCCACTAAGCAGGGAGCCTGATGCAGGGCTCAATCCTGGTACTCCGGTATCATGACCTGAGTCAAAGGTAGACGCTTAACAACCGAGCACCCAGGAGCCCCGATATTTCATGTGTTCTTGAGAAGAAAGTGTATTTTGCTGTTGTTGGGTGTTGTGTGTAGATGTCTGTTAGGTCTAGTTTGTGTATCATGTTGCTCAAGTCTTATTTCCTTGTTTATCTTCTGTCTAGTTGTTCTCTACATGATTGAAAGTGGAATATTAAATTCTCCAGCTATTTTTGTTGCTTGAATTGTCTATTTCTCCCTTCAGTTCTTTTGGTTTTTGCTTCTTATATTTTAGATCTCTGTTTTTAGGTACATGTATGTTCATCATTGTTATAGTTTCCTAACACATTGACCCTTTTATTGTTATACAATGTCTCTCTTTATCACTAGCACATTTTTGTATTTGTTTTAAATTCCATTTTGTCTTGGGACCTGGGTGACTCAGTGGGTTAAGCATTGGACTCTTGATTTTGACTCAGGTCATGATCTCAGGGTCCTGGGATTGAGCCCCACATCAGGCTCTGTGCTCAGCCGGGAGTCTGATTGAAGATTCTCTCTCCCTTTCCCTCTGCGCCTCCCCGTGCGTGTGTGTTCTCTCTCACTCTCTAAAATAATTAAATAAATCTTTAGGGGGGGAAAAAAAGATGGTAAACCCTAAAAGTCAATTAGGTAGAGGATACTAAAGCAGAATGATGTGTAACATTTGACCAAGGTCTTGAAGGAGTAAGGCTCCTCTGCATCTCTAGGAAGAATTTGTTTCTCCCAGTAAAAGCAGAAATGAAACAAGTAATGCCAGGGAGCCAGGAAATCAGGGATGCCTGGGGCCTGCTCTGGGAACCAAATCTAGGCATTCGTTCTCATTCATTGTTTCAACAAACAAGGCAAGATTCAGGCACAGGAGTTGTAAACCTTGGAAGGATCAACAAGACCTGGTACTTGACCCCAAGGGACTTACAGTGGGGTAGGGAGCCTGTTCCCTTAGGAAGCACACTTCAAAACGTGTTACTTTTGGTCTCTTCATGACATTTTCGTATTTGACTAATTATCATTCAGTGGAGCTTTCTAAAGTGGAGGGAGGATGAAGAAGGAAAACATGTCTACAGTCACAAATAATCCATTTTTTCATTCAACAGAAGTTCACGGGTGGGGCATATATACAAATAAACAGACCAAATAAGCTAATGATAAGCAAGTAGTAGGACCCAGATTTTGGGGCACCGGGGTGGCTCAGTTGTTGGGCGTCTGCCTTCACCTCGGGTCATGATCCCAGGGTCCTGGGATCGGGACCCGCATCGGGCTCCCTGCTCCGTGGGAAGCCTGCTTCTCCCTCTCCCACTCCCCCTGCTTGTGTTCCCTCTCTCGCTGTGTCTCTCTCTGTCAAATAAACAAATAAAATCTTTAAAAAAAAAAAAAAAAAAAAAAAAGAACCCAGATTTTGATACTGGGCCAGAAAAATGAAGTTTATTTTTGAAGTAGTGTGTGTTAACGTTCCTGTTTCTCTCCTAACATGCAGACATTTCTACACAGAGAATCTCCCTTTTTGTCGTTTAAAAATAACTACATATTTTCAGGGCACACTTAATTTTTCTAGATACAGTCACCAATGAGAATTGGCAAATTGAAATCCACATGAATCATTTTGAAGCAACCTCAGAAGAAATTGCTGTTTGAAACAAATAGCTATTTAATAGCTATTTCTATTAAATAGCGAATGTGGGATCCATATAAAAGCTAATAATGGCAGAAGTCACAGCAAAATACAAGATTAAACATGCTGTGATTTTCTTGATTTCGAATGTCGGAGGTAGTAGAAGCATTATTTTTTTAGATAATCATGACTCTTTAATCAAAATTCTGTTCATGGGCTCTAAAATTAACATGGCCAATATACTTGCACGGGTTTCTGAAGTTCTACACTTACTAAGTGTAGATTTTGGAAATGTAAATATTAATAGAAATTTTTTCTTGGTTCTCAAAACTAAAGTTTTCTGGTATCCAGGATCACGCTCGTGTGCCAAGTCCTTTTGAAGACTTTATTTTTCTTTCTTGGAGTGTTTCAAAAGTATTATTTTTCCCTTTAGGTTGTACAAGAGTATGAGAGAGTAATAATATTCCGACTGGGACACCTGCTTCCTGGAAGAGCCAAAGGCCCTGGTATGAAACACCCTTCTACCCCCCATAGACTTGCCAGTTTCTTCAATCCGTGCATATTTGTAATATGGACCTCAGATTATATGACATAACCTGATTTGTGATATCTGCATTTTCTAATCTGTTACTTGTAACACAGGTTATGAAAGATTCTTCAGAGAGCATTACTATCGGGTAACAGTGGCCAAGAAGGAGGCTGGGTGCAGAGTCAAGTGCCGGGGCCAGGCTGGCTAGACTAGCAAGTAGGCTTAGGACCCATGGCTGGGCACTGGTTTGAGCAGAACATGTTTTGGTTAGAGTGCTGAGCAAAGCTGAGCTAGTTCAGATACAGGGGGTCAGACCAAACCATGGGAGATAGGAAAAGTCCAGCATCCGAGTGACAAATTGGCCTTTGGTTCATGGAATTTAGAAAACATAGATGGAGCACTTCCTGTGTCTTAGATATTGTATAACTGCCCAGGAGGTGAAGATGGATAAATGAGATGGTTTCTGATCTCTAGGACCTTAAAGTATAGTG
The DNA here is from genome assembly GCF_011800145.1 of Mirounga leonina. Lineage (NCBI taxonomy): Eukaryota > Metazoa > Chordata > Mammalia > Carnivora > Phocidae > Mirounga > Mirounga leonina. Next base: position 47,217,567 of record NW_023270389.1, read on the forward strand.
GAGTTGATGTCCAGAGGTCCAAGCACAGATAGAAATATGGTTAGTCCACAAAGTCTAAAGTAGTTGGGGTTTGGAGATTCCAGCTAGCCAGAAAGGCAAGGGAAGGAGCGAAGTCCCAGGTGCATATACTGGAAGTTCCAAGCCAGCTTTACAGAAACAAGTAGAGAACAGAGACTAGACCAGAAGACACAAATCTGAGTTTGACAATTCAGAACAAACAGACGGATCCACGCAAAAGTAGAGCCAGACCCTGTGGTCTAGGACAGGGACCATCTTGTTCTGGTTCTAGTTTTCTGCATCCTTCTTTACTGGGGCTAGAAAGGGCTAGTAGCTGGGCTGCTCCTCAGAGAGGTCCTGGGCTCTGTGAGGTGCTGCTTGTTGGCTCTTACAGGAGCCCACACTGCCCAGTGGCTCTCAGAAAATCTCAATAAATCAATTTAAAAATACTGCACACTGACCTTGTATATGACATTAGGTAACATGAAGCTGGTATCATGATATTGCTATTGTGATACCCTCTGGGGTTCACATTTTAAGAAGTACCACATGGAGGTTGCCGGCTCTAAAGTTGGTCATGTTGGTACACGCATGGATTCAAAAATAATTTTACAAGTCAAGCACTAAAACTAACGAGGGTGCATGAGACACTCTCGTTAGGGAGTTAAATCTAGTGAAGAAGACAGACATGTTACTCAAGATCTGGAGGGGTTAGCACCATGACCAAGGTGACCATACAGCCCATTTTGCTGGGATTAATCCCCACTTATGTCTGTTGTCCTGGAGTAAGTTGTAACAACGCTCACCTTTCACCCTCAAAAGTGTTCTAGATTGAACAAAAAATTGTCTGGTAACTTTAGCAACCACAAACTCACTATCAGGATAGAGGTGGGATTGCCCAATCAGTCTGTGTGTAGTTGGAGGCTAAGGAAAGCAATGCAATATGCAACCTCACCCCGAAGAGGTGAACCCCAAACAATCTCCATACTAACCATTCACCTGTCAATTTCTCCACCCCCCTCTTCTAGGCCTTTTCTTCTTTTTGCCCTGCCTGGATACCTACCACAAGGTTGACCTTCGCCTCCAAACTTTGGAGATACCCTTTCATGAGGTAAGTCAAATGATGGATTTTGCTTTCTCTCTACGTTTTGTATGGCTGAGCTACCAATTCTGGTCCAAGTCAAAATGACTATTTAAGCTCAAAAGTCGAAGAGGAAAGTAGAGATATGGATTGTATCAAAGTTAAAAACTCCTGTGTATCAAAGGACACAATCAAAAGACTAAACAGATAACCTATGGGTGGGAGAAAATATTTGCAAATAATACTTCTGATAAGGGATTAATACCCATGATATATAAAGAAATCTTACAAATCAACAAGAAAGCAAACAACTCACTTAAAAATGGGCAAAGGACTTTGTGATGGTTAATTTTATGTGTCAGCTTGGCTAGGCTAGCTTCCCCTTTTATCAGAGTGTATCCTTTCAAATTTTTCTATGTATGTGGTTATATTTACAGGCAGGTGGACATATCATACTATTTCATAACATGTCTTTTTTCCCTCAATACTCTGTTGGATCATGTTTTCATATATTAGCTATATTTCTACCCCTTTGTCTTATTTTTTTTCAAGATTTTATTTTTAAGTAATCTCTACACTCAACATGGGGCTTGAACTCACAACCCCGAGATCAAGAGTCGCCTGCTCTTCCCAATGAGTCCCCCAGGCGCCCTTTGTTTTAAATGGACACATAGCATTTCAATGTATGGATGTACCACAATTCACAATTCCCTGTTGTGAATATTAATTGATTTCTAATTTTTTATTATAATAAACAATACTATGAATGACATCCTTGCAGCTAAATCCTTAAAAATATGTCCTTGTGATAAGTGTCTAAAAATGGAAATGTTGAGAATGAGCAGCTTTTAGGTCTCTTGGTGTGTAGCACCAGTCTGCCCCCTAGTGGACACTCAGCAAACAACATCAGAGCACTTGTTTCCCAGAACGTGCTTCTCTTTTAAGCACATTTTTTGGCATCGGTTTTTGTTTTTTTTTTTAAGATTTTTGTTTTATTTATTCAATTGACAGAGATACAGAAAGAGAGAGAGCATGAGCAGAGGGAGAGGGAGAAGCAGGCTCCCTGCTGAGCCAGGAGCCTGATGTGGGGTTTGATCCCAGGACCCCAGGATCATGACCTGAGCGAAAGGCAGATGCTTAACCATCTGAGCCACCCAGGTGCCCCTTGGCATCAGTTTAAAAAGACCTGATATACAATTAACTGAATGTTTTTGTCTAAGAAAATTATTCCTGATATTTTTACAAAACTATTTACAACAGGATTCCTTTAAATTGTGAGTTCTTTAGTGTATTTCATAAAAACTCCAGAATCTTCAAAAACACATCTATTTCGAATAAAAGGGTGGGCCAACAACTCTTTTTTTTTTTTTTCCTATAATCTTACTGAGAAAATTTCCCTTGAACACATTTAGCTTCTCTATCATCCCCCTGGGAAAAGAGCACTAAACTAAGTCCTGTTCGGGACGCCTGGGTGGCTCAGTCGGTTAAATGGCTGCCTTTGGCTCAGGTCATGATCCCAGGGTCCTGGGATCGAGTCCCACATTGGGCTCCCTGCTCAGTGGGGAGTCTGCTTCTCCTTCTGCCTCTGCCCCTACCCCTTCTTGTGCACTCTCTCTGTCTCTGATAAATAAATAAAAATCTTAAAAAAAAAAAAATCATGTTCTCCAAACTCTTTTTTCTGCCCAGGTTGTGACCAAAGACATGTTTATAATGGAGATGGATGCCATCTGCTACTATCGAATGGAAAATGCCTCTGTCCTCCTAAGCAGTCTTGCTCACGTGCCCAGAGCTGTCCAATTTCTTGTGCAGACCACCATGAAGCGTCTCCTAGCACACCGATCCCTCACTGAAATTCTTCTAGAGAGGAAGAGCATTGCCCAAGATATAAAGGTACTTCAACAAATTTATCATCTAATATGTTGAAATACCTCTTTCTCTTTTATTCATTTCTTCATCGGTCATTTATTGAAGCACATGCAATGGAAGCATCTGGCAGGCGTTCACTGTTGAAGGTACCATCCCTCAAGGAGCTGACAGCTGAGTGAGAGGTTGCCAGACTGACCCTGAATCAACCAGGTGATGACTAGTCAGTCATTGCCACAGGTTCTGCCCTTCATCCCCCCACCCCAGTGGCTCTACACTCACTGGAACGTGCCCCCAGAGCCCAAAGAGAGCTGGCAGGGAAGATGGGGCCACGTGGGACACGGCTGGTCCCACAGACATGAGAAGGCATGGTTCCTGGGAGTTGACAGTCTAGCTGGGGAAACAGGCAAAGTTAGTTCAAATAAGACTTTCAGCTAAAAAGAAAATGTCACAGACCCTTACATGATTAATCTCCCAATCAATCACTGAGATTTAATTGATTGGGAATTAGGGAGGGAATCGAGGAGCAGGAAGTGCCTCACGGGCAGCCCCATCCAGCCGCCAGGCGGCAAGCTCAGCCTCCTCACCCTCCGCCACAGTGGCATCTTCCGTTCTTACCAAGACAATGTGGCAAAGGTATTGAGACGGGAGAACAAAGCCGGATTCCTGGCAGCTGGCCAAATGGCAGTTACCACCAGTCGGGGAGCCTGTCGTGGGGGCCACAGGCTCCCTGGCCCAGAATCGAGTCAGGAAGGTCGGAATGTTGTCTTGCCGAAAGGAGGACCTCCAGCAGAAGCCCGGAGGACCAAAGGCATTTAGGTAGTGATTGTGCCTGATGGCACCTGAGCACTCATCTTCGCAGGTGACTTGTCCAGCTTGTTACTTATAAAACTGAGATTAGAGTCTTGGTGGAAAAGGGACAAATTCAGAAACAAAAGAACTAAAAAGAAACAAGAAATTAGAACACGAGGGACACGGGCAGTTCCTGCTCTGGAAATTAAAAACCACTCCAGGGGCGCCTGGGTGGCTTAGTCATTGTGCGTCTGCCTTCGGCTCAGGTCATGATCCCAGGGTCCTGGGATCGAGCCCCGCATCCGGCTCCCTGCTCAGCAGGAAGCCTGCTTCTCCCTCTCCCACTCCTCCTGCTTATGTTCCCTCTCTCGCTGTGTCTCTCTCTGTCAAATAAATAAATAAAACCTTTAAAAAAAAAAAAAAAAAAACCAGTCCAGCGTGCTCCCCCTCGGCACCCTCAGCCTCTCTTCCTGTTCACCCCTCCCCTCTAAAGGATAGAGGACAAGGTCACACAGCAGGCAGATAATGTTCTCCGGATGAGTGAACAAAGGAGCCAACTGTTGTAGCCCCACTCCTTCCCATCCTCCCCCCAACCCCCCCCTCCCCCGTGGGCTAACCCTCCATCCCCCTCAGCGTTTCTCTGGCATTTTCCATGGGCCTCCTCTGCAAGGAATGTTTCCCTTTTCTCCACAGGCGAAGTCCTATTTGTCTTTTAAGATGCCACCTCCTGTGTGAGGTCTTTTCAACACTCCTTCCTCTCATCACCCCCTCACCCCCACCCAGATGAGTCAGCCTTCTCAGGGCTCTCGGTGCACTAAGCTAGCTAGATGTCCAGCCACTGAGAAATAACATCAGTGAACCAGAAAAGAGTAGGGCCCCCCCCCCCCGGGGCGTGCCATGCCCTGCCCCTCTTTTCCAGAGCCTACAGTTCATCGTCTTCTGCCTTCTGGGCCTGGGAGGTGGGGCAAACGGGGGCCACCGGCAGGAAGGAAGCACCTCTAAATGAAAACCATTTGGGAGAGATTAGACTCTGGTTCTCTAATAAGTGCATCTTAAAACAGATTTATCAAGTTCACTGTCTGTATTGGTTTCCCATTGCTTCTGTGACAAATTACCACACACTTGGTGACTTACAGCAATGCCAATTTAATCTCATACAGTTTTGAAGGCCAGGAGTCCAAAAATAATTTCACTGGGGCAAAGTCAAGGTGTCAGCAGGGCAGCTTCGTTCTGGAGGTTCCAAGAGGAGAAATCATTTCCTTGCCTTTTCCATCTTCTAGCAGCCCCGTTTCCCCAGCTCGTGGCCCCTTCCTCAATCTTCAATCCCTCCAAATCTTCAATCCCTCCAACCTTCAATCCCTCCAACCTTCAATCCCTCCAAACTCTGCCCACAGAATCACATCACCTTCTCCTCTTCTGTAGTCACATCTCCCTCTGTTCCCCCTTAAAAGGACTTGTGACTGCATTTGGGACCCACAGGGAAGATCCTAGATAATCGCCCCATAAATGGGGCGATTTTAACTTAATCCCATCTGCAAGGTCTCTTCTGGGGTAACATTCACAGGTTTCAGAGATAAGAACATGGATGTCTTGGGGAGCCATTATTCAGCCTACCACACCATCTTTAATTCCACAAGTATTTATTGAGTGGCACTGTGCAAAGTTAAGCAGCTTTATTTTTTTAAGAGAGAGAGAGAGCAGGGAGAGTGGCAAAGGGAGAGAGAGAGAATCTCAAGCAAGCTCCACACTCAGCATGGAGCCCCATGTGGGGCTCGATCTCATGATCCTGAGATCATGACCTGAGCCAAAATCAATGGTCAGATTCTTAACCAGCTGAGCCACCCAGGTGCCCCAAAGTTAAGCAACTTTTTGCAAGGCACCGTAACATTAAAACAAAAAAGGAAATGAATGTTCCTTCAGAGGAAATGTACTTTCTCAGTTCAGAACAATGGCCATGAGGGCATAGGGGTACTCTACTCTCACCTGGAGGTTCTCACTGACATCTCAACTCTTCCCTCCACAGGTGGCCTTGGATTCAGTGACCTGTATTTGGGGAATCAAAGTGGAGAGAACAGAAATGTGGGTAGGAAATTAAGCAAGAAGAACAATGTGATAAAGGGAAATATTTTGGTTTTATTTTAAAATAACTTTTAAAAATTATTTTCAATGAGTACTATAGCCACACTGCATAAATTCGGACAAAGGAAAAAATTACCTAGGACTCAGAGCCATAACCAGCCACTGTGACATTTAGGCAAATTACTTTCATGATTTTCTCTCCATGGAGTTAAAATAATTTTTTGAGATAAAATTCACATAACATAAAAACTCACCATTATAACCATTTTAAAGTACGAGTGTTTTTATTATATTCATGGAGTGGTGTAACCATCATTACTGTCTAATTCCAGAACATTTTCATCACCCCAAAAAGAAAGCCCACACCTGTCAAGCAGGGACTCCTCATTGCTCCCTTTCCCCCCAGCCTGACGACACTAATCTCTGTGTACTTGGCTATCCTGGACATTTCATACAAATGTTATATGGCCTTTTATGTTTGGCTGCTTTCATTTAGCATGTTGTTTTCAAGGTTCATCTGTGGTGAAGCAGGAATCAGGACATCATTCCTTTTGACGGTCAATTAATATCCATTGTGTGGTTACAGCTCATTTGGTTAACCTGCTCGTTCGCTGATGGACATTTGGGTTGTTTCCACTTTAGGACTATTCTGAAGAACACTGCAGTGCCCGTTCATGTGCAAGATTTTGTGGGAACATGTTTTCACATATACCTAGCAGTAGAATTGCTGACTCGTATAGTAACTCTATGTTTAACTCTCCATGGAACTGCCGGATTGTTTTCTGGCTATGTCATTTTCGTAGTTACAAACAGGGTAAAAATACAATTTTGTATCCTTTATGTAATAACGTTAAGTATTACTCTTATGCGGTCAGTTCTACTCTTTTCAAAATCAATTCCTTCATAAACGTAGATGCCTTCCCCTATCACGGATAGTATGGCTCATCAAAGCTGTTTTTCATTGTTCAAATTTAATAGCTGGGATTTAGATTAAACCTTAAGTAGGAAAAATCATAATCATCTATCGACTAAAGAATGTGTTCTCCTTGCACAGAGCAAACCAGGGTGCTGCTGTAACATCAGTGATCGTGTGTCTGCAGTTGAGGCACTGACTTTCGAGCGGCCCTTCTCTGCCCACCATTGGCCTTAGAGGTCTAGGGACGGCCACCCTGTTAGATCAGAATTTGCCGGGCATCCTGAAATAACAGAGACGTTGGCCAGTCTGGCTGAACCCCTGGCTGCTAAAAGCAGTGCTGCACACCTACCTGTCCACGCTCTTTCTTTTCCAGCAAGGATGTCAGGCTGCCGGCGGGGCTCCAGCACTCCCTGGCTGTGGAGGCCGAAGCGCAGAGACAGGCCAAAGTGCGGGTGAGCCAGTGCGGTGCAGGCCCGCCCCCCACTGAGAACATTTCCCCTGCTTCCTCACCTCCCACTCCTCCAGAGCTGGTGCCCCCCACCCCACCCTATTAAAAGTATTCCCTTAAAGTGTGTTCATAGCCGCCTGACTAGTGCCACCCAGCCTTTTCCGCGATGCCCTCTCTCTGAAGCCACTGGAAACAGTGAGCTCCTCCTCCTCCTCGCGTCTTGCCTTCACTCGCTCTCCTGAAAGGCATCCTCCCCCTCCCCCCCCCACCCCCGCCATCCCTCTTCCCTCGAGCTGGCATCTTTCCTTGGTAATATCAGCCACCTGTCACCTCTGTGTTAATGCGTGAATGACAGCAGACCTGTATCCCTAGCTGCGTGCAGGCTGTGGAGGGATGACCACGATGAGGCCCGATTCGCTCAATGCCAGAGCCAAGAGAAGGTCACGCCAGGCAGGCCTGCCGGCCGCACAGCGCTAGCCACCAGCAGCTCCTGGGGATGGAGGTGGGGGTGGGAGGGGTGCTGGGAAAAGGAAAAGGAGGACTGAAGGGGAGACAGATTGCTCTTAAAGAAGAGAAAGCAGGTGAAGAACCCCACCACAGAGGAGCTCAGTAACCGAGGAGTGTTGAGAGGAGGAAGGGAAGAAAGTGGTCCTCTGGGCAGAGTTGCTTCTAGATCTGAGTCTAGTCCTCTTAGTCCACTTTAAGGTGGCATTTGGGTGGTGAGCTTCGTGCTTTTTCCTCTGAAATGCTCACTCGTTCATTTTGCCCTGGTTAGGAGTCCCCGCTTCAGGCTTCCACGTCCTCGCCTAGAATGCTGGCCAACTTTTTCTCAATATGGCAAAATCCTACTAATCGTTCAAGGCCCTGCAGACATAATTTTTTTTTTTTTTAAGATTTTATTTATTTATTTGACAGAGAGAGAGACAGCGAGAGCAGGAACACAAGCAGGGGGAGTGGGAGAGGGAGAAGCAGGCTTCCCGCGGAGCAGGGAGCCTGATGTGGGGCTCGATCCCAGGACCCTGGGATCATGACCTGAGCCGAAGGCAGACGCTTAACGACTGAGCCACCCAGGAGCCCCACCTGCAGACATAATAACTCCCCTAACACATCACTATGCTTGTCAGGGCCCTTGACAAATTCGGCCCTAAATTACAACGAAGAGTGCAGCCAATCTCCCCTAGACCAGGATCCTTGAGCAAGAAGGCCGTCAGCCTGCTGGCTGCTTCACAGGGCCTGGCGCCAGGCGGTGCTCCGTGCTCGTTCGCTGAGGGACACTGAATAGTGAGTAAGAACAAACCACTTTGCTTCTCCTCACATCTGTTCCCAGGTGATCGCTGCGGAGGGGGAGAAGGCCGCGTCCGAGTCCCTGAGAAGGGCAGCTGAGATTCTGGCAGGCACTCCGGCCGCTGTTCAGCTGCGGTACCTCCACACCCTCCAATCCCTGTCCACCGACAAACCTTCCACGGTGGTTTTGCCTCTGCCATTTGACTTGCTCAATTTCCTGTCTTCGCCCGGCAGTAGAACTCAAGGAAGCCTCCCCTTCCCCAATCCTTCCAAACCTGTCGAGCCACCAAGTCCTAAAAGGAAAGACTCTCCCATGCTATAGGAGGAGCCACGGGGAACGGGCCTGGAAGGGGCCTGTCAGGCGACAGCCACATCCCCGAGGGAGGCACGCTGTCCTCACGTCCCGCGCTTGCTTCGGTGGCCACACGGAATACCCTTGGAATGCACAGTCACAACTCAGCAATTCGAAACAATTGTGAGGGACAGTGAGATGATGTAATGACAAGTTTAGATGGATCATTTTAATTAGAGAAACTATGGGAGAGAGCTTTAGCCAACATTCTACTCTGGAAAGAATTTTATGTCTATTTTGCTGTATGCCCCCTGGCCCCTTTGGCAAGGTCTTTGCTGCTCCCGTGGCCTTTTTATTGTGTTCATCACACATTATTGTAATCCTGTAGTTAAGATGCAGGCTTCTCTCCAGCTGTACTATGAACTCCTCAAAGGCACATCTTGGTCATTGGCTCCCCCCACCCCCCCCAACTACATTCAACCTTGTATGTTCCACCCTATGGTCTTCACATCTAACCCTGATAGGTGCACCACAGTGACACTTAAATGTTCCCGAGCGAATGAAAGAAGATGTACTTGGGCTGGATATAAAATGTACATCTAATTAAAAGAATTTAAAAGGAATTCTTTTTATGGAGCCTCCTTTTTAAAATAGAGAAATAAAAGGACAAAAACATTTACCTGATACATGTTGCTTAAAATCTTAAGAAGCATCACTGTAAACATGGGATGGATGTATTCTCAGTATAGCATTTACCTCAAACAGTAATGACATTATGTGACCTATACATGTCCTGAAGCATTCTTTTCTAGTACAGACATTCTTTAATATAAATAGATTCTTATAAGTCTTACTTTCCATTAACTTGTCTTACTCAATTAGAAATATGTATCTATAGGGGCACCTGGGTGGCTCAGATGGTTGGGCGTCTGCCTTCGGCTCGGGTCATGATCCCGGGGTCCTGGGATCGAGCCCCACATCGGGCTCCTGGCTCAGTGGGGAGCCTGCTTCTCCCTCTGCCTCTCTCCCTGCTCGTGCTCTCTCTCTCTCTATCTCTGTGTCTCAAATGAATAAATAAAATCTTTAAAAAAAAAAATGTACCTATAGAAAAAAATTAGCCAAATAAGAAAGCATCCTGAGGTATACAGCAAATCCTCTATAGACTTAAAAAAATCAATAATATTATAAAATCTTACTAACATCCCAAAAATATTACTAATATCGTGTATGTTAGTAAAATGCTACTTATAATAGGAAGTTCCATGTTGGTAGTACAGAAGGAAATAGTGGTATCCCTAAGTGAGAACTTTAAACATTTTACATAAACACACCTGTAAAGGGTTTTTGTTTATGAATGTTAACCCATAAAACCCTACAGCGCATTATTTCAAGAGAGAAAATGTATTCTGATCTCCTAAGAATGGACCTAGAAACTTTTATAGCATTGTGTCTGTTGGGGATGGGCTGGTTCCCCACTATGTTTAAGTAACAGAAACAGGGCCCATGATCAAGGATGCTTTGCCTCTCGATCACTTCCACACTTCTGCCCTCTCTGCCTTTCCTCCTGTTTTCCAACAAAAAAAGACCAAAAACTCCCTAGTGGCACATGCTAATACAGCAGTATATAATGATGCCATCCGAGGGCCATCTCTGTCCTACACCTCTAAGCCTCCTTCTCACCTCCATCCACAGCTGGGAAAGCCACACACTCTAGCCCAAGCCTTCAAACCTGAGGGTATTGGCCAAGCAATGCATCTTCCCAAGATTATGCAGAACTGCTAGATGATTTCAAAACCCACATATTCATACAATCATGCCCAATTCGTTTATTATTTTAGCAATCAGCTTATATGGTTACTATGTACTGAGATGATAACTTTGAATTTTGTTTCAAAAGGCTATTTCATCCATTTCTGAAAAATATTTCCATATCTTCTCAAAAGAAGTTTCCCTCCCTACTCCCAAGGACCATACTTGGTTGTGGGGGAGTGGCAGTGCTGAGAGCCATAGGTTGATTAGTCTCGGCTGGAGGCAATGGGAGATTCTGAAGCCAAAGGAGCAGGCAAAGCTTTAAACCAGAAGTGCCAAAATACAAAATATGGAATCCAAAAGGCTGCCAAATCCAAGTAAGCCAAAAGCAGATACCTAAATCTGCCAAAAGTAGGGTACCAGAGAGAGGAAAGCAAGCACTGAGGAGGCAGTAATAGATAGGATGAGAGTTGGGGAAAATTCCTGGGTGATTTCCTAGAATATCTAATAGATGGGGTTTGCGGTTTGCTTTTGTGGACCAGCCAGGGCATGGTCATTGATGATCCAGCCCATTTAAAGGACCAATTAGGAGTGAATGCCAGGGTAATAATAATAATGGCTTTTAAGACCCTTAAGAATTCCTTGTAGCATGGCTCCTTTTGTCAAAGGCAGATTTACCTACAGGTGTGGGGAGTTATGGTATCACCCATTCGTTGGTCTCCTCTGCTGTCTGGCTCAGTCAACATTTAAATTTCTCACTAGCTTGCCAGAGGGCACCTTCCAGCTCTGCTCAAGCAGCCTGTGATATCTTCAACTATTAATTGACCATTGGGATGGGAGTGTTTGATGGGTGGGAAATATCGGGACTAAGTTGTATGAAACTGTGAATGGTCAAGGGAAACTCTGTTGAGACTAGCAAGGTGAGCTGATCGTGCTGTCTGCAAGTTCCCAGCAGCAGAAGTCTCCTCTTGACACCAGGAGCTACCTTCTAGCTAGTTACTGATCTTGAAATGATGTGTGGAGGACAAGTTGGACAGTACAATCCAAAACTAAGGTGTGTGGGACGCCTGGGTGGCTCTGTCGGTTAAGCGGCTGCCTTCGGCCCAGGTCATGATCCCAGGGTCCTGAGATCAAGCCCCACGTCGGACTCCTCGCTCAGCAGGGAGTCTGCTTCTCCCTTTCCCTCTGCCTGCCGCTCCCCCTGCTTGTGCTCTTTCTCTCTCTCAAAAAAAAAAAAAAAGACTTCCCTTCAGCCCCCTGAGCTCCCCAACACGCTTTCAATAAATTAGCCTTCTATGTGTGTTTGCAAGAGTGGGTTTCTCTGACTCACAACCAAACCACCTAACTAGGTGCCAAACATCTCATCCTAATTGTAGTGGCAGCAGGCTTAACTCTGGCCTTTAGAGACTGAGCCATCCACCCAATGGAGCTGCCACGTTCTGAGGGGCAAGGTTCTCATGTTCAGGGAGAGGGGCTGCTGATTTGTATGGAAATGACCACTCATTCCTGCAAAGTGGGAAATCAATTAAGAAGTATTTGGAGGGACACCTGGGTGGCTCAGTTGGTTAAGCGTCTGCCTTCGGCTCAGGTCATGATCCCAGGGTCCTGAGATCGAGTCCCGCATCGGGCTCCCTGCTCTGTGGGGAGCCTGCCGCTCCCCCTGCTTGTGCTCTCTCTGACAAATAAATAAAATCTTAAAAAAAAAAAAAAAAAGCAGCATTCGGAAATCCCACCAAAAAGCCTCCAAATTTTCTAGGATCACCTAAGAATCTCTTTGGGAAAGGGTAGGGCTGGCTATGCCCCAGCAAGCGAGAACTGTAAGCAGGGGTCAAGAGCGGCAGCTCTGGCTGTCAGCTGGGCCACAAGCACAGCCAACTGTCTGAAGTCAGGTTTCTTTGCTCAGACTTCAAGAGTCATCCAGTGGGCTCAGGCGGACAGACCCTAAGCATTTTTGAAACCCATCTTATACCTACTTTGATGATGGCAGAGGCAGGCCTGGCCAGGGACTGGGCTGAAAAAGACTGAGGACTCTGAGTCACAGGGTTTCTGAGGCTTAGGGAACAGGCAAGGGTCTAAAATTTGGAGATAAATCCAAAGGAACAGCAAATATGTGAGCCAAAGCAGGTGCATAGGTATTTGGAGCCAGAGATCAGAGCAAATGCAGGTGTGCCGGGAGCAGTAAGGTAGGAGGGGGTCCTTGCCGAGTGCTTGCCCCAAATGTCCATTTGTCACTCGCAACTTATTTTTGCAGGTTAGTCCATCTCTAGTGCCTCAATGGATCCGGGGTCATGAACAGAGCAGACAAGTGAGGCGATCAAAGCAAAAAAATGGCGATTCTGGGTGAATCTTCAGCAGCATTCCTAAATTTCAGTACAATCTTCCATTCTTTCCCTGTGAAGGAAACCATCTGAGCAGTGGCCTGGTGGCCCATCACTACTGTCAAACATCCAGATACAGGTCCAGTAAGCAGGGGCCTCTGACACCCATCAGTTCTGTGAGCTTGGGGAGTCTTATAACCATTTGGGGGGGCCTCAGTTTAATCTTCTGAGAAATGGGATAATAACAGCATCTCCCCCACCTACTTTGTAGGGTTATTGTGAAAATCAAATAAATCATAAAAATGCCTGAAATCATAAGAAATCTGAAAATGCTGCCAAAACCCAAGAGCATCATCAGGCTCCTCTCTTTTAAATTGAAAAAATAATGCTTTGTATTTGCCACTCTTTGCAGAGTTCAGAGTTTTCAAAAAACATTATTTGCTTGACAGGAACTAACACTTTTCACAGACCTCTGTTAGGAAATCATTTGAAGAGGCCAGCAAACTTTACAAGCTATTTTTAATCCGGGAGATAAACTAATGCACTTACTCCCTACAGCTTTCACTGTGACTTTTAAAGAGAAAATATTCTTGGGTTGTATGTCATGACTTTTCTAGTAGCTGTTGCACAGGGAGCCCCTCCAGTTGAGCCACAGGGTCAGCTAAGTAGCACACAGAGATCAGTGAGGGGAGCCCTGCTGAAGCCCAGCACCCTAAGGATGCTACTTGGACTTGGTCTTGGATTTAGTCCGGGGTCTGGGTTTAGGGTTGAGAGGACCTTCCTTGCGCTGTACCTCTGAAAAGACAAAAAAAAAAAATCAGTATTGTAGTAACAATATCTAATATTTACTAAGGACTTTTAACTTTACAAAGCTTTTTAAAAATTCCATTCTGGGGCACCTGGGTGGCTCAGTTGGTTAAGCTACTGCCTTCAGCTCAGGTCATGATCCTGGAGTCCTGGGATCGAGTCCCACATCGGGCTCCCTGCTTAGCAGGGAGTCTGCTTCTCCCTCTAACCCTCCCCCTTCTTGTGCTCTCTCTCTCTCATTCTCTCTCTCTCTCAAATAAATAAATAAAATCTTTAAAAAAAAAAAAATCCATTCTGCCTGAGTAACTCCCAAGCTATAAACAGGCAGTATGCCCAAAATTTGACTCTAAGTTGGTTACTGGGATTCAGAATGCATTTTCCCAAAGTTAAAGTGTAATCAGTTAGTTACCTGAGTTCTGGGTCCTGGAAAAGAGGACTATGCGATCAGGGAGCACAGAGAAACAGAAAGAACATTTCCACCTTCCTTCCTATACATATCCCAAGCTTGGCGGAAACAAGACAATTCAAATAGAGCTAGTATCCAAAGTCCTCCCACACCCATTCCTGCACTCCTGTTCTGTCTCCTGGTCCCTCTGTGCACAGCCTTCTGTGCACAGACCCGACTCAGGCCCAGCCCTCGGGATGGAGGCAGGAGGCCTCTCGCCATCAAGCCAGCTCTCCCTGGCCACTCCATGACACCAAGCTTCCCACTTTGAATCTTTCTGACAGGCTGCTGCCACCTCCATCCCACACTTGGTCATCTTGTTCATGCCCTTGTCTTGCTCTTAGTGTCTCTCCTGGCTCCTAGCTCCTAACTGTAGGCTTCACTGAGATTAGAGCCTAAGCCACTACTCATCTTCGTAAACTTCCCTCTCTATTCTTGTCTTCATTCACAGCTCAGAGCACAATGATTTGCTAATTATTAAAAAGACTGACACAAAAACAAAAATAAATATGTCTTCTGCTCCGTCCAGATCTTCCCCCTGTCCTGCATCCACAAGCCTTTACCATACACTGCACAACTCTAGAGGGAAATGTGATCTCATACTCTAAGTCACACAAAAATGATGCTGCATATGCCATAGGAATCTCATATTGCTCTGGAGGGTCTGCATTTTTCAAAGGAGCTGCCTGCGAACCCTAAGGAATGCCCAACTTACAGATTTTCTGGGGAAAAGGTTCAGGTCTCCTACATGGCATGAGACGGGCTTGGCTTAGGAGCCAATTCCCCTAAGCTTTGCAGAGCCTCTCATCCTCCACCTCTGAGCGCCCGGGAATCACTCTGAGGGAATATTTGGAAGGAGGGCGAAGGGTGGCTATGTTTGTGCAGGCAATTGTTTATATAGATTGGGGACTAACTGTATATAGTTATCCTCTACTTAAAATTATTAATACTTTTCATTCTGGATTTAACCTCATCCCCAAGATCTTTATGGAAATGGAAGAAAATAACATCACTCATTCCATACTGAGCTAACCTCTCCAGTTTAACATGCAGGTCTTTTGCATGGTTTGCATATTTATTTTTCTGTAATCTGGAAAAAGTCTAGTTTTCAAACCATCAGGATAAAATTACAGTGTAAGATGAAAATTTTTTAATCCACAAAAACTATCTCCCATATATTCAAACCTAAAGCTAAAGGATTGTCACGCTTGGAATAATTAGCATCTTACCAGTTGAGAGGTAACAGGAGGAGAGAAAATGAGCTCAGTCTGGTGATAGTACAAACACAACGTACCTGGGTGGGAGACTGTGGGGCACTAGCTAACCAACCGCTTTGGCTGGGGGCATAGGTGAAAATAGGGATGAGACAGAGACAGAAGTCGCTATCCTCCCTGTCCTATCCCTTGCACCAGGAATTGTCCTGGGAACACACCAAAGGGTGAAGGTGAGAGTAAAAATAAAAAACTAGCCTCCAATCCTGGGGTTTACTGAAAACTGCCTGAGGGCAGGTTATTGCACTAATTAGAGATAAGAAAATAAAGAGTTAAATTCCTTTTCCTGTAGAATAATGGTGATTATTTCCATCATAGAAAATCAAACAAGTACCAAAAACCAAAGTCAAAATTCCCCACAAACCTCCATCAACCAGAGACAATGTCTTTCAATATTTGGATACAATTTCCTTCTCGGTCTTTTTTCCAGCTTTATAAAAGTGTGTTTTCTTGCATTTGATATTCAAACATAAGAATTTCCAGGGCACCTGGGTGGCGCAGTCAGTTAAGCATCTGACTCTTGGTTTTGGCTCAGGGCTCAGGTCGTGACCTCAGGGTCGTGAGATCAAGCCCTGCATCAGGCTCTGCACTCAGCGTGGAGTTTGCTTGGGTTTCTCTCTCCCTCTGCCCCTCCCCCTGCTCATTCTCACTTCTCTCTCTCTCCCTAAAATAAATTTTAAAAAAAGAATTTCCTGGGGCACCTGTGTGGGTCAGTTGGTTAATCATCTGCCTTCAGCTCAGGTCATGATCCCAGAGTTCTGGGATTGAGCCCCGCATCAGGCTCCCTGCTCAGCAGGGAGTCTGCTTCTCCATCTGCCCGTCACCCCACTCATGCTCTCTCTCTCTCTCTCTCTCTCAAATAGATAAAATCTTTTTTAAAAATTTCCATGTCATTATAAACCATTTTAATAGTGGTATACTATTCAAGTATATTAGTATAACATAATTTAACTTTTCTTCCATAATTGGAGATGTAGGTTGCCTCTATTATATACAATGATACATTGAACAACTTTGTGCATTAATCTTTTTTTCTGTATTTAGGATTATTTCCTTGGACTAGATCTTCAAGAATAAAATTATTAGGTCAAAGTATATGCATGTATTTAAGGGATATCTATACAAACTCTCAAATTATTTTCTGAAAAAGTTACCTGTCTGTCCACCCACAAGTATTACCTGTAAAACAAACTAGTTTGCCCCTTGTGACCAGCATTATATTCTTTCGTTTTTAAAAATCTTTGCCAGTTTTAGAAGCAAAACTTGTATTTTATGTTAGTTTCTTAGTCTACGATTGTTAGTCATTTGTCTTTCTTTTTGTGAGTTGTCTGAATAAGATAGTTATATAGTTAAATGTATGTATATTCCTATGAAAAATATGAACCAGTAAATCAGTACTAAAAATATTTTATATTCTTCTAGGATATTTGTGACCCAAACATGTTTTGTTTCATAAATATAACCTAAATAAAGCAAAATGAGAAAGCAAGCCTCACCTTTCTTTAGAGATTTTGGAGAATGTTCTACTGGTCTGATTTCTTCATTATTGTCATCTTCTTCATCTTCTCCATCTTCTCTTTCTCCTTCATTTTCTTCTTCTCTTCCTTCAAACTCCTTCTCTCTAGACCTCATCAAAATAGCCTCTAATTCTCTCTCCAGTTCTTTATTTCTTATAAGGGTATAATGAAGTTTCTCATTTACATCCTCAAACTTCTCCTCTGCTTGTCTGGCTCTGCTTTCAACCTCTCTGATGGGGACAGAGTCCAGAGAAACACAACAAAATGGAAAGGTTTGAAAAAGTATCTTTCACGTATAGAAACTCATTGTCTAGAAGAAGCAGTAGAATTAGCTAACTGCATCTGAAAGGTACAAATAAGGGAGGCAGGAGCATCAATCCTTAGGCAAGAACTGGGGTCCAGGACGCTACTTTGGATGGTAATGTCAGCGTGACAGTCATGCTGTGATTTAAGAATGCAATGTATTTATCAGCTCTGGGTGAAATCTGACCTTTGGGTATTTGGAATTCTCCATCAATAGGCAAGGAATCCCTTTTCAGGAGCTAATTTTGGCTTCTCTTCATTGATGTGATCCAACAAACTAAGTCCAGTAGTTTCCCTTCTTTGCCCAGGACCTCTAAAACCAAATTTTAAAACCAAGAAAACTAGTTTGAAATGTGCTTCTTACTTCCTAGAGTACATGTTCTACGTCTACATGGCTATGCTCTTCTCTTCGCATTCTCGACCATCTTAACTATACTGTCCTTCCTACTCTTCAGCGTATGTAGCATTCTTTCTTGAACAGAGTAGTTTCTCCTGGTTCCATTTACATCTCTAGCTCATCTCTTAGAAGCATACTGGATAGATCACTCCTAACACCCTATTCCCCACATACACACACTTTCACTTCCTCCATCTCCACTGTGGGTGAGGATGGATGTTTTATGCGAGCAGTAGAATTCATTGCCTCCAGCAGAAGATTTGGAGATACCCATCCCACTAATAAGGATAAAAGAAGCAGAACAAACAAAGGTAAGCCGAGAAGCATGGATTTCCCAGCCACACCTCCTGGCCAGCAATCTTTGTAATTACCATTGTGGTGCCTCATACTCACAATAACTTCTCCTGTGTGCGTTCAATGATAGCCATTGCTTCAAGATACTTTGGGGCCAATGTACCTCGATTCGCTGATTCTCTCTGACAAAGGAAATATGCATTATGAATGAACTGAGAGTCCCAACAGTTAATACTCTACTTCTTCAGGATGTTCTGCACCAAACCTTCCAGAATATTTTTTTCTACTATCCATATTTATAAAGTAGATGATTAAGCACAATCTTAACACCAAAAAAGAATAGGGATTACCTGTGGCCACATAGCATACCAGCTTCCAAATTATTCATGCTATGGGTGGATAAAATTTGATTAGAATTGTAAAAAAAGCAGGGAAAACAGTATCAACAAAAAGAAACAAGGAAGAAAAGGTTTAAAAATAAAGAGAATGGTAAACATGTTCCTGTAATAAATCAAGTTAATGATCAAAGAGATTGACTATATTTTTCTTAATAATTTACTTCACTAAGCTCTTAACATTGCAAAATCCAGTCAGATCGTTTAGTTCGTAGGGAACTTCATAAATATCAAGGCAGTGAAAATATGAAGAAAAAACAACTCTTTCATTTATTTTGACTCTAATACATTCTAGGAAAAAAAATAAGAGGAAGGTAAAAGAAGGTATTTAGAAAACCAAAATTATAAGCATATTTAAAAATAAATATTATACCATTTTCCCAGAACTGTGCACCTTTTTTTAAAGTATTGTTGACACACGACGTTACATTACTTTCAGGTGTACAGCATGCTGACTGGACAAATCTCAACAGTACACTATGCTCACCACAAGTGTGGCTACCATAAGCACTATTATATGTCACTGGTTATATTCCCTATGCCCTACATCTCATCCCCATGACTTATTCATTCTGGTCACTGGAAGCCTGAACCTCCCACTCCCCTTCACCCCCCTTTTTGCCCAGAACTGTGTTTAAAATCTCATCTATCCATGCTTCCCAACCTGAGGAACGTAAAACGTAAGCCCTACATTATAGATGGAAAGGGAGCTTGAAGAGGGTAGGCAGCCTGCCATCCTCACAGAAGGATCTAGTGGGTTAAAGCAAAACCCTCATCAAGGCCTCTTCGTTCTCAACCACACAACCCATTGCACTCTGCTAGCTTTTTCTAAAGGAAAACCAGAGAAAAGAAACTATGTTAAACATTTTCACTTTTACTCTAGCTCTTCTACTCTTATTTCCCCAGTCACCTATTCTCCTCTTTCTGTTTTGCTCCCTTTTCTTGAGTAGCTTATTTGGAAAGTAAATGGCGCTCACTGTCCAGCCGGGACCCGCAGCACGGGACATGGCTGTGCCTAGGCCGCACACGCCACTCACTTAGTTGTTCTTTGAGCCCAAAAGAAAGGTTTTCAGAGCAGAGGCTTCTGGAGCTGGAATTCCACACATGGTTTACAGCTGTATGAAACAACTTGATAGGTAAACCAGAGTAAACCAGGACTGTACTCTGTGTACACGTGAGCCTTCAGACTCCGCATTCGTTCAACAGATATACAGTGGACCCTGGAACTACATGGGTCTGAACTATGCGGGTCCACTTGTACATGGACTTTTTTACAGTCCACCACTGTAAATGTATTTTCTCTTCCTTATGATTTTCTTAATAACATTTCCTTTCCTCTAGCTTACTTCATTGTAAGAATACAGTATATAATACATAGAACATACAGAATGTGTGTTCAATGACTGTTTATGTTATCTGTAAGGCTTCTGGTCAACAGTGGGCTAGTGGTAGTTAACGTGGGCCTCATGGCTCTTGGCAGTAACTGCCTTGGTCCTTCCTTGTTTGTGCCAATCTGCTGCAGCTTTGCACTTGGTCTCTGACTCCCATTCTCTCTTTGACCTTTTTGACTTGATCTTCCTCAGGTTTGACTCTACTTACGGGCTTCTGACTGGACAGTATCTCCAGTTTGGGTCTATCTCAGGGAGGATCTGGCCGCAGGCCCAGCTCCTTGGGATCCAAGCACTGACATAGTGCCTCATCAGCTTTGGACGTATTTTCTAGAACCACCAATTCCAACAGCCCTTCCCTGTTGCTGTTATAAAATGAGTAAATTAGTCGCTGCTCTGGTGTACGTACATGGTACAGTGGGAGGGAAACACAGATGTCTAAGGGCCACCTTCAGCCCAATAACAGAAGGGAGGGCAGAAAGTCTAATCTTATGTTAAAAATACTGCTGATGCCCCCAAGTCTGGCCCCTGTTCATCCTCAGTTCACAGGCGATCCAGCAAACTCTCCCATCTCCCTCATACACTTATCACTCTTTATAGACAGCCAGAATCTCTGGTGTGAAGATGAGCCTGAAAGAGACTGTTTCTAATATCTTGCTTGTTGGGGTCGCTGAGCTGTGGGCAGCGCTGCTCATACGGCCAAGCAGCGGCACTTGGGGGCCAGTGTAGCTCAGAGCCCTTTTGGTATTACCTCCGAGAGAGCTGGTGGGTTGAGTCACCCCCTATCTCCTCCAGTCAGCTGAGATGTTACAGAATTCTGGCTGCTTGTCCTGCAGGA
This sequence comes from Mirounga leonina, assembly GCF_011800145.1. Taxonomy (NCBI): domain Eukaryota; kingdom Metazoa; phylum Chordata; class Mammalia; order Carnivora; family Phocidae; genus Mirounga; species Mirounga leonina. The sequence goes on from NW_023270389.1 coordinate 47,238,041, forward strand.
ACAGTGTTGGAATGATTGCGATTTGGAGAGGGCCATAAGCGGTGCTGTACGACCAGGTTCCAGAACTGATTGAACTGGGCCGCAGCTGAAGGCAGAGCGGCCTTCTCCCAGGAGGGGCAGCGGCAAAGTCGATGCAGCTTAATGGCATCACTGGGTTCACCAGTGAATAGAGCCCAGTGCCAAATTGGGTGTGCCTGTTTCAGGCACAGCAGGCCATGTCATGTACACGGGGCCTGCTGTGAGTACACTCCTCAGGAATTCCCACAGAGCCCTAACTCCCAGCTAATTGAGGAGCATTTTGCATAGTGGATGGCCCAGCCCCATTATGGTGGACACTAGGCATCAGGCAATGGTATGAATGAGGCCAAGCTATTAGTCTGCCCAAGCTGGTGGTGACTTACCACCCCTCCTGTTGAGATATCATTCATATCTCAACCCCCAGAAAAATCCCATCCCAGAGTCACCTGCAGGAAGGGATAGTAAGAGTAACTGGAATCTCCATGCTCAGGTCCATAGCTTCTCAGAGGTCTGGAGCTATTTCTTGCTAGAAACCTGGGACCCCTCTATCTCTTGGAGCTCTCCAGTTTCACAGCTCAGTTCCCAGGGACATGACAAGTTATACCTGCACACACAGGCTTTCTGCTTCCCGAGCCCTTCCTTTTTCCTTTCCCTCCCCAGTGCTAATCAAATGGACTGCCTCCTGGGAGCTGTGTTTTTAGACCAGCGGGGGAGTGCCACTGCCCGAAAGGTCTGGTATCCCTGCGAAATGGTATTTATGTCCTTAGGACCAGAGACTGTCTGCCCAAAAATAAACAAATAAAGGGAAAAAATGAGCAAACAAAAGCACAAGAAAAACTTACAGTAAAAGTTTTGAAACCTTAAAGTGCCCTCAGAGAGCCCCAGGACTTTCGTGAATGACAAGTGCACAGAGCTCAGGCGCCACCCGCCCCCGCCCCGCCAGCTCCTCCTGGCCTGCAGCGCAGTCTAAATCAAGACAGCCCTTCCCCAGCCCCAACTCTGCCCCACATCTCTGACCTCACAAGCCAATTCAAGGAATCTTCATTCTCTGGGCACCCACATCCCCAAATACCAACTTTGTCTCTGCTGGCCTAGCACAATTAGGTCCCTTCTGTTTGGGCACCCGGTGATCCCTTTCTGCCTGTGAGTGTTCAAGCTGCCATCCCATAGGATGAACGTGATTCTTCTTTACCTCCAGGAAGTAACAAGTAACTATATACCGGCTGCCATGTGGGTCCATGCCCCAGACCTTATGGTCACTGAGAACGTAAACAGTTCGATCTTCAGTTATCTAGAGTAGCAGCATTAACAAACTTCCAGAGCCCAGAGATAGAGTTTCTGGGCCACACTGTCCTCACGTGAGCTAGTCACGTGCTACCACACCATGTCAGCTGGAAAGGCAGCATCCTGGAGCAGGAGACCGCCACCATTAAAAACAAGCCCTGGGGGGCAGAGCAAGATGGCGGAGGAGTAGGAGACCTGGATTTCGTCTCCTCTCAGGAATTCAGCTGGATAGGGATCAAACCATTCTGAACACCTACAAACTCAACAGGAGATCGAAGAAAAGAAGAGCAACAACTCTCTCATCAGAAAAGCGACCACTTTCTGGAAGGTAGGACGTGCGGAGAAGTGAATCCGAGGCGATATTTGGGAGGATAGACGGCAGGGGAGGGGCCTCCGTCGGCTGCTTCTGGCAAATGATAGAGCCACGGAGCACAAAATCGGAACTTTTAAAAGTCTGCTCTGCCGAGGGACGTCACTCTGGTGGCTAAGTGGGGGGTGGAACCCTCCGGGACAGTGTGGTCTCAGGACCCTCGGGGTCACAGAAAGACCGGAGGTGCCTGAGTGTGGCAGAGCTCCCAGGTAACTGAGCAGAGAAGCTGGCTGCAGAGGCAGAGCCCAGGCGTGGGCTCTCAGCTCGGGGTTGCCATAAACCGTGATCCACGGCACAGTTGGGCCCCTGCTCCTCCAGCAGGGACCCAACAAGCGGCAGATCCGGGGAGACTCACCTTCCTCCCCCCGGAAGGAGCCGCGCGGGAGTGCACCGCAGGGATCTGCTGGGTTTGGAGACTCCACCCGGGGTTGGGTGCCAGAGATAGAAACACGCGGTCACAGGCTGGGTGAGCACGGAGTGCAGCTGGAGACCAGGGAGACGGGAGGGACTGACGGCTTTTCTTGGGGGGCTCACTGAGGAGCGGGGCCCCAAGTTCTCGGCTCCTCCAGAGCAGAGATTGGGAGGCCGACATTTTCACTCTCCGCCTCCAAACCTCTACGGAAAGCTCACAGGGAACAAAAGCTCTGGAGAGCAACCCGAGCAAATAACTTAGCCCAGACCGGGCAAGGGCAGGGCAATTCCGCCTCCGGCAAAGACATTTGGAAACCACAGCAACAGGCCCCTCCCCCAGAAGATCAGCGAGAACAGCCAGCCAAGACCAAGTTTACCTACCAATCAATGAGAACGGCAGAACTCCAGCGCTAGGGGAATACTACACATAGAATTCATGGCTTTTTTTACCATGATTCTTTAGTCTTTCAAAGTTAATTTTTTTTAACTGTCTTTTTTTCTTTTTTTTTTTTTTTTTTTGAATTTTTCTTTTTCCCTTTTTCAACCAACACCTTATCAATCCCCTTTTTAAAAACACATTTTTATTTTTCATTTTTAGAGTCATATTCTATCCCTTCATAGTAGTTACCTGTATTTTTGGCATATGTATATAAGTTGTTCTCTCTTTAAAATTTTGAGATAGTTTCTTCTAACAGATCAAAATATACCCTATATCTCTAGTATATGGTTTTTTCTACTCCCCTGCCTGATCACATTCTCTCCCTTTTTTTTTCTTTTTTCTTTTCTTAAATCCTCTTTTTTCTTTTTTCAAACAACTTCTTATCAATTCCTTTTATAAAATTTTTTATAATTTCCATCTTTACAGTCATATTCCATCCCTTCATCATACCAACCCTTATTTTTGTACATATATAAGTTTTTCTTTCTTTAAAATTTTGGGAGGCACTTTCTTCTAACAGACCAAAATACACCCCAAATCTAGTGTGTGGCACTGATCTATATACCAGCCTGATCATATTTGATCACATTCTGGTTTTTTGTTGTTGTTGTTGTTTTGTTTTGTTTGTTTTTGTTTGTTTTTATCTTTATCTTTTTCTTTTTTTTCTTTTTCTTTTTTCTCTCTTTCCCTTTCTTTTCCCACTGATTCAGGTCTTTTCTGATTTGTTTAGAGTATATTTTCTGGGGACGTGGTTACTCTGCTAGCATTTTGTTCTCTCATTAATCTATTCTCCTCTGCACAAAATGACAAGATGGAAAAAATCACCTCAACAAAAAGAACAAGAGGTAGTACTGACTGCCAGGCACCTACTCAATACGGACATTAGTACAATGTCAGATCTAGAGTTCAGAATCATCACTTTAAAGATATTAGCTGGGCTTGAAAAAAAATATGGAAGTTATGAGAGAAACCCTTTCTGGAGAAGTAAAAGAACTAAAATCTAACCAAGTAGAAATCAAAAAGGCTATTAATGAGGTGCAATCAAATATGGGGGCGCTAACTGCTAGGATAAATGAGGCAGAAGAGAGAATCAGTGATATAGAAGACCAAAGGATGGAAAATAAAGAAGCCGAGAAAAAGAGAGATAAACAACTACTGGATCACAAGGGCAGAATTCGAGAGATAAGCGATACCATAAGACGAAACAACATTAGAGTAATTGGGATCCCAGAAGAAGAAGAAAGAGAGAGAGGGGCAGAAGGTATAATGGAGCAAATTATAGCAGAGAACTTCCCTAATTTGGGAAAGGAAACAGGCATCAAAATCCAGGAAGCACAGAGAACCCCTCTCAAAATCAATAAAAATAGGTCAACACCCCGACATCTAATAGTAAAACTTATGAGTCTCATAGACAAAGAGAAAATCCTGAAAGCAGCTCGGGAGAAGAGATATGTAACCTACAAGGGTAGAAACATTAGACTGGCAACAGACCTATCCACAGAGACCTGGCAGGCCAGAAAGGACTGGCAGGATATATTCAGAGCACTAAATGAGAAAAATATGCAGCCAAAAATACTATATCCAGCTCGGCTGTCACTGAAAATTGAAGGAGAGATAAAAAGCTTCCAGGACAAACAAAAACTAAAGGAATTTGCAAACACAAAACCAGCCCTACGAGAAATATTGAAAGGGGTCCTCTAAGCAAAGAGAGACCCTAAAAGCAACATAGACCAGAAAGGAACACAGACAATATACGGTAACAGTCACCTTACAGGCAATACAATGGCACTAAATTCCTATCTTTCAATAGTTACCCTGAATGTAAATGGGCTAAATGCCCCAATCAAAAGACACAGGCTATCAGACTGGATTAAAAAACAAGACCCATCGATATGCTGTCTGCAAGAGACTCATTTTAGAACCAAAGACACCCCCAGATTAAAAGTGAGGGGGTGGAAAACCATTTACCATGCTAATGAACACCAAAAGAAAGCTGGGGTGGCAATCCTTATATCAGACAAATTAGATTTTAAACCAAAGACTGTAATAAGAGATGAGGAAGGACACTATATCCTACTTAAAGGATCTATCCAACAAGAAGATCTAACAATTGTAAATATCTATGCCCCTAACATGGGAGCAGCCAATTATATCAGGCAATTAATAACAAAAGCAAAGAAACACATCGACAACAACACAATAATAGTGGGGGACTTTAACATCCCCCTCACTGAAATGGACAGATCGTCTAAGCAAAAGATCAACAAGGAAATAAAGACTTTAAATGATACACTGGACCAAAAGGACTTCACAGACATATTCAGAACATTCCATCCCAAAGCAACGGAATACACATTCTTCTCTAGTGCCCATGGAACATTCTCCAGAATAGATCACATCCTAGGTCATAAATCAGGTCTCAACCGGTACCAAAAGATGGGGATCATTCCCTGCCTATTTTCAGACCACAATGCTTTGAAACTAGAACTCAATCACAAGAGGAAAGTCGGAAAGAACTCAAATACATGGAGGCTAAAGAGCATCCTACTGAAGAATGAATGGGTCAACCAGGAAATTAAAGAAGAATTAAAAAAATACATGGAAACCAATGAAAATGAAAACACAACTATTCAAAATCTTTGGGATGCAACAAAGGCAGTCCTAAGAGGAAAGTATATAGCAATACAAGCCTTTCTCAAGAAACAAGAAAGGTCTCAAGTACACAACCTAACCCTACACCTAAAGGAGCTGGAGAAAGAACAGCAAATCAAGCCTAAACGCAGCAGAAGAAGAGAAATACTAAAGATCAGAGCAGAAATCAATGAAATAGAAACTAAAAGAACAGTAGAACAGATCAACGAAACTAGGAGCTGGTTCTTTGAAAGAATTAACAAGATTGATAAACCCCTGGCCAGACTTATCAAAAAGAAAAGAGAAATGACCCAAATCAACAAAATCATGAATGAAAGAGGAGAGATCACAACCAACACTAAAGAAATACAAACAATTATAAGAACATATTATGAGCAACTCTATGCCAGCAAATTAGATAACCTGAAAGAAATGGATGCATTCCTAGAGATGTATCAACTACCAAAAATGAACCAGGAAGAAATAGAAAACCTGAACAGACCTATAACCACTAAGGAAATTGAAGCAGTCATCAAAAATCTCCCAAAAAACAAAAGCCCAGGGCCAGATGGCTTCCCAGGGGAATTCTACCAAACATTTCAAGAAGAATTAATACCTATTCTTCTGAAACTGTTCCAAAAAATAGAAATGGAAGGAAAACTTCCAAACTCATTTTATGAGGCCAGCATTACCTTGATCCCAAAACCAGACAAAGACCCCATCAAAAAGGAGAATGACAGACCAATATCCCTGATGAACATGGATGCAAAAATTCTCACCAAAATACTAGCCAGTAGGATCCAACAGTACATTAAAAGGATTCTTCACCACGACCAAGTGGGATTTATCCCTGGGCTGCAAGGTTGGTTCAACATCCACAAATCAATCAGTGTGATACAATACATTAACAAAAGAAAGAACAAGAATCATATGATCCTCTCAATAGATGCAGAAAAAGCTTTTGACAAAGTACAGCATCCTTTCTTGATCAAAACTCTTCAGAGTATAGGCATAGAGGGTACATACCTCAATATCATAAAAGCCATCTATGAAACACCTACAGCGAATATCATTCTCAATGGGGAAAAACTGAGACCTTTCCCACTAAGGTCAGGAACGCGGCAGGGATGTCCACTATCACCACTGCTATTCAACATAGTATTGGAAGTCCTAGCCACAGCAATCAGACAACAAAAAGAAATCAAAGGCATCCAAATCGGCAAAGAAGAAGTCAAACTCTCACTCTTTGCAGATGATATGATACTTTATGTGGAAAACCCCAAAGACTCCACCCCAAAACTGCTAGAACTCATACAGGAATTCAGTAAAGTGGCAGGATATAAAATCAATGCACAGAAGTCAGTGGCATTCCTATACACCAACAACAAGACAGAAGAAAGAGAAATTAAGGAGTCGATCCCATTTACAATTGCACCCAAAACCATAAGACACCTAGGAATAAATCTAACCAAAGAGACAAAGGATCTGTACTCAGAAAACACTAAAATACTCATGAAAGAAATTGAGGAAGACACAAAGAAATGGAAAAACATTCCATGCTCATGGATTGGAAGAACAAATATTGTGAAGATGTCAATGCTACCTAGAGCAATCTACACATTCAATGCAATCCCCATCAAAATACCATCCACTTTTTTCAAAGAAATGGAACAAATAATCCTAAAATTTGTATGGAACCAGAAAAGACCCCAAATAGCCAGAGGAATGTTGAAAAAGAAATGCAAAGCTGGCGGCATCACAATGCCGGACTTCCAGCTCTATTACAAAGCTGTCATCATCAAGACAGTATGGTACTGGGCGCCTGGGTGGCTCAGTTGGTTAAGCGACTGCCTTCGGCTCAGGTCATGATCCTGGAGTCCCGGGATCGAGTCCCGCATCGGGCTCCCTGCTCGGCAGGGAGTCTGCTTCTCCCTCTGACCCTCCTCCCTCTCATGCTCTCTGTATCTCATTCTCTCTGTCTCAAATAAATAAATAAAATCTTTAAAAAAAAAAAAAAAAGACAGTACGGTACTGGCACAAAAACAGACACATAGATCAACGGAACAGAATAGAGAGCCCAGAAATGGACCCTCAACTCTATGGTCAACTCATCTCTGACAAAGCAGGAAAGAATGTCCAAAGGAACAAAGACAGTCTCTTCAACAAATGGTGTTGGGAAAATTGGATAGCCACATGCAGAAGAATGAAACTGGACCATTTCCTTACACCACACACAAAAATAGACTCAAAATGGTTGAAAGACCTCAATGTGAGACAGGAGTCCATCAAAATCCTAAAGGAGAACACAGGCAGCAACCTCTTTGACCTCAGCCGAAGCAACTTCTTCCTAGAAACATCGCCAAAGGCAAGGGAAGCAAGGGCAAAAATGAACTATTGGGACTTCATCAAGATAAAAAGCTTTTGCAAAGCAAAGGAAACAGTCAACAAAACCAAAAGACAACCGGCAGAATGGGAGAAGATATTTGCAAATGACATATCAGATAAAGGGCTAGTATCCAAAATCTATAAAGAAGTCATCAAACTCAACACCCAAAGAACAAAGAATCCAATCAAGAAATGGGCAGAAGACATGAACAGACATTTTTCCAAAGAAGACATCCAAATGGCCAACAGACACATGAAAAAGTGCTTAATATCGCTCGGCATCAGGGAAGTCCAAATCAAAACCTCAATGAGATACCACCTCACACCAGTCAGAATGGCTAAAATTAACAAGTCAGGAAGCGACAGATGTTGGCGGGGATGCGGAGAAAGGGGAACCCTCCTACACTGTTGGTGGGAATGCAAGCTGGTGCAGCCACTCTGGAAAACAGTATGGAGGTTCCTCAAAAAGTTGAAAATAGAGCTACCATATGATCCAGCAATTGTACTACTGGGTATTTACCCCAAAGATACAAAAGTAGGATCCGAAAGGGTACGTGCACCCCGATGTTTATAGCAGCAATGTCCACAATAGCCAAACTGTGGAAAGAGCCAAGATGTCCATCGACAGATGAATGGATAAAGAAGAGGTGGTATATATATACAATGGAATATTATGCAGCCATCAAAAGGAATGAGATCTTGCCATTTGCAACGACGTGGATGGAACTGGAGGGTATTATGTTGAGCGAAATAAGTCAAACAGAGAAAGACATGTATCATATGACCTCACTGATATGAGGAATTCTTAATCGCAGGAAACAAACTGAGGGTTGCTGGAGTGGAGTGGGGGGTGGGGTGGGAGGGATGGGGTGACTGGGTGATAGACACTGGGGAGGGTATGTGCTCTGGTAAGCGCTGTGAATTGTGCAAGACTGTTGAATCTCAGATCTGTACCTCTGAAACAAATAATGAAATATATGTTAAGAAAAAAAAAAAGAAGAAGAAGAAGGTAGCAGGAGGGGAAGAATGAAAGGGGGGGAATCGGAGGGGTAGACAAACCATGAGAGACGATGGACCCTGAAAAACAAACTGAGGGTTCTAGAGGGGAGGGGGGTGGGAGGATGGGTTAGCCTGGTGATGGGTATTGAGGAGGGCACATTCTGCATGGAGCACTGGGTATTATGCACAAACAATGAATCATGGAACACTACATCTAAAACTAATGATGCAATGTATGGGGATTAACATAAGAATAAAAAAAAAAAACAAGCCCCCCCCCAGCCTGCCCCCCCACACACACCGGTTACAGGCTGTTTTCCTGCCAGCTTCCTGCCTGGCTTGAGGATCATCGGGGAGGTCTGACCCTGACTCCTTGCCTGGATGGCACAGCAGGGGAGAAACGCTGAAGCAGGAAGGCCTTGGGTAGGATTAGGGACCATCAAGCAGATTAAATGTTGCTACCCTTTATTTCCCTTTTCCTTACATGGCTCATGGCCCTGCTTACTCTTACCTCCTTGCCTCATCCAGTCTTAAAGACTGACAGATTAATATACTATATGAAAAACTTATTGAAAAGGCATTACTTGGGGAGAAAGTGATTGCAGCCCCTCTCAGCGCTACTCTCACTCCAGTTTGCAGCTCCCTAGACACACATCCCTACAATCTGCGTCTCCTTTGGGCCACACCTCTGCCTCAGTCATCCTTCTGTGGTCCGCCGCCACCCTCCTTACGGCTCCCACCCCTCCAGACGCCACTGCCTACTCAGGAGGATCAGATCTCTAACAGTGACATGGTTCTTAACTTTGGGGCTGAGAAACTGGACTAAGTCTATGGACTTCTGGCACACACACACCCCCCCCCTAGGAAACGCACAGTATAAACATACATGCAAAATGCTATATACCATTTCAGGGGATTAATGGGATTAAGGCATGACATCCTTTATAGAGACGCATATCAATCTAGAACTGAAATCTAGGACTGACTTAAGTCTACCATAGTCCTAGAACTTTCTATGGAAGAATTTTAAATCGGTTTTCCTGCTGAGTGTCTAAAGGTTTCCAATTTCCCAATAATTCTTGTGGTCAGAGGTATATGCTTATCACAGTTCTCAATAGAGTCTGCTGAATGAATTTATTTAAAAAATAGGTCAAATTTTTACCGAGATATTGTTAAATTAAGGAAGGCAATGAATACTAATTTTAAAATGAGGTTTAAAGAAGAGAATGAGACGTTTTTTATAAAGTTAAGGTAAAAAACAAGAGTTTTCCAGAGATGATACTGGGAAGAAAAAAAAAAAATCTGAAAAATGCATTATGTAGGAGCTCCTGGCCCTCCTGGAGCTAAAAGTTATGTTAAATCCATATCATTTTTACATTATGTTAAATTTCCTAGCTTTTTTCTCTGGTTTTGAATTTCCTACTTGTGTTTCAGATACATACCCAGGAAGAGAATATATTTGCTTCAAATAGAGGTTTGGAATGAATATTTTCATCTTTTTCAATTATTCTAATGAGTTTTTCCTCCTCCTTGGATGTTGAAGGCTTCTAGGGCACAGAAACACAAAGGACCTGTTAGCGGAGCTGGTGTGTGACCCAGAGGCATGGCAAGTTCCCCGAAGCAATGTCTGAAGCTTTAATCTTCAATTTGCATTAGTCATTCAACAAGCATTTTCGAAGACTTACAGCAAACAATGTGTGAGAAATCAGTGGGGATGGGGAAGTGGAGACCAGGGTAAACAACAGTGAGAGAAACAAGAAGGATATCTTCCAGACCCAGGAATTCACAGCACAGTAGGAGAGATGGACCAGAAAATAATTATGGTATGCATGATTGATGTTGGCAAAGGGGTGTGTTCCAAAAGCTCTGTGCACCCAGAAAAGGGCCCTGAATTCTGCCTCGACATCCAGGGAAGTTTTTACATAGAAAGTGATATCTGAAGACCGAACAAGACTTTGTAACATAGAGAGGAAAGGGCCAGAACTAAGGCCACAAGAGGAGGAAAAGAGGGAATGCATTACACATTTAAAAGGTACGATGGAATTTAGTGTCCAAATAACACTGTTTCCCATTTATTTTGTGCCTTCTATATGCCAAGCACTGTACCGAAATAAAACAGAAAATGCTGGCGAAAAGCAGCTTAGCTGTCGTACATTTTTCTTCTGCTGTCTAGTATGTACAGTGGGTCTAGAGGACCTAGGTCACAGCCTGGGATCATGCCAACATTTAAACTATTCACAGAGAAGAAACATCAGGGAAGGAAGTTAAGACAGTCTAGAGAGTGTTAGGTGATCTTGAGTTCCGAGAGCCAAGGACAGTAGTAGTCAATCCAGGAATCAGCAAGGGTTCTTATGCCAGACTAATCTAGGTTTGAACACTGGTTCTGCCACTCACAGCTTTCTGACTTAGGGTAAGTCAAGTCGACCTTTCTGAGCTTCAGTTTTCTTATCTGTAAAATGGGGCAATAATTTTTACCTTGAAGTTGTGTGGTATAGATGAGAGGTAACACATGCAGAACATGTAGCTCACAGTAGGGACTCAGTTACTGGTAGTTATCATTGTATTTTTAGGATTGTTATTATTATTATTATAAGTACCCCAGGAAGGGTTTTATTACTACGAATGCCCCGCAGGCATACAGACAAGGTAAGGAGAAAGGAGATGTGGAGATGGGTCTGGGAGAAGGGGAAAGGTAGCCCAGAATGGGAACTAAAGAAGTGGACACAGGGGCGCCTGGGTGGCTCAGACAGTTGAGCATCTGACTCTTGATCTCAGCTCAGGTCTTCATCTCAGAGTCATGAGTTCAAGGCCCATGTTGGAGCCTACTTAAAAAAAAGAAAAAGAAAAAGTAAACACAGAGTTTAAATTACTATTTGAAAAATCTGGTAATGAAAGGACAAAGAAACAGCATCAGGATGAGAGGTAGATTGTGTAGGTAATAGGAGTACAGGGGTGAATGAGGCTGATGGGAAGTGACTAGATTTTGAAAAGGAAAAGGACACCCCTACCTTGGAAAATAAAGAGACAATGGTGTCTCAGGTATGGTTAAATCTATATGAAGAAAGGAAGGGAGCTAGGGTGTTTATTCCAGATGACCTATTTCTATTTTCAATAGTACCTATATATATTCATTCATTCATTCATTCATTCATTCATTCATTCATTTATTTAGAGAATGTGAGTGAGGGGAGGGGCAGAGGGAGAAGGAGAGAGAGAGAGAATCTCAAGCAGATTGCACTGAGCATGGAGCCCAACATGGGTCTTGATCTCATGACCCTGAGATCTTGACCTGAGCTGAAATCAAGAGTCAGATGCTTAACTAACTGAGCCATCCAGGCACCTCAGTACCTATATATATATTCCTTAAAAATGTAAAGGGAAAGGAAAATATAATACTAAATCATCTTACCTCCTCTTCTTCCCTTTGCATCTTAAAATTATCCTCCATACTTTCTTCTTCCTCCTCTCTAGAAGGCCTGTCTATGTCAGGTTCAATTAATTCTTTTATAAAATCCTATGAGATAAAACAATAGTACAAATAGTATATAGTTTAGTGTATATTAATAATTTTTAGTATATACTAATCATTCATTCAAAAATTTAATGAGCATTAATCTTGCAACTGGACACTGTGCTAGGGATAATGACAAAAAGGGTAATAAGAATAGCCTCTGTCCTGTATCATATGACCTCACTGATACGAGGAATTCTTTTTTTTTTTTTTTAAAGATTTTATTTATTTGAGAGAGAGAATGAGCTAGAGAGAGCGAGCACATGAGAGGGGGGAGGGTCAGAGGGAGAAGCAGACTCCCTGCCGAGCAGGGAGCCCGATGCGGGACTCGATCCCGGGACTTCAGGATCATGACCTGAGTCGAAGGCAGTCGCTTAACCAACTGAGCCACCCAGGCGCCCCGAGGAATTCTTAATCTCAGGAAACAAACTGAGGGTTGCTGGAGTGGTGGGGGGTGGGAGGGATGGGGTGGCTGGGAGATAGACATTGGGGAGGGTATGTGCTATGGTGAGCGCTGTGAATTGTGCAAGACTGTTGAATCACAGATATGTACCTCTGAAGCAAATAATACATTATATGTTAAAAAAAAAAAAAAAGAAGAAGGTAGCAGGAGGGGAAGAATGAAGGGGGGTGGAAATTGGAGGGGGAGACGAACCATGAGAGACGATGGACTCTGAAAAACAAACTGAGGGTTCCAGAGGGGAGGAGGGTGGGAGGATGGGTTAGCCTGGTGATGGATATTAAAGAGGGCATGTTCTGCATGGAGCACTGGGTGTTATGCACAAACAATGAATCATGGAACACTACATCAAAAACTAATGATGTAATGTATGGTGATTAACATAACATAATAATAAGAAAAAAAAAAAAGAATAGCCCCTGTCCTCCTATGACCCAGCAATTGCACTACGGGAATTTACCCCAAAGATAACGATCTAAATTATCTAGTGGTAATTTAGTGATCTAAAGGGGCACCTGCACCCCAGTGTTTATAGCAGCAATGTCCACAATAGCCAAACTATGGAAAGAACCCAGACGTCCATTGACAGATGAATGGATAAAGAATATATGAGATAGATAGATAGATAGATAGATAGATAGATAGATAGATAGATGATAGTGGAATATTACACAGCCATCAAAAATGAAATCTTGCCATTTGCAATGACATGGATGGAACTAGAGGGTATTATGCTAAGGGAAATAAGTCAATCAGAGAAAGACAATTATCATATGATCTCACTGATATGTGAAATTTAAGAAACAAAGCAGAGGATCACAGGGAAGAGAGGAAAAAAATGAAACAAGAGGAAACCAGAGAGGGAGAAAAACCATAAGAGACTCTTAATCATAGGAAACAAACTGAGGTTTGCTGGAGGGGAGGGGAGTAGGGGAATGGGGTAACTGGGTGATGGACATTGGGGAGGGTATGTGTTGTAATGAGCATTGGGTATTATATAAACTGATGAATCACAGACCTGTACCCCTGAAACAAATAATACATTGTAAGTTAATTAATTGAATTTAAATTTTAAAAAAAGAATAGCCCCTGTCTTAAGAAGCTTAACAATTTAGTGGACAAGAAAATGCTATGGATACATATAGTCACATGGTAGGAGCACCTAATCTATGGTAGTGGATGTGGTAGTGGATGTGGTAGTGGAAAGAGAGGATTGGTCAGGAAGGTTTCCTGGAGGACATAATGTCTCAGTTTCTTCTTGAAGGATGAGTAAGGGAAAAAAGCATGATTCTAGGCAAAGGATGATGCATGGGCATGACTGGCTCTTGAGAACAAAAGTAGTTAGTAGGACAGAAACTTAGGGGCAGATGGACAGGAGCACAGTCATAGAGGAAGGGCTAGAGTGTCATTCCAGGGAAACTGGATTTTATCCTGAAGGCAATGAAGTACTAATAAATTGATCTGTTTTGCATTTTAAACAATCACTCTAGCAGCAGGAGAGTAGATTTAAAGAGAAAGAAGGGAGAGAGGGAGGAAGAGTGGGAAGAAGAAAAGACAAGAGTAGAGAATGAACATAGGGTTGCAGGAATGAAGAGGAGGAGAAGGATTCAAGAGATATTTAGGAGTTAACTCAGTGCTGGAGTGATTAGATTGATATGGGATGCCTAGGGAAAGGAAGCATCTTGAATGATACCTGGTGAATGGTTTAGGCCACTACATAGATGATAATGCCATTCACAGAGAAAATGAACAAAGTTGCATAAGCAGCTTTGGGAAAATAGATAAGTTCAGACTAGGCTATGTGACTTTAAGGTACCACTAATATATCTAAGTAGAAATATTCAGTAAGTAGCTAAATACACAGATACAGAGTTTAGATGGAGGCATTTGGGCTAAAGATAATCATTTAACAGTTATTTGCATTTAGTCGAAGCCAAGAAAGTAAATTATATTACCAAAGGAGAAGTTGTGAAGTTGCTGGAGGATGAGGGCTTAGGACAGGAACTTAGTCACATACAAGACTAGGGAAGAAAGACAAGTCTGCACAGAAGGCCAGAAGTTGTGTCAGAAGTCTGACAAAGCCACCAGGAAAGTCAAAAGAAGAGAAAGAAGGATTCAACAGTGTTGAATACCTCAAACGAGTCTACACAACTACTGACTGAAAAATGTCCTTCAGTTTATGGCAATGACGTGTATAAAACAAGCTAATAATAAGTTCAATATCTACAATAGGAAAATGCATAAATTATGGTATAAACTAAGTCAGATGGTCCCTGACTTATGATGGTTTGACTTAAAATTTTTTCAACTTTACAATGGTACAAAAATGATCCACATTCAGTAGAAACTGTCATTTGAATTTTGAATTTTAATCTTTTCCCAGGCTAACAATACGTGGTTCAACTCTCTTTCATGACTCTGGGCAGTGGCAGTGACCCACAACTTCTAGTCAGCCTCATGATCACAAGAGTAACCAACTGATACACTTAACAACCATTCTGTTTTTCACTTTCAATACAGTATTCAATAAATTACACGAGCATGGACTCTTGGTTTCCGCTTAGGTCATGACCTCAGGGGTCTTGGGGTCGGGCTCCACACTCAGCAGTGAGTCTGTTTGAAAGATTCTCTCCCTCTGCCTCTCTCCCCTCAAATAAATAAATTTTTAAAATGAACAAAAAAATAAATTACATGAGATATTCAACTTTTTCTTATAAAATGGTCTTTGTGTTAGATGATTTTACCCAACTGTAGGCTAATGTAAGTGTTCAAAGCACGTTGAAGATAGGCCAGGCTAAGCTATGATGTGGGGTAAGTTAAATGTATTAAATACATTTTCGGCTTACAATATTTTCAACTTACAATGGGTTTATTGGGACATAACCCCAACATAAGTCAAGGAAGATCCGTATTTTGCTACTATAAATAATGCTGTATTTAGCATTCTTTTTTATTTATCTATTTATTTAATTCCAGTATAATTAACATACAGTGTTATATTACAATATAGTGATTCAGCAATCCTATACATTACTCAGTGCTCATCGTGATAAGTGTACTCTTAATCCCCTTCACCTATTTCACCCATTCCCCACCAACCCACCTCCCCTCTGACAACTATCAGTTTGTTCTCTATAATTAACAATGTTTTTTAATCTCTTTTTCCTTTGTTCATTTGTTTCTTAAATTTCACGTAAGAGTGAAATCATGTGGTATTTGTCCTTCTCTGACTGGCTTATTTCACTGAGCATTATACTCTCTAGATTTATCCATGTTGTTGCAAATGGCAAGATTTCATTCTTTTTTATGGCTGAGTAATATTCCTCTGTGTGTGTGTGTGTGTGTGTACATCATCTTTATCCATTCATCTATCGATGGACACTTGGGCTGCTTCCATAGTTTGGCTATTATAAATAATGCTGCAATAAACACAGGGGTTCATATAACTTTTCGAGTTAGTGTTTTCATATTCTTTGGTTAAATACCCAGTAGTAGGAATACTGGATCACATAGTAGTCTTGTTTTAGAGGAACCTTAAGTCTTGCTTTTTGAGGAACCTCCATACTGTTTTCCACAGTGGCTGCACCAGTTTGCCTTCCTACTAGCAGGGCACAAGAGTTCCTTTTTCTCCACATCCTTGCCAACACTTCTTGTTCCTTGTGTTTTTTATTTTAGCCATTCTGACAAGTGTGAAGTGATATCCCATTGTGGTTTTGATTTGCATTTCCCTGATGATGAGTCAAGTTGAGCATCTTTTCATGTGTCTGTTGGACATCTGGATGTCTTCTTTGGAGAAATGTCTGTTTATGTCTTCTGCCCATTTTCTAATTGGATTATTTGGTTTTTTGGCATTGAATTATAGTTCTTTATATATTTAGGACACTAACCCTTTATCAGATATGTCATTTGCAAATATCTTCTCCCATTCAGTACTTCTCATTTAGTTTTGTTGATTGTTCCCTTTGCTGTGCAGAAGCTTTTTATTTTGATGTAGTCCCAACAGTTTATTTTTGCTTTTGTTTCCCTTGCCTTAGGAGACATATCTATGAAAATGTTACTACAGTGGATGTTGGAGAAATTACTGCATGTGCTCTCTGCTAGGAGTTTTATGGTTTCAGGTCTCACATTTAGGTCTTTAATCCATTTTGAATTTATTTTTGTGTATGGTGTAAGAAAGTGGTCCAGTCTCATTCTTTTGCATGTAGCTGTCCAGTTTTATAATTAACATTCTTTTTTTTTAAGATTTTATTTATTTATTTAATTATTTGACAGAAAGAGAACATGAGCAGGGGGGAGGGGCAGAGGCAGAGGAAGAAGCAGGCTCCCCACAAGCAGGGGGAGCCCGATGTGGGACTCGATCCCAGGACCCTGGGATCATAATCTGAGCCAAAGGCAAGTCACTTAACCAACTGAGCCACCCAGGCGCCCTATAATTAACATTCTTATACAGATATATATTAGAATTATCAAAATATAACTACAAAGTTATATTTAACCTGTTTAAAGAAGAGATTAAAAATATGAATAAAGAGAGAAAGATTACAAGAATGATCAGATTTGAAAAAGAACCAAACAGAACTTTAACAATTAAATTTAAAAACTGAACAGAAAGGTTTAATAGAAGATTAGTGAACAGGAAGGTAAACCAGAAGAAATTATTCAGGATGCAATGCAGAAGCAAAGAAAAATATGAAGTAAGGTTAAAAGACATGGGGATAGATTTCAATATATATCCATTCAGAGTTCCAGAAAGAAAGGAGAGAGCAAACATAGTAGAGACAATATTTGAAGAGGTAACAGAATTTTCCATATCTAATGAAAGATACCAAGTCAAAGATTTAGGAAACCAAAAGAATCCCCAGCAAAATTTTAAAAGAAAAGGAATTCCACACCCTCATATATCAGAGTGAAACTGCAAAATGCCAAAGACATAAAGATCTTTTTTTTTACTTTTTTATTGTTATGTTAATCACCATACATTACATCATTAGTTTTTGATGTAGTGTTCCATGATTCATTGTCTGTGCATAACACCCAGTGCTCCATGCAGAACGTGCCCTCTTTAATACCCATCACCAGGCTAACCCATCCTCCCACCCCTCTCCCCTCTAGAACCCTCAGTTTGTTTTTCAGAGTCCATCGTCTCTTATGGTTCATCTCCCCCTCCGATATCCCCCCCTTCATTCTTCCCTTCCTACTATCGTCTTCTTTTTTTTTTTTTCTTAACATATATTGCATTATTTGTTTCAGAGGTACAGATCTGTGATTCAACAGAAAGACATAAAGATCTTAAAAGTAGCCAAGGAGAAGAGAGGGATCAACTTCAAAGAACTGACAGCTGAATTCTCAACTGTCAGTTTGGTAACAATAAAATCCAGAAAACTGTAGAAATAGTATCATCAATCGGCGGGGAGGAAATAGTATCATCCTAGAATTGTATACCCCACAAAAATTGTTAAGAGTGAGGGTGAAATAAAGACATTTTCAGACAAAAAAAAAAATAAGTTTGCCTCCAGTAAATCCTCACTAAAGAAAAATTTAAAGCTTAAGGCAGAAGAAAAGTGACCTTGGGTAGATCTGAGATATCTGAAGGAACAATAAAGAAATTAAACAAAAAATCAACTCCAATCACTAAAGGCATTCCTGCTAAAGTCATAAATAAGAAGAGGATGCTTGATATTGCCACTACTATTTAACACCAAATTGGGAGAATTAGTCATTGCAGTTAGACAAGAAAAAGAAATTAGAGGCATAATAATTGAAAGAAAGAGGTAAAATTATCTATCTGTAGATGATTTGATTAAATATCTGGAGACCCCAAAAGAATCTATTGAAAAATGACTAAAAGCAATAAGATAATTTAGTAAAGTCACAGAATATGAAATAAAAATACATAAATCAATAACATATACACAGTTACCAGTTAGAAGATACAATGGTAAAGAAGATCCTATTTAAAATAGCAAAAAATAGGGGTGCCTGGCTTGGTCTCGGGGTTGTGAGTTTGAGCCCCATGTTGATTATAGAGACTACTTAAATAAATAAAACCTTTTAAAAATAAAATAGCAAAAAATAAAATGAAATACTCAGGCATAAACCTTACAAGAAATATGCAAAATGAGTAAACCATAAAACATTATTTAAAGGCATTTAAAGTAGATATCCTATATTTTTGGATAGGACAACTTGACAACATAATTATCTCTGCTCTAAGTTAATATATAAATTTAGTATTACCCCAGTCTTTAAAACTCATATTTTCCCAGAGGTAGATTACAGTTACATAGAAGAATAAATAAGCAAGCATAGGGATGAAACCCCTGAAGAAGATCAGTGAGGAGGGCTGGCCCAGCCAGATATGAAAATGCACAATGGCGCCTCAAAAACTAAAATATTGTGGTGATGACCCATGAAGAGATAGATTAATAGAAAATAACAGAAATTTCAGAAACAGACTTAGGTTGAATATAGCTATTTTCAAATGCTGGAAAACACTAAAACATGGAATGTTGTAAAAACTATAATGTGGAAGACAAATCAGCCTTGTTCATATCAACCCGAAAGTCTAAACAAGGACCAGTGAGTAGAAAAAGTTACAAGGAAACATATTTCATCTAGTTCAATAGAAAAAATAACATTATAATAGTCAGTGGTCACCAAAACAAATGGGCTAATTCTGAAAGTAGGTCTCTGCCACTTCAGACACTCAAACATAGGCATAATGATCAAGGGTGGGTATTATACATCTGATTCACGCATCAGATGTTTTGCTGAATTCAATCTCCCTTAAAATCCTTTCTGTTCTTGGGGCGCCTAAGTGGCTCAGTGGTTAAGCGTCTGCCTTCGGCTCGGGTCATGATCCCAGCGTCCTGGGATCAAGCCCCACATTGGGCTCCCTGCTCCATGGGAAGCCTGCTTCTCCCTCTCCCTCTCCCCCTGCTTGTGTTCCCTCTCACACGGTCTCATTCTCTGTCAAATAAATAAATAAAATCTTTACAAAAAAAAATCCTTTCTGTTCTTAAGTTTCTATGATTCTGTATAGTTCTCTAATTTAATTTTTTCATAGATCTGTTGTGTAGCCAAGATCATGTCTGTGGTACTTAATTTTCTAAAACTATACTGGTAATTTTTTTTTTCTTTTTTGAGAGAGAGAGCTCATGGGGTGGGAGGCAGAGAGAGAGAGAGAATCTTAAGCAAGCTCCATGCCCAGGATGGAGCCCGATGTGGGGCTCCATCTCACAACCCTGAAATCATGACCTGAGCCAAAACCAAGAGTCAGACACTTAACCGACAGAGCCACCCAGGTGCCCCATGTAATTTAAGACTTCTAATGTTGATGAAATCATTCAGTGATTAATTCAAAATAATTCTGGCCAAGATCTGGGCAGCAAAGAAAAATAAGCATTTGTAAAAGATGTATAATTTAGAAAGGTGGTGTTTCTTCAGTGTTTAAATGTAAGATAAAAGTCCCACATGTGTGTAGGTAGAAGCACGCCCGCCCCACCACTCCGGCAGACCCTAGAGCACTGACAGAGACGCCATCACATCTCTCCTCCACAGTTCACAGCTCTGAAAGCTATGTGGGCTTCTTCAGTCTTTACTGGAAACCAACTCCTTCAAACAGACTGAAGTAAAACTAAACATTTGTGATTGCCATGAAGCACAGGATATTGATTAATTTGGGATCCTCGGTAAACAGTGGTAGTTAATACCACTGGATTAGCACAGTCATGTGTGGGGTGTAGAATAAAAAGTAAAAGCAAGTCAAGGACAGAATATCAACATTTAAGAGACAGGCAGTGGAGGAAGACCAAAAGGAGAGTGAAAAGAAATAAAAAAGTAGGAGAAAAAATTTTTGTCTTGTGAGGAGAGATTACAAAAGGAGTGAACGACTAGTCAACAGGGTCAAATGCTACAGAGAAGTCAAGTTAAATACGGCATTGGGGTTCCTTGGATCTGACAATAAGGAATCATTACAGTACCTCGCAATAGTTTCAGCATTTTAAGAGAAATGATTGTGATAGGAAGGAGAGAATGAAGTAGTAGAGAAAAAGACATGCTCAAGGGATCTTTTAGAATGAAAGCAATGGCCATGCTTATAGATTGTTTATATATCGACACAGTGGAACTACTAGAGAGGAAGACATTGAAGATACAAAAGAGAGAGGACAGTGGGCTGGGATTAGGTGCTCAAAGGAAGAAATAACCTTAAACAGGAAGACTGAGCTTGGAGGGGAGGAGGAAGTGTACGCAGAAGCAGACCAGTCTAAGGACATGCCTCAGGAAGTGGCAGGCAGCTCCCCCTCCGAAAGCCATCCTTTCCTTTATGAAGGATGAAACAAAATCATCCTCTAAGAAAGTGAGACGAGATGGTTAGATGGATGATTCTTTCCCTCAGAAGGGAGAAGAGCTGGGGCGCCTGGGTGGCTCAGTCGGTTAAGCGTCGGCCTTCGGCTCAGGTCATGATCTCAGGGTCCTGGGAACGAGCCCCGCATCTGGGCTCCCTGCCCTGCGGGAAGCCTGCTTCTCCCTCTCCCACTTCCCCTGCTTGTGTTCCCTCTCTCGCTGTCCTCCTCTGTCAAATAAATAAAATCTTAAAAAAAAAAAAAAAAAGAGAGAAGAGCTGCCAATGCTCTAGGTCAGGGGCAAAATTCTCTTCAGGTAGGGTAAATAAATGAGGACTCAGAATATGAATTGGAAAAAGTCACTGAATCCTTACCTATTGAAAAAAAGGGGGGGGGGGCGGTGAAATACAGGAAGAACCAGAATAATGATCAGGGTCAACACACAGCAAATACCTCTTCTCCAAATAGGTGTTCTTTTTCTTCCTTTGTCAGTAACTTTATTTTTCTGCCTCTGATCCCAGAAAGGAGGTGAGAACATGTGGTGATCCATTCATAACATTCTCTCTGAGGAAAGAGAAAAGATAATTATTAAGCAGAAAAAACAGATTATACCAACTCATTTATTCACTCACTTCTATTGAGGAGCTACTAAGTGCAACTCTTCTAAATACAACTCCATTCAATTAACTTGTTATCACTTCAGTTCAAAGATTTGTGCAGAAATAATTTATGAATACAGATCTAAAATCATATCATCTCTTATCAATAGAGTTTGAGATCTGGGTCGTATTGGGACAAGGAGCAGTGAAGTGCCATAAAACAAGATGAAGAAAGATTGCTGGATTTATTATGGGCAAACGGTCTGTCCCAACAAATGGTTCACAACTGACCAGGTCAACTGGGATTGCATAACAAGAACAATAAAAATAGCCCACATTTACATGGCATTAATTATATGCCAGATTCTGTTCTAAGCATGTGCAATATTAACTCATTTGATCTTCAGTATGGAAATAGGTGCTATTATGGGGCGCCTGAGTGGCTCAGTCGGTTAAGCATCTGCCTTTGACTAGGGTCATGATCCCAGGGTCCTGGGATCAAGCACCACATCAGGCTCCCTGCTCAGCGGGGAGCCTGCTTCTCCCTCTCCCTCAGCCTCCACTTCCCCTGCTTGTGCTCTCTGTCAAATGAATAAATGAAATCTTTTAAAAAAATAAAATATATGCTATTATTTTTGAGGTATAGCTGAAATAACATTATATTGAGAACTGATGGTTACCAGAGGGGAGGTGGGTGGGGGGGATGGGTGAAATACAGGATGGGGATGAAGGAGAGCACTTGTGATGAGCACAGGGTGTTGTATGGAATTGTTGAATCACTATATTGTACACCCAAAACTAATATAACACTGTATATTAACTGGAATTGAATTAAAAATTTAATTTTTAAAAAAATGTATTAACCCCA
This sequence comes from Mirounga leonina, assembly GCF_011800145.1. Classification (NCBI taxonomy): domain Eukaryota; kingdom Metazoa; phylum Chordata; class Mammalia; order Carnivora; family Phocidae; genus Mirounga; species Mirounga leonina. The sequence goes on from NW_023270389.1 coordinate 47,260,361, forward strand.
AAACACACACACACAAAAAGAAATAACATTAGTTTCAGGTGAACAACATAATGATTTAATATTTGTGTATATTGCAACATGATCACTACAATAAGTCTAGTTAAGGGCGCCTGGGTGGCTCAGTCGTTAAGCGTCTGCCTTCGGCTCAGGTCATGATCCCAGGGTCCTGGGATTGAGCCCCGCATCGGGGTCCCTGCTCGGGAAGCCTGCTTCTCCCTCTCCCACTCCCCCTGCTTGTGTTCCTGCTCTCGCTATCTCTCTCTCTGTCAAATAAATAAATAAAATCTTTAAAAAAAAATAATAAGTATAGTTAATATCTGTCACCATATATAGTTACAATTTTTTTTCTTGTGATGAGAATGGAAATATGTACTACTGTCATTCTCATTTTTTAGATGAAGAAACTGAAGAACAGAGCAGTTGAACATCTTGCCCAAGGTCATATATATAGTTAAGCATGGCACTTGGACTCTAATCCAGGTGCTATGGGCTTTTAACTACTACAAAAATATTACTCCCCCACCTCCATTAAAATGAATAAAGATTGGAAGCACTGTTTGGGGGCAGTGCCTGGGTAGCTCAGTCAGTTAAGCGTCTGACTCTTGATCTCAACTCAGGTCTTGATGTGAGGGTCATGAGTTCAAGCCCCACACTGGGCTCCACATGGAGTCTATTTAAAAAAAGCAGCAGCAGCAGCACTGTTTTGGAAAAGGTGCTCACCCCTTATCTGCTGAGATACAGGAAAGGTCTACAGCAGATCTCATCCACCTAAGTGTATAGTAACACTACATTCACTTAACCAAGATCTCTGAACATCTCAGATCAGGCTTCCATGTTTAAAAGAGATGTGATTCCTTATTAGTGAATAATAGCAGAGTAAACTAGGAAACATTATCCTCTCTGGGGATGGAGATCTGGTCACCTTAACATCAAAAAACTGTACTGTGTGGTGAAATAATGACCCACTTAGGTTCCTGAAATCAACCATACAGAACTGTAATATGTCTTATATTTTTCTCATTATTAGACTTAATTCTAATTGTGGAATTATTATGAAATGTCAGAGCCACAAAATTTTAGAAATCCAATCTAAAACCTTATGTTCTAGATAAGGAAACTGAAGCCTATGGGGGTTGAGTAAGTTTAGCACAGCTTCATTAGTGTCACTGATAAATTTCAATTCTGGATTCAAGGGTTAGGATGATGTCTTACTGCATATCAGAAAGAGGATCAAACAAGGGATGTGAAAGTATTGGGTTCTAGTCCTAAGTTCATCTAATTGGTTGACTTCTTGAGTAAATCCTTAAAAGTCTTCTATTTACTAAAAACAAATGAGGTTGAGGGCGCCTGGGTGGCTCAGTTGGTTGAGCATCTGCCTTCGGCTCAGGTCATGATCCCAGGGTTGGGATCAAACCCCGCATCAGGCTCCCTGCTTAGCGGGGAGCCTGCTTCGCCCTCTCCCTCTGCCTGCCGCTCCCCGATTGTGCTCTCTCCCTGTGTCAAAAAAATAAATAAAATCTTTTTTAAAAAATGAGGTTGTTGGTTTACTCCAGGTGACCCTTATGCAGTGGGGAACTGGCAAAAGCCATCTTGTGGGGTGGGGCGTCCTAATTTGTAGCATTTGCTGATTTCCATAGCATACACATTCCCACTGTGGCAGTTTCAATGGTATTCATCAATTCAGTATGTTATCACTAAATGTGGAGCTGGGAATGGGTGTGCACAGTCAGCTCTTGCTTGCCATTGTGAATCGCCATCATACCACTGCCCCTAAGGATCCTTCTAGCTACAAAACTGAAGCATATATTATTTAACTTTATTGTACTACAGATCAAAGAGTTAATTTTGAAAATAGTAACAATATTTTTGAAATCTTATTTCTTCAGAGTTAATTCATCATTCATGAGAAATAAACTATTTTCTAGTTGAATTTGTATAATGTGAACCAGATCCTAGTCATTTTCTTATAAACTTCTGAGATATTGAAAATACTACCATAAGACTTCTGATGGGGGGGGAAATCAGTAGGTGTGTTAATGTTACTTAATTTTTTTCCTAGAAAAGTCTCCATCTCCTAGAGATTCTGAAATTAGTAAGATGGTGCACATAAATTATTTTACAACCTAATTTGTTTTAAAGATTATATTTATTTTTTATTTATTTTTCTGACAGAGAGACACACAGACGGAACACAAGCAGGGGGAGTGGGAGAGGGAGAAGCAGGCTCCCCGCCGAGCAAGGAACCCAATGCGGGGCTCAACCCCAGGACCCTGGGATCACAACCCGAGCCAAAGGCAGACACTTAACGACTGAGCCACCCAGGCACCCCTTACAACCTAATTTTTAAAAATAGTGAGACCTATCCCATATGTAAGACATAAAATACATATGTAGAATTTAATAAGAACAGTCATGTAAACATCACACAGGCCAGAGAAGAGAACGTTACCTGTACCCTATAGGCAAGTCCTTATATACCATAATGTATTTATCCATTCCACTGTCTATCCACGGTCTGAAATCATGATCTCAGCTATACCATATGAAACTAGAAAAGAAAGAGCAAATTAAACCTAAAGAAGTAGAAAAAAAAGGAAATAATAAGGACCAGACTGGAAATTAAGGAAATAGAAAACAGAAAAAAAATCAATGAGACCAAAAGCTGGTTTTTGAGATCAAGAAAAATGATAACTCTTTTTGTAGACTGATGAGGACAAAGAGAGAGAAGACACAAAATTTCAATAACAGGAAGAAGAGTGTGCACATCCTATCATTATTAAAGGATAATAGGAGAATATTATGAACTATGTCAATAAACGAAACAACTGAGATGAAATCACAAATTCCTTATAAAACCAAAGCCACTGAGCTTACTCAAAAAGAAAAAGATCATAAGCCTTATATCTAATAAAGACATTTCCTTGAATCTATTGAGGAAATTAGATAGCCTTTTATCTGAATTGCTCTATTTTTGTAGTTCACAACCTTCCCAGAGCCCAGATGGCTTCACTGATGAATTCTACCATTTAAGGAAGAAATAATACACAATTCTACACAAATTGTTCCAGAAAATAGAGGACTCCTTCTAAGAGGCCAGCATTACCCTGATATCAAAACCAAACAAAGGTATAAGAAAACAAAACCATATAATCAATATCCCTCATGAACGTCAATGCAAAAATTCTAAACAAAACTAACAAACTGAATTTTGCAACATATAAAAAAGATAATATATCATGATCAAGTGAGGTTTATCCTAGGGATGCAAGGTTGGTTTAATGTTCAATTCAAAAATCAATCAAGGTACAGTAGTTGCCCCTTATCCATGGGGGATATGTTCCAGGACCCCCATTGGATGCCTGAAACCACAGATAGTACCAAACCCTATATAAACTACGTTTTTTCCTATATGTTATGTATAATAAAGGACACAGTAAAAGATTAATAACAAATAATAAAATAGAACAATTATAACAATATACTGTAATAAAAGTATGTGAATATGCTCTCTCTCTAAACATCTTACTGTACTGTACTCATCCTTTTTGTGATGATGTGATAAATGCCTATGTGATGAGATGAAGTGAGGGGAATGACACAGACATGTGACCTTGTGATGCTACATCAGTAGGAGGACCATCTACTGTGCTGGGCTGTGTTGGGCCGTGGGTAACTGAAAAGGTGGAAAGTGGAACTGTGGATAAGGAGGGACTACTGGAATTCACCATATTAGCAAACTAAAAAGCACAACTCATATGATCATCTCATTCGATGCAAAAAAGGATTTGAAAAAATCCAACATTCATCTTTGACTTTAAAAAGTTTTTTCAGGGGCACCTGGGTGGCTCAGTCACTTAAGCGTTAGACTCTTGGTTTCAACTCAGGTCATGATCTCGGGGTCATAAGCTTAAGCCCCACATTGAGCTCTATGCTCAGCGCAGAGTCAGCTTGGGATTCTTTCCTTCCCTCTCCTACCCCCATGCTCCTCCCCGCCCCTGCTCACACGCTGGCTCCCTCTCCCCCACCCCTTTTAAAGTAAATAAATAAATAAAAATCTTTAAGAAGCTTTTTCAGCAAACATGGACTAAAAAGGAACTTCCTCAACCTGATAAAGGGCATCTGTGAAACACCTACAGCCACGGTTATACTTAAGGATGACAGAATAAATACTTTTCCCCTAAGACAGACAAGGCAAAGATACCAGCTTTCGCCACTTTTATTCAACCTGGTACTGGAGAGTCTACGTAGTGCAAAAGGCAAGAAAAATAAATAAAAGGCATACAGATTGGAAGGAAGAGAGAAGACTGCTCCTATCTTCAGATGCCATGACTGTGTACAGAGAAAAGTCTAAAGATTCTAAATGGGAAAAAGCTGCTTAAAAAAATAAGTTCAGCAAGGTCACAGGATATGAAATCAATATATTTTAAAAATCAATTATAATTCTATACATTAGCAATGAATAATCAGAAATTGAAATTACAAATGAATCACTTACTAAAAAAAAAACAAAAACAAATGAAACACTTATAATAGTACCAAAATATGGGGCGCCTGGGTGGCTCAGTTGGTTAAGTGACTGCCTTCGGCTCAGGTCATGATCCTGGAGTCCCGGGATCGAGTCCCGCATCGGGCTCCCTGCTCAGCAGGGAGTCTGCTTCTCCCTCTGGCCCTCCCCCCTCTCATGCTCTATCTCATTCTCTCTCTCAAATAAATAAAATCTTTAAAAAAAAAATAGTACTAAAATATGAATTACATAGGGATCAATCTGAAAAAAGATGTGTAGCAGCACCTGGGTGGCTCAGTTGGTTAAGCGTCTGCCATCAGCTTAGGTCATGATCCCGGAATCCTGGGATCAAGCCCCATGTAGGGCTCCCTGCTCCATGGGGAGCCTGCTTCTCCCTCTACTCTTCCCGTCTGCTTGTGCCCTCGCTTTCTCTCTCTCATGCGCTCTCTCTCACAAATAAAAAAATAAATTCTTTTTTTATTATGTTATGTTAATCACCATACATTACATCATTAGTTTTTGATGTAGTGTTCCACGATTCATTATTTGCGTATAACACCCAGTGTTCCATTCAGTACATGCCCTCTTTAATACCCATCACCAGGCTAACCCATTCCTCCACCCCCCCTCCCCTCTAGAACCCTCAGTTTGTTTCTCAGAGTCCATAGTCTCTCATGGTTCATCTCCCCCTCCGATTTCCCCCCCTTCATTTTTCCCTTCCTACTATCTTCTTCTTCTTCTTTTTTTTTAACATATACAGTATTATTTGTTTCAGAGGTACAGGTCTGTGATTCATCAGTCTTACACAATTCACAGTGCTCACCATGGCACATACCCTCCCCAATGTCTATCACCCAGCCACCCCAGCCCTCCCACCCCCCACCACTCCAGGAACCCTCAGTTTGTTTCCTGAGATTAAGAATTCCTCATTATCAGTGAGATCATATGATACATGTCCTTCTCTGATTGACTTATTTTGCTTAGCATAATACCCTCTAGTTCTATCCATGTCATTGCAAATAGCAAGATTTCTTTTTTCTTGATGGCTGCATAATATTCCATTGTATATATATACACCACCTCTTCTTTATCCATTTATCTGTTGATGGACATCTTGGCTCTTTCCATAGTTTGGCTATTGTGGGCATTGCTGCTATAAACATTGGGGTGCAGGTGCCCCTTCAGATCACTACATTTGTATCTTTGGGGTAAATACCCAGTAGTGCAATTGCTGGGTCATATGGTAGCTCTATTTTCAACTTTTTGAGGAACCTCCATACTGTTTTCTAGAGTGGCTGCACCAGCTTATATTCCCACCAACAGTGTAGGAGGGTTCCCCTTTCTCAGCATCCCGCCAACATCTGTCGTTTCCTGACTTGTTAATTTTAGCCATTCTGACTGGTGTGAGGTGGTACCTCGATGAGGTTTTGATTTGGACTTCCCTGATGCCCAGCGATGTTGAGCACTTTTTCATGTGTCTGTTGGCCACCTGGATGTCTTCTTTGGAAAAATGTTCATGTCTTCTGCCCATTTCTTGACTGGATTCTTTGTTCTTTGGGTGTTGAGTTTGATAAGTTCTTTATAGATTTTGGATATAGCCCTTTATCTGATAAGACATTTGCAAATATCTTCTCCCATTCTGTCAGTTGTCTTTTGGTTTTGTTGACTGTTTCCTTTGCTGTGCAAAAGCTTTTTATCTCTATGAAGTCCCAATAGTTCATTTTTGCCCTTGCTTCCCTTGCCTTTGGCGATGTTTCTAGGAAGAAGTTTCTGCAGCTGAGGTCGAAGAGGTTGCTCTCTATGTTCTCCTCTAGGATTTTGATGGACTCCTGTCTCACATTTAGGTCTTTCATCCATTTTGAGTCTATTTTTGTGTGTGGTGTAAGGAAATGGTCCAGTTTCATTCTTCTGCATGTGGCTGTCCAATTTTCCCAACACCATTTGTTGAAGAGACTGTCTTTTTTCCATTAGACATTCTTTCCTGCTTTATCGAAGATTTGTTTTAAAAAAAAAAAGATGTGTAAGACCTATACACTAAAAACTGTTGTGTAAGACCTATCTATACACAATAAAACTTTGTTGAAAGAAATAAAGGACTTAAGTCAATGAAAAGATATATGGTCTTCACAGATCCAAAGACTCAATATTGTCAGGATGTCAATTCTTCACAAATTGATCAATAGATAAAATGTAAACACAATCAAAATCCCAACAGGGTTTCTTGGAGAAACTGATAAGCTAATTTTTAAAATTTCATATATGGAAAGCAAAGTACCTAGAATAGCCTGCTCAATCTGGAAAAAGAACAACAGGGGCGCCTGGGTGGCTCAGTCGTTAAGTGTCTGCCTTCGGCTCAGGTCATGATCCCAGGGTCCTGAGATCAAGCCCCGCATTGGGCTCCCTGCTCGGCGGGGAGCCTGCTTCTCCCTCTTCCTCTGCTCCTTCCCTAGCTGCTGCTCTCATTCGCTCACTCCCTCAAATAAATAAATAAAATCTTTGAAAAAAAAAAAAAAAACAAATTTGGAGAATACACTACTGGATATCAAAAATTCTAAAACTGCAGTAATCCAGATAGTTTCATAACAGAACACAACAGAATGTGCAGAGTAATATCCACTGTAGATGAGAGCCCATATCGAGCGCTGGTGAGGAAGCGAGCAACACCAACAGGCATACAACTGCTGGCATGAGTGGAAATGGGTTTAACAGTTTCTTAAAAAGTTAAACACACACATACCACTGTGACTTAGACATCCCATTCCTAGATATTTGCTCAACCTTGAGGAATGAAAGCAATGCATATGTACATAAATATGCATTGAAGCTTTGTTTGCAATAATCAAAACCGCAACAATTCAAATGCCCATCAACACAGAATGGATAGTGTATATGCATATAATGAAATACTACTCAGCACTAAAAAGCATGAACTTTTAATAAAAGCAACAATCTGTGTGAATCTCAAAATAATTATGCCTTGTCAAAGAAGTCAGACCAAAAAAGTATACATTCTATTTATATAAATTCTAGAAAATGAAAAATAATCTTTGGTGTTGGAAAGTGGATCAGACATTGCCTGGGAAGGGGATGAGGCTGGAAGGAGAAATGACAAAGGGGTACAAGGAAACTTTGAGTGTGTTAGATATTTTGCTTTTTTTTATCGTCATAATCATTTTATGGGTGTATCTATAATTTAGAAATTATCAGATTGTATGTGTAGTTTGTGTAGTTTGTTGTAAATCAAGTCAACCTAAGACGTCTGCTAAAAACAAACAGAACAAAAGTAAGGGCAAGATAGTGTTATTACCTTCATCTCATCCAGCTCCCGAAGTTCCTTAGCAGGATTTTTTTCTAAGTGACCTGCCTTATTCAGAGCCATAGCTGTTACCAGCCCTTTGCAACAACTGGGGGGACAAAAAGCACACACACAGAATGATCTATTTATTGTTGGCTCCTCTTGTAAGTGTTTTAAATCCCTATTCAGTTACCATAATAATTAAACTGTTGACAATAATCTCTCAGTTTCTCACCCTCATCCTGATCCCCCCCTCCATTCCTCTCACTCTTGACCACTGGTAACACTGAATGGAAATGAAGGAGAAAATTGGCTAGACCATAAAAGTTACTTCCTGAATTAGAAGCAATCCTAGTGACACATGCTTCCTAGTTAATAAATTACAATTTTTCAGACCTCATCTGTATTTGGTAGGAATCTTCTAGCTTTTCAGATATAAGGGATTTTCGGCTGAAATTTTTTTAAGAGATGTTTTGGGGGCACCTGGGTAGCTCTGTCAGTTAAGCATCTGCCTTCGGCTCAGGTAGTGATCTCAGGGTCCTGGGATGGAACCTCGCATCGGGCTCCCTGTTCAGCTTGGTTCTCCCTCTCCCTTTCCCTCTGCTCACGCTTGCTCTCTCTCTCAAATAGATAATAAATAAATAAATTTTTAAAATAAAAGATGTTGGGGCGCCTGGCTGGCTCAGTCGTTAAGCGTCTGCCTTTGGCTCAGGTCATAATCCCAGAGTCCTGGGATCGAGCCCCACATCGGGCTCCCTGCTCAGCAGGAAGCCTGCTTCTCCCTCTCCCACTCCCCCTGCTTGTGTTTCCTCTCTCGCTGTGTCTCTGTCAAATAAATTTTAAAAAATCTATACATAAATAAATAAATAAATAAATAAATAAAATAAAAGAGATGTTTCAGTTGGTGTTCAGTGAAACCAAACATATTTAGTGAAATATAAGTGTACATTCAGTTTTGCACGGAATGACACAGGAAGTACAAGCTTCTTCATAAATGCCCCTCCAGTATGAGCAAACATGCAAGATATATCTTATTAATGCAAGCAAGTGGGCCTTTATGGTTTAATCTGGTTTTCTTTTTACTAATTCTCACTCCCGAGCAGGCATATACTTCCCACCCTACTTATGGTAACATTATGTTCAAAAGAATTCTAAAGCCATTGGGAAAACACTAAAATCATGTATTTCAACTGGGCAGTGTTGAAACTAGTTTAAAAACTAGAAAAAACTAGGGGCGCCTGGGTGGCTCAGTCATTAAGCGTTGCCTTCGGCTCAGGTCATGATCCCAGGGTCCTGGGATCGAGCCCCGCATCGAGCCCCGCATCGGGCTCCCTGCTCGGCTGGAAGCCTGCTTCTCCCTCTCCCACTCCCCCTGCTTGTGTTCCCTCTCTCGCTGTGCCTCTCTCTGTCAAATAAATAAATAAGATCTTTAAAAAAAAAAAAACTAGAAAAACTAGAAAAACTAGCATTTCTTTCAAGGTTTGCAAACAGTCCCTTATTGCTGCTACCTCCTTGCCCTTATCTACTCTCTTTATGTCACATTTAATCTTCAAAAGGATAGTAATAAAACAGCCAGATAGTTTCACCTGCTCAAATAGCTGGAATATTGCGCCAACTTTCTGGCCAGTGCAATCGCATCTAGCTCTAACTTTGCAACTCCTAGATCATGTTTCTCAGCACTTTCTTTCCTCAAATTTGGGAGAGTGTTTTGGTCAGTACAGTCAGGTACCATTAAAATCAGCAAGCTTACCATCCACTGGATCATAGATATATGCAATTCATCCATCTGTTAAAAAGTGATTATAACATAAATGACTCATTTTAAAAATCAAATAGTGAAAAACATACCAAATTTAAAAAGAGAAATCACATCTGTGTCCAACTTTTAACAACACTCTCATTCTTAATGACATCAAATCATCACTACTCTGATTTTGTTCTTTTGTTCACTATACTAGATTAAACTACCCTCCTCCTCCTCTTTAGCTTGGTCAAGGGTATTAACCCATTAAAGTTGCAGTTCCCCGATTGTGTACCAAGGCACTGAAGGGCTCTGCAGCAAACTGTCAAGGATGCCATAGGATTTTAAATTCTTGAGGGAAGTCATAGTGATGTGTGACATCAATCAACACAGCATGAACTTGACATAGTTCACAGTTCCAACATTAGATGCACTGTTATCACTTCTGATGACATCTTACCTTTGCAAAGCTGGTTTTATTGATGGTTGTGTGGTTTAAAAAAAAAAAAAAAAAACAAGTACTTTGGGAAAATCAAGGTACAACAGGGTGGCACTGTCCAACCTGGTTCCAAGGTTAGAGAAGTTGTACAATGTCCAAATACATATGTTCCATTGGTAAGTAATTCTGATTAGAAGAGAATAAAATAAAAGGTTCTTTTTTTTCAGTGTATGTGTATCTAATAAGTTAAATTAAGACATTAAATTTTAGGGATGCCTGGGTGGCTCAGTTGGTTAAGCATCTGACTTCGGCTCAGGTCATGATCCCAGGGTTCTGGGATCGAGCCCCACATCAGGCTCCTTGCTTGGGGGGGAGCCTGCTTCTCCCTCTGCCTGCCGCTCCCCCTGCTTGTGCTCACTCACTCTCACTCGTTCTGTCTCTGACAAAATAAATTTTAAAAAAATAAATTTTTAAAAAAAGACATTGGGCGCCTGGGTGGCTCAGTTGGTTAAGCGACTGCCTTCGGCTCAGGTCATGATCCTGGAGTCCCGGGATCGAGTCCCACATCGGGCTCCCTGCTCGGCGGGGAGTCTGCTTCTCCCTCTGACCCTCCTCCCTCTCATGCTCTCTGTCTCTCATTCTCTCTGTCTCAAATAAATAAATAAAATCTTTAAAAAAAAAATTTAAAAAAATAAAGAAAAAATAAAAAAAGACATTAAATTTTACAAAGCTTATTTGAGCAAACGATTAGAATCAGGCAGCATCAAAACCAAAAAATGGTTAGGGGCATTCTGCTGGCAGGGGCCAGGAAAAAGATTTTAAAAGAGAAGATGTTAAAGCAGAGCAAAGAAATTATTTAATTGGCTATAACTCAAATGTTTGCCTTATTTGGGAAAATTTAGTTATTTGGCTGTTCTAATAGTTGTTCTTGAGTTTCATTTTTCCATAATCAAGAAAATCTAGTTGAATATGAAGAGTTCCTGAGTTTTGTTTTCTTAGATTCAAGTGCATGGACTCTGGTTTGGGTTTGTTTATAGAGGTTACCACAGGCACAAGGGCTACCCCAGTCTAAAGGCCTCCTTGTTTAAGTGTTTTAACATGTATTACTTTTCCAAACAGTTACTAAGTTATTAGCACAGAAATATTTAGTAAGTTGTTTGAACCTACCTACTTAATAAACTGAACTCTGAGGTATTTATTTTAGTTTAGGAGTATGAAAATACCGAGGCACAAAGGGCAGTGTGAACCGGTCAAGTTTGGGAACCTCTGCATTATGCTATTTGCGGAGGCTGGGACCAAAAAATCAAACGCAGAAAACTTTATGAAATGCAAACATCTAAGCACACCATACCCTTCAAATGCTCTATCCCCTTTCTCTGTTGGTGAGTTCCTCAGTCCTCTTCTCTAGGCTTAAACATGACCTACTCTGAGAAGTTTTTTTAACTTTGACTGGCTTTAATTTGCTCCTTTCCCACGTTTCTATGGTACTTTGTACACCTCTATTATAACAGTTTGCACATCTGTGACCTCAATTAGCCTGTGCGTCTCTTTAAGACATGGGCCATCATTTTATCCCTCAAAACCACATACAGTACTTGGCAGAGAATTAAGTGCTTAACAGATGTTTGTTAGAGGGACAAATAAAAATCAAACTTGGTAGCCCATCTGGTAGTAAAACCCAAGCCCCCCACCTCAGAAGGAAAGGTTGTTAATGACCTAAAGCAATGTTGAACAGTGTATTTTTACACCTTAATTGACACATCAGGAACAGGGCAACTCTTCCGAGGAATGGTTTAAAAAGACTGTTATCCCATTTCACAAGTCAAAAGATATGCCCCCCCCCCACATTCATAAGATATGCCCCTGCTGCTTCTCAAAGTAAATAAATTCCTAACTGTTCTTTCTTATACCAATGCCCTGGATTTTACTGTCATTGAAAGAACTAATTTGTGCTTACATAAAATATTAATCAATCCTTGAACTGTCCCTAATAAACAAACAGAAAAATGTTATCTTCATTTCAGAGTTATATTGGAGAGATTAAATGATAGAATCTAGGACATGCAATAATTCATGTGAATTTAAAATTAGAATCAAATTACACACAAAAGTATATCTTTTACTTTCGCAAAGATGTGAAAGCATTCTTTGTAATTAGAGAGTACGTATGATAACTTTTATTGTGATCCTGATACAAAATTCATAAGAGAATTTTTAATGAATTAAGTGATTTTCTTTTAGGAAAAGACTTATTCCAAATTCACTAATCTTGTCAGGGATGACAAGTAGCTAGCTACTTAGCTAACTTCTAGCTGATTTTTTTAATCATAAATAATTTGTCCCGGGTGCCTGGGTGGCTTAGTTGGTTAAGCGACTGCCTTCGGCTCAGGTCATGATCCTGGAGTCCCTGGATCGAGTCCCGCATCGGGCTCCCTGCTCAGCTGGGGGTCTGCTTCTCCCTCTGACCCTCCTCCTTCTCATGCTCTCTGTCTCTCATTCTCTCTCTCTCAAATAAATAAATAAAAAATCTTTAAAAAAAAAAAAAAGAAATACTAAAAAAAAATAATAATAATTTGTCCCTTCAAAATATAAGTGATATTTAATAATGAGTAAGAGAAATTTATGTTATGGGCAGGTCATTTTGAAAATGGATAAGAAGAATTTCCACCTTGGTATGATTTTGCTGCTGACAATGACACATAGCTCACTTTTTAAAACTTTCAAATTTATTTTTTTAAAGATTTTATTTATTTATTTGACAGAGAGAGACACAGCAAGAGAGGGAACACAAGCAGGGGGAGTGGGAGAGGGAGAGGCAGGCTTTCCACTGAGCAGGGAGCCCAATGCGGGGCTCAATCCCAGGACCCTGGGATCATGACCTGAGCCGAAGGCAGATGCTTAACCGACTGAGCCACCCAGGCGCCCCTAAAACTTTCAAATTTATATACTTTAAAATCTGGAAATAAGTTTCTAATTGTTCTAAAATCTTATAATTAAAGTGTTTCAGCTGGCTGAGAATCTTTTGTTAAAATGTAGAAGTGCTCCATCGTCTAATGTCAGCAAGAACAACTGACATTAGAGTAGAGGGAAAATTTTACTAGTCAATTTAATAGAAACCTTTGCATAACACTGATGGAATTAAAGGATGAGTCTTATTATTTAATAAATACAGTCAATAAAGCACTTCTTCAATTTCGATTCATTTTTCTTTGTGAGCTATCATTTCAGAATGACAGTCCTTAAAAGCAAGTGCTGAAGCTGACCTTCAAATGACTTTATCATTAAGTATTAACTTGTGATTATAAAAAATTATAAAACCTGTTCACTTACATCAGTTTTTTAACTATTACTAAAAATTATCTTAAAATGTTGTTTACTTCAACACAAAAATAGACTCAAAATGGATGAAAGACCTAAATATGAGACAGGAATCCATCAAAATCCTTGAGGAGAACACAGGCAGCAACCTCTTCAACCTCAGCCGCAGAAACTTCTTCCTAGAAACATCCCCAAAGGCAAGGGAAGCAAGGGCAAAAATGAACTATTGGGACTTCATCGAGATAAAAAGCTTTTGCACAGCAAAGGAAACAGTCAAAAAAAACAAAAAACAACGACAGAATGGGAGAAGATATTTGCAAATGTCTTATCAGATAAAGGGCTAGTAACTAAAATCTATAAAGAACTTATCAAACTCAACACCCAAAGAACAAAGAATCCAGTCAAGAAATGGGCAGAAGACATGAACAGACATTTTTCCAAAGAAGACATCCAAATGGCCAACAGACACATGAAAAAATGCCCAACATTGCTCAGCATCAGGGAAATCCAAATCAAAACCTCAATGAGATACCACCTCACACCAATCAGAATGACTAAAATTAACAAGTCAGGAAATGACACATGTTGGGGATGCTGAGAAAGGGGAACCCTCCTACACTGTTGGTGGGAATGTAAGCTGGTACAGCCACTCTGGAAAACAGTATGGAGGTTCCTCAAAAAGTTGAAAATAGAGCTACCCTATGACCCAGCAATTGCACTACTGGGTATTTACCCCAAAGATACAAATGTAGTGATCCAAAGGGGTACATGCACCCCAATGTTTATAGCAGCAATGTCCACAATAGCCAAACTATGGAAAGAGCCCAGATGTCCATTGACAGATGAATGGATAAAGAAGATGTGGTATATATATATACAATGGAATATTATGCAGCCATCAAGAAAAACGAAATCTTACCATTTGCAACGACGTGGATGGAACTGGAGGATATTATGTTGAGCGAAATAAGTCAATCAGAGAAAGACAAGTATCATATGATCTCACTGATATGAGGAATTTAAAAAACAAGACAGAGGATCATAGGGGAAGGGAGGAAAAAATGAAACAAGATGAAACCAGAGAGGGAAACAAACCATAAGATTAATCTCAGGAAACAAACTGAGGGTTGCTGGAGTGGTGGGGGATAGGAGGGATGGGGGTTGCTCGGTGATGGACATTGGGGAGGGTATGTGCTATGGTGAGCGCTGTGAATTGTGTAATTCTGATGAATCACAGACCTGTAAACAAATAATACATTATATGTTAAAAAAAAAAAAAAGATAGTAGCAAGGGAAAAATGAGGGGGGCAGAAATCGGAGGGGGAGACGAACCATGAGAGACTATGGACTCTGAGAAACAAACTGAGGGTTCTAGAGGGGAGGGGGGTGGGGGGATAGATTAGCCCGGTGATAGGTATTAAGGAGGGCAGGTACTGAATGGAGCACCGGGTGTTATACACAAACAATGAATCATGGAACACTACATCAAAAACTAATAATGTAATGTACGGTGACTAACATAACATAATAAAGTAAAATTAATTTTAAAAAAAGCTATTCAAGGAAAAAAATGTTGTTTACCTCATCCTGTTTCACTGTTTATATGTGTTTTATACATGTAAGTTAGGAATGACAAAGATCTTTTTGCTGATAGAGACACATGGTGAAAAGGGTTTGAAGATCAGTGTTTTAGCTTGTCAAGCAGCACAGAGTAGATGGAGTTATGATGTAAAAGAAAAAAAAAAACAAAACAAAACTGAAGGTAAGAAAATGAATCAGAAAGGAAAATGAATGGTGGGTGGAAAAAAGGCAAACTTTTCCATTTTTAAATAGTTATAGCAGTTAATATGGATATACACAGTTCCTCAAGGAATTTATAATCTTGCCAGTTTCCTACACACTTCAATTATAATATCATAATGTAGTGTTAAAATAGAGGTATATTATGGCTACTTTCTAAATAACCTTGTGCTACAAAGACTGAATTCCATAATATAAAAAAATTGAGTAAATGATTCCATGGAGATAAATACCTAACAGGAAACCGAGTATTTACCAAAGAAGGGGTCAGTGTAACAATACCATAAGACAACAGTGCTGGAATGTTCTTCCTTACTTCATTCAATAAGTATTTATTGAGTCTCATTATGTGACAATACTATGCTACCCTTTTTCTTAATTTTGGTTGTCTTCCAAGTTATAGAAATTTCTCTTAAGTCTGGGGATCCCCTGGATTCATTCTTCCAGTCTTAATATATTTGCTCCTCAACTCTTGGTGTCTATGTTTACAACATAGTTCATAGACTGTGATACAATGTAATACTTCGTAAATAGAATTCCCATATAACATCACAGTCTTTGCCTTTCAAATTCCTTTTTTTTAAAAGATTTTATTTGGGCGCCTGGGTGGCTCAGTTGGTTAAGCAACTGCCTTCGACTCAGGTCATGATCCTGGAGTCCCTGGATCGAGTCCCACATCGGGCTCCCTGCTCGGCAGGGAGTCTGCTTCGTCCTCTGACCCTATCCCCTCTCATGTGTTCTCTCTCTCTCATTCTCTCTCTCTCAAATAAATAAATAAAATCTTTTAAAAAAAATTTATTTATTTATTTGAGAGAGAGAGAGAGACCGAGAGAGAGAGACAGAGCATGAGTGGGGGTAGGAGGCAGAGGGAGAAGCGGACTCCCCACCAAGCAGAGAGCCAGTCACAGGGGTCCATCCCAGGACCCTGGGATCATGACCTTAGCTGAAGGCAGCTGCTTAACCAACTGAGCCACCCAGGCGCTCCTCAAATTCCTAATTTAAGCAATATTTAAGTGAATTAAGTTCATTTTACCAATTTTGTAAGATCAAATATTTGCATATTAAGTTTAATTATAATAAGAGATTCCTGTGTAAATCTAGATTATAATTAAGACTAGGCAGTAGGAGTAAATGAAGTAAACTATGCCTTTGGAAATTATTATTTCATGTTGTGCTGGTTAAGAAGTCCACAGGTTCAGGGGCGCCTGGGTGGCTCAATCGGTTGACCGTCTGGCTCTTGATTTTGGGCTCAGGGCATGATCACAGGCTGTAAGATCCATCCCCACATCTGGCTCTGTGCTCAGTGGGGAGTCTGCTTGAGATTCTCTCTCCCTCTCCCTCTCCCTCTGCCCCTCCCCCTGCTCATGTGTGCTCTCTCTCTCTCTCTAAAATAAATAAATAAATCTTAAAAAAAAAAAGAAGTTCACAGGTTTTGTGCTAAAAATTATAGACTAATAATACTGTGGCATCCTGTCTTTCTTCTTAATATGTTTCGTCATCCTTCAGCCAGGCAGGAGCACCAACATAAATCCTTAAAATGTTCACATTCCAGATTAATACTATTAAGGGGGAAAAAATCAGTATACTGAGTAAAGAGCAAAGATAATTAGAACTCGAAACTTTTGATCATCTCTGAAACTTCATTCCAAATGCAGGAACATACTACATTTAAAAATCCCTGCAGGGCGCCTGGGTGGCTCAGTTGGTTAAGCAACTGCCTTCGGCTCAGGTCATGATCCCAGGGTCCTGAGATCAAGTCCCATGTCGGGCTGCCTGCTCAGCGGGGAGCCTGCTTCTCCCTCTCCCTCCGCCTGCCACTCCCCCTGCTTATGCTCTCTCTCATTGTCAAATAAATAAATAAAATCTTTAAAAAAAAAAAAAATCCCTGCAAATCATGAGTAATTATATCACAAAAGTTCCCATTTTGCCCTCCTAACCTCCTGCTTCAGCTGGATGGGCATGACCTAGTCTTTCCTTGATGAAAACTCCCAGCCAAGGCAAAATATAATTTCACAAACCCCTACAAGTACATACATGGCGCTGAAGTTCAATGTTACCATTGTTAATCTCATTGCTTATCTTCAAAAGCCACTGTTGAATCATGTTAAATATTTGTGCTTGGAGTACCCTGAAGGAAAAAATCAAGTAAAATAAATATAAGATATACTTAGAGTGTAAAAGTCTATCAGCTAAAAGAAAGGGTTTTATTTGGCGGGGCCTAGGAAATGTAGGTGTTGACAACTATTTGAGAATTCAGGGAAAGGGGAATCAAAGCCCTGAATTACCTGGTAGAATGGCTTACTCACTATCACAGCCTTCCTAACCGTGGGCAGGTAGCAACTGGCATGATGCACTTTGAACAAGGTAGATCTTACCTTCAGTGCTAGCTCTCTATTGTAAAAACTCAGACTCATACCCTTTATATTCACTTCTAGGCAGTGAGACCACAAAATGAGAAGAGTGAATTTTTAAATTCTCAAGAGATCAATTTCCAACGGGAGAGTGTGAGGAGCAAAGTTGATCCACCCTCACAGTGAAGCTGGTGAGAATTATTTTAAAAACAAAACAAAACCAAAACACTGAAAGCCTCTAGAAACGTCCTAAAGACAAAGAGCAACTGAAGAAACGTGTCTTCAAGACAATCTATGAAAATTCAGTAAAAAAGGCAAGATCCTATGGTATTTAAAAACAAGACTACCCTCCTCTTTCCGCTGTCAGCTCAGTGAGGCAGAAACTCCACTCTAGACTGCTGCAGCCAAGAACACAGAACTCCCTCCCTCACCCTCCAGCTCCCAGTCAGAGGGCTTTCTTCCTGGGAGGCACAAGAATTCCAAGGCTTCTATATGTGACCCCAGTTGCCTGTTGCTGAGGCTAGGTACTGGGAAAATGCAGCTGAGAAGTGGGGATTCCCTTCCATCCAGCAGAAAGCTGTGGGAACTTACGGGCCAGAATCCACATCCATATACTGAGGAACGGTACCAATAATGTTTATTGATGCATCCAACTGAGATTTCATTTCATTAACTTTTTCATTAACTCCTTCCCATTCTTCATGAAGCATTTCAGGAAACTCCAGGACATTTGCCAACTTGAAAGAACAGAATTCTAGAGAACTAACCAAACTTGGAATAATTTTAGAGATACCTAGAAAAGTGAGAAAAGTACTAACTTTTAAAAGTATTCGTAAGTCTACCATTGCAATAATAAATTACAAAAATACTAAAGGATAGGGGCATATCTTCTTTTCATCTTTTTATTATCCTACAGTTTAGGCCCTAGCAGAGACTCTTGCAAAGAATAGTTCTTAAACAAATGTTTAGTGAATAAACACGGTGCAGTCAGTGCTGTTCTGACTGATGGACTATTTATTTCTTTGATGACAGTTTATACCCTTAAGTTTCTTGTCTTCTCAGCTGAGAACCAAATGCATTAAACTCAGAAACTACAAATTACAGTTTTCTATAATAGGCATTAATTCACTCATTCTGTTAAGAAGATAATGATGATAAACAGCTTCTTTGTGATTATAGGATAGTTGATAACAGAAATGAGAATAGTCTAGTATTTGAGTCATTTTTTAGGTCATTGTTCAGGTTTTCATGAAGCTTATAGTTTTGGTCTGAACAAGGATTGAGTCTGGATCCTAATCTTTGACCGATTCACTGTGAAAATATTGGCAAATTACCCCCTCTATACCTCTGTCTTATCTCATTTGCAAAATAAGAGATGAAATGCTCCCATCTTAAGGGTGCGTGGGTGGCCCAGTCGGTTAAGCATCTGCCTTCAGCTCAGGTCATGATCCCAGGGTCCTGGGATAGAGTCCCACATTAGGCTGTCTGCTCAGCAGGGAGTCTGCTTCTCCCCTCTCCCTTTCACTCTCCCTCTGTGTTTTCCCTCTCTCTCTAATAAAAAATAAAATCTTAAAAAAAAAGAAATGCTCCCACCTTAGAGATTTATAAAGAGGAATAGTTAAAAAGCAAACTTTTTCTTGTCCTTGATGAAAATATTTTACTGCCTTCATCAGTAAACTTTGATCTCTTATGAGTATTCAAACTGATCTGTTAATTTCACTATCATTCATCATTTTGACTTACTCATTTATTTTAAACCATTTACTACTTCATTTTTTCTCTGCCCACTATATAGTCTCATGGAGAAGTATTAGCATCTTATCTCTAACTACATTACTGAGGCTATAGATAATTAAGATTGTGTTTTCCCAATGGAAGTAGTTTTATATTGAACAACAGTGCCAATCAATGGACCAGGGTTACCTAAACACTTTACTGGGAAGGATTCTTTTTTTCTTTTTTTTTTAATTTTAAGTAGGCTCCATGCCCAACATGGGCTTGAACTCATGACCCTGAGATCAAGAGTCACATGCTCTACTAACTGAGCCAGCCAGTCAACCTACCTGGGAAGGATTCTTAAGTAACACATGATGCAAGTCATGTGAGTAAAGTCATCATTCTCATGAAATATAGTATCATCCAGGGTCTCAAATTATCTCTAGAGTTTCTCACACACAATGTCCAACATCAAGAAACAGTCAAGAATATGAGAAGAATTGACTCTTGTGAGTCAAGACAAAATACAGACAATAAAAAAAAAAGACCTATAGGAGAACCAGATAGTACCAAATTATCAGGCATGGACTTTACAATTAACTGTGAGCAGAACAGAAAGCCAAGAAGTACACCCACGCTTATATGGTCAATTAATCTATGACAAAGGAGGCAAGTATATATGATGGGGAAAAGACAGTCTCTTTGATAAATGGTGCTGGGAAAACTGGACAGCTGCATGCAAAAGAATGAAATTGGACCACTGTCTTACACCATGCACAAAAATAAACACAAAATGGATTAAAGAATAAATGTAAGACCTGAAACCATAAAACTCCTAGAAGAAAACAGGCAGTAATCTACTACAAAGCAACAGTAATCAAGACAGTTGGTACTGGCACAAGGACAGACATCCAGATCAATGGAATAGAATTCAAAATCCAGAAATAAACCCATACATCTATGGTCAACTAATTTTTGACAAGAGTGTCAAAGACCACTAAATGTGGAAACTGTGGTCTTTCTAACAAATGGTAGTGGGATAACTGGATATCCACATGCAAAAGAAGCCTTTACCTCACACTATATACAAAAATTAACTCAAAATGGTCAAATACCATAATATAAGAGCAAAAACTACAAAACTCTTAGATGGACACATTAGGGGTAAACTTCATGACTTTAAATTTGGCAAAGGATTCAAAGACATGGCACTGAAAGCACAAACAAAAAAAAGAAAAAATAGATAAATTGGACTTCATCAAAATTTAAAGTTTTGCACTGCAAAGGACACCATCAAAAAAAATGAAAAAACAAAAACAGCCCACGGATTAAGAGAAAATATTTACAATTCATATATCTGAAAAAACACTTGTATCTAGAGTATATAAAGAACTCTAACAACTCAATAGAAGAAAGACAAAAACCCCAATTAAAATATGGACAAAGGATCTGAATAGACATTTCTCCAAAGAAGATAGACAAATGGCTAATAAGCCTTAAAAAGGTGCTCAACATCAGTAGTCATCAGAAAAACATGAATCAAAATCAAAAGTCAGATAACAAGTGATGGCAAGGATGTGGAAAAATCAAAGCCCTCAAACACTAGGGGTGGGTATTTAAAATGATCCTGCTTTGGGGTGCCTGGGTGGCTCAGTCGTTAAGTGTCTGCCTTTGGCTCAGGTCATAATCCCAGGGTCCTAGGATCGAGCCCCGCATCAGGCTCCCTGCTCAGCGGGAAGCCTGCTTCTCCCTCTCCCATTCCCCCTGCTTATTATGTTCCCTCTCTCGCTGTGTCTCTCTCTGTCAAATAAATAAAAATCTTTTAAAAAATAAAAATAAAATGATCCGGCCTGGGGTGCCTGAGTGGCTCAGTCGTTAAGCGTCTGCCTCTGGCTCGGGTCATGATCCTGGAGTCCTGGGATCAAGTCCCACATTGGGCTCCCCGCTCAGCGGGAAGTCGGCTTCTCCCTCCAACACTCCCCCCTCTCATGCTCTCTGTCTCTCTCTCTCATTCTCTCACTCACAAATAAATAAATAAAATCTTTAAAAAAAAAAAAAAAAGCAGGCGCCTGGGTGGCTCAGTTGGTTAAGCGACTGCCTTCGGCTCAGGTCATGATCCTGGAGTCCCTGGATCGAGTCCCACATCGGGCTCCCTGCTAGGCAGGGAGTCTGTTTCTCCCTCTGACCCTCCCCCCTCTCTCTCATTCTCTCTCTCTCAAATAAATAAATAAAATCTTTAAAAAAAAAGCATCTGCCTTCAGCTCAAGTCATGATCCCAGGGTCCTGGGATCGGGCCCCAAGTCACGCTCCCTGCTCTGCTTCTCCCTCTCCTCTGCCCCTTGCTATGCTCATGCGAGCATATGCTCTCTCTCTCTCTCAAATAAAAAAAAAGTGGAAGCAACACAAATGTCCATCAATGGATGAAATGATAAACAAAATGCAATATACACATACAATGGAATATTATTCCATCATAAAGATTAATAGAGCACTGACAAATGCTAAAACATAGGTGAACGTTTAAAACATTATGCTATGTGAAAGAAGTCAGTCATAAAACATCATATACTATATAATTCCATTCATATGAAAGTCGAGACTAGAGAAATCTACAGAGATAAAAAGTCTGGGATGGGAGGACAAAAGGGCTATAGCTAATGGGTACAGTGCTTCTTTTGAGGTTTATTTTGATGAAAATATTCTAAAATTGACTGTGGTAATGGTGGCACAAATCTGTGAATGTACTAAAAATCATCAAATTATATACTTTAAATGGGAAATTATATTGCATATGAATTATATCTCAAAAAAGCAGTGCTCAGGGACGCCTGGGTGGTTCAGCTGGTTAAGCGGCTGCCTTCGGCTCAGGTCATGATCCTAAGGTCCTGGGATTGAGCCCCACATCAGGCTCCTTGCTCAGCGGGGAGCCTGCTTCTTCCTCTGCCTGCCACTCCCCCTGCTTGTGCTCTCTCTCTGATTTAAAAAAAAAAAAAAAAAGCAGTGCTCAATGCTTTATTTTGCTTGATTTTTAAAACCATACGTAACATTATTTAGATTTTAAATATTAACTGTATTACAAATAATAGTCACTATTAAAATGTTTTATAATGTCGGGCGCCTGGGTGGCTCAGTTGGTTAAGCGACTGCCTTCGGCTCAGGTCATGATCCTGGAGTCCTGGGATGGAGTCCCGCATCGGGCTTCCTGCTCAGCAGGGAGTCTGCTTCTCCCTCTGACCCTCCTCCCTCTCCTGCTGTCTGTCTCTCACTCCCTCTCTCAAATAAATAAATAAAATCTTTAAAAAAAAAAATGTTTTGGGGCGCCTGGGTGGCTCAGTCGTTGAGCGTCTGCCTTCGGCTCAGGTCATGATCCCAGGGTCCTGGGATCGATCCCCGCATCGGGCTCCCTGCTCGGCAGGGAGTCTGCTTCTCCCTCTCCAACTCCCCCTGCTTGTGTTCCCTCTCTCGCTGTGTCTCTCTCTGTCAAATAAATAAATAAAATCTTAAAAAAAAAAAAATGTTTTATAATGTCAAGCAACATATCATTGTTTTTTTCTTACCATTATCCCCATTTATTCTTATTTCAAATTCTTTGTACAGTCTTCCTATGGTTTTCACAATTTCCTTCATGTGCTCTTGCTCTGGTGGCATCTCCCCCTCCATACTTTTATGGCGATTCAATATCCCAAACCCAACATCTGTCCAGTTTTCTTGTAAATGTTTAATAATCTTGAGAGAATCATACTTTGACACTAGAAAATCCCCAGTATACTTGTCTTTATCTTCATTCAACATCTAGAGAATGAAAGGGGGTGAGGAAATTAGACTATTATTCACTAATGATTTCATCAAAGTCTACCCAGATCCTTATTTCCCAATGACTGCCAATTATTTTAGAGTTATATGCCCTATTATTATTTGTTCATACAATTTTTTTCATGTGACATAATTTTATTTTTAAAATTAAAGTGGGGGCACCTGGGTGGCTCATTCGGTTAAGCATCTGCCTTCGGCTCAGGTCATGATCCCAGGGTTCTGGGATCGAGCCCCACATCGGGCTCCCTGCTCAGCAGGGAGCTTGCTTCTCCCACTCCCCCTGCCTGCCGTTCCCCCTGCTTGTGCTCTCTTTCTATCAAATAAATAAATAAAATCTTTAAAAAAAATTAAAGTGAATTTAAATTCAGTATAATATCCTGTAAGATAACCCATATTTTACCAGTTGAAAATAATTATATTAAATCCTATATGGGTAAAAATGAATGACAAGGAAATAAGGACCAGAGAGCTGAGCATGTTTAATTACTACCTGCTTTGGTGAGGGTATCACATATCTGTTTACATGATCCCCACTGGACTGGGAAAGTTGCTAGAATGTATAGGTTGTGTTTTATTTGTCTAGCCCAGAGTCCAAGTCCTATAATAAAGTGCAATTTACATAATTGTGACCCAGATAATGCAAACAAATCACCCATGCTTCAAAAAGAGTAATCAGTACAGGGAAGCAATGTAGCAGAGCAATTAAGGGCAAGGATTTTGGGGGTGGAGAGACCTGGACTCATTCTGACTCCACCACTTACCATTTATAGACAACTTAGGCAAGTGACTTAACATTTCTAAGCTTCCCTTTTGCATCTGCGAGACGGGGACCATAAAACCTGCATGCGGCGGTTGCAGTGAAGAATAAGTACCATACTGTGTGGAAAGCACCTTCAGCCTGACAGCGTAAGTGCTTAATGAATGTGAATTATTATTACCCCTACGAAATAAAGCAGCATGACTTTTTTTCAATCTTACCTATGCAATGTCAAAATTAGCAGATAAAGAGTAGAGTCACTAAACCTGCTATATATAAACAGGACAACAAACATCAATTCTGAGAATATTCTGCTCCCGTCATTCCAAAAGACAAGAAAACAGCTTCCTTGGGATCTGGAGGAGACTTCACCCAGGCTGTGAGTCTGATACTCGCTTTGGAGGTATTTCTTTTTTTTTTTTTTAAGATGTTATTTATTTATTTATTTATTTGACAGAGAGAGACACAGCGAGAGAGGGAACACAAGCAGGGGGAGTGGCAGAGGGAGAAGCAGGCTCCCCGCAGAGCAGGGAGCCCGACGAGGGGCTCAATCCCAGGACCCTGGGATCATGACCTGAGCCGAAGGCAAACGCTTAACGACTGAGCCACCCAGGCGCCCCTGGAGGTATTTCAATATCTTACATATTTTCCTTTGCCAGACTGCTATGACATTATAGTAATTTGATTAATGAAAGCTATTTTCAAAGCTCAAACTCTTTTAAGAAGATATTATTAATAAACAAAGTGTAGTAAACACCTACAGTGGTATATTCTTCAGCCTTTGAAAGGAAGGAAATCCTGACACAGGCAACAAAACAGATGAGCCTTAAGGACATTATGCTGAAGGAAATAAGCCCATCACAAAGGGACAAATACTGTGATTCCAGACATATGATGTCTAGCGTAGTCAAATTTAGAGGGACAGAAAGTACAATGGTGGTTGCCAGGAGCTGGGGAAGGAGGGGATAGAGGGGGTTCTTGTTTCATGGGTAGAGTTTCAGTTTAAGAAGATGAAAAAATACTGGACATGGATGGTGGTGGTGGGTGCACAACGATGTAAATGTACTTAATGCCCCTGACCTGTACACCGAAAAATGACTAAGACGGTAAATGTGATGTTATGTATATACTGTACCACAAGTTTTAAAGAGATGTTATGAATTTTAAAAGTCCAAGTTGTCCTTAAGAGAGAAGGCAGGGACAGGAGAGGCACAAATGTCACTTATATCTGACGTTTAGAGGAGAGAATCAGAACTACCCTCACTGCCACCCAAGTATCTTTTCCCAGTTTTTTTCTGGCAGCCTAACTTTATTTGCCTCAAAAATCTAAAATAGAACTGAAAATAAAATATTTAAGTGTGTTTTTAAAAGCCCCTGGAATCTTGCTATTTTCTTTGTCTTTCATAAAACGCAGTATGGCATTCTGGAAGGATGAGGTGTGACTCAGTTGTAGGTGACGAGTGGCAAGCTTACAAACGGCATTTTGATTACCAAACGGTTTATTATAAAGTCTTACCTTTTGCCACTGCTTGAAATCTGAAATAATGGATTCGAATATGTTTTCTTTACTAGGAGATGAAATGTCTTTTCTATTGGAAAAAGGAAAAGGAGCAAGAGCAGGGTCTCAGAACAATGTATAAACAAAGAAAATCATGAATCCATATACTACAGAACAATATTAGGTTTCTCCCGAATGATTTTCAAACATGCCTTCCATCCTCATATGCATTCATCTTTAAATTTGCAAATATAAATATGATTTCAGGCTCCAACCAGCCCTGAGCAATCAAGTTACAGGGTCAGAGGCCATGAGAGTATTAAAAGGGTGGTCTCTGGGTCTTTGCCATCCAAAATTAGATCATCTTAAGAGCAATTCGGTTGAATACAGCAGACAAAACAATTTGTAAATAGAAGGGAAGCCTAATAAATAATTAAGACTCAGCATTTAGGTCAAGAGGCCCAACTTTTGGTAAGAAAGTTTCCTTTAGTATCTCTGAAGTCTTCACAAGGAGAAAGCTCTTGATAAAAGGTTCTGAAGAGAAAGAGAAATAAGAACCCCTGTCCCACCTCAGCTCCCCTCTCAGCTAAGAGTCAACAAACAGTAGAAACAGGGATGGCAGCAGCCAACAGCTTGGATATGTACCAGCTTCAGCTTCCAGAACTTCCAACTCTGCTAACTCGGAAACCTTAGAGGATCTGAAAAACTGAAACCATCGTCCTCAATTTGAAATGGAAATGGTACCTAAACATGTTTCCTCAACAGACAAAGCATCCTAAAGTAATTAAAAACCTTAGAAATCACTGAATCAAGCCTGCATTCAAAGTCCAGATTCCCACTAACTTTGGCTGCGATTTAATCATCCCACCTTGACTTAACTACTTTATAGGCAGCTTGTCCACTCTCAGATTTCTCTAATTGTTACACAGTATAATATCCAATCCAAGTCAATCACCTTATAATGGCCACCCATTGATTCTATTTCTCTGCATATGCACTATGTTACAGAATCTGCAGATGGATCTAGATATTCAGGGGCTCCAGTAATAATGACATAAGTTGATGTGATTTTAACAAGAGAGAAGAGAAGAGAAGGAGAAGAGAAGAGGAGAGGAGAGAAAAGTAAAACAGCTGAACAGAATGGAGGCAGCAGCAGGTGGGTAGAAGGAGCAGGATGGACCACAGAGATGGTTAGCACCAGAAACCACAAAACCACTCAAGCCCCTAGCAGGACTGCAGCCTTGGAAGGGCTGTTAGTTGCCTGACCAAATCAATGTTAGAGTCATCACAAGAGAAAAGAGAGGCAGAGAAAAAGAGAAAGAATTGGATTGAGTTATCAGACATGACACAGTATAATCAAAAACAAGATTCTTATAGACCCACCCATCATTTCTGAAGAACTCCTGCCATGTGATAAGACCATCCTTAACAGTTTGTAATTTCTCCCTTGTAGACTCTTCATTTTGTTCCACTTCCTTTTTAAATCTATTCATTGAGCTTCTCCATTTCTGTGTCAACTTCTGCAATAGTGCAAGGTCTGCAGTGTCCTAGATAATATGCATGGAATCAAACCACTCATTCACTTATTCACATAACAAATACTTATTAGCATACACTAATAAAATTAATTAGTGTATTAATATCATAATACTAGAGACATCCATAGAAAATGGATCAAAATTGAGAAGATATTTCTCTTTCAAAATATCATCAGTAACACCACACAGTTCCTTTGCTGGTGAATTTTCCATGGTACATAAAATATTGGAAACAAGATATTTTTCCTTTGCAACATGAGCCCAGTTTCCCCACAGGACTTTCATGGGAGGTAGTGTGGTACATTGGAAAGAACAGGAATTTCAAAGCCAAACAAAACCAAATGTGAATCCTAGCCAATTATTGGCTATGTAACCTTATGGGATGTTATTCAATTTATTGGGATTAATTTTTCTTATCTACAAAATAAAGACCTTAATATATATCTCACAGAATTGCTATAAGAATGAAATGAGGGATGCCTGGGTGGCTCAGTCAGTTAAGCGGCTGCCCCCGGCTCAGGTCATGATCCCAGGATCCTGGGATCTAGTCCCACATCGGGCTCCCTGCTCAGCAGAAACCTGCTTCTCCCTCTACCTGCTGCTCCCCCCCGCTTATACTCTCTCTGACAAATAAATAAAATCTTAAAAAAAAAGTATGAAATGACTAGTGTAAATGGTACGATTCTAGAAACACACTAAATGCCACTTCTCTCCTTTTCAACCAAGTGTGCTCATTGAATTTTTGCATAAAATTGCATAAAATGCATCAAGAATACCACTATTTCAATGAACGTAGCTACTTACATTTTTTTAATTTAAATACTAACAAATAGAATAAATCTATAAAACATTTGCAGTATTATTAACTTAGATAAATTGCTTAATTGCTTTAATTAGGCTAGAAGACAAATATAAAGAAGAGCATTTATTCACATTTCCTTAGATTTTTCATTCCGCTCACAATAAAGCACAAATACAAAACTATATTTAAAATTTATAAACTTAGCAAAGGCTTCTTAAACCCTCAAAGGCTAGAGTCTCTCTTCTCATAACATAAGTAAATTGAGCTTTACCTTGGTTGACAGCAGTATGATGAAATGCTTAGCATATTTATTCCAACCTTTTTCATTGAGGTAAAGTCTTTTAGCCAATATGACTCTATTTTTTTCAATTACCTATTTGAAGAAAGTACTAAAATGAGGAATCTAAGACATTAATAAATCACTGTGATTTATTAAACCCAAACCAATTTCAAATATCAATTTTTCATTGAATCATTAATTCAATCACAATTTCTTGTTTAAATCATGAGCTAATTTGAATCATAAACTCATGTTTTCTAAACCTCCTAAACTGGAATCTAACTGAAGTATATAGCAGAGGTTCTTAAGCAACCTGACCTCAAAACCCTTTTATATTCTTAAAAATTAGTGAAGACTCCAAAGAACTTTCATTTATATGCATTAAATCTATTCGATAGTCACTGTATTGAAACTTAAAACTGAAATTATTTAAAATATGTATTTGTTAATTCACTTAAACATAACAATAAATCCATTATACATTAACATAAATGGTATTTTTATGCACTCATGTGCAAATGAGAGTGAAAAAAGGTAAATAATGTCTTAATATTATGATGAAATAGTTTTCACCTCGTGAAAGGGTCTCATGTATCCCCAGAGGGTCCTTGGATCATACTTTGAGAACCACTGGTATCCTGAATCAATTATATAGTCATTCAATGAATGACTGTTCTAGACACTGTGCGTATTGCCATGAACAAAAGAAACAAAGTCTTTTTTTTAGGGAGGTGACATTCTAGCTGTCATTCATTTCCTGTCGGAAGGGCCTTTAGAGATGAGCTAACACAAAGCCTCCACCAATTCAAGGTATTTTTCCACAGAAACCACTACAAGGGGTCAGTTCTCTATTGTTTAAATACTTCTAGAGTGAAGAAACTCACTTGTCTTCTTCTTATTCCTATTGAACAGGCCTAGCTCTAAAAATATATTATACATTTACTGTCATGATTGTTTCCTCTTGACATGCCATTTTAAAATTCTGCATCAGATGAAACATTATATCCTAGATGAGATCTGACTATTCCAGAGAAAATGAGACAGAAGTTTGAATCTGTTGAGGGTCATAATTTGCTGTTAATACTTAATAAACACCAAGTCCCAGGTGTGAGAATAGGCAACCAACCAGCAAACATTTCAAAAAAATAGAATATTGTGGGACTATGCTATTTCCCTAAAGTATTACATTAGTGGCCCACAGACTGCCATATTTTAACTCATTTGTCATCTTAGATGCCAAGGTAATAGAACCAAAGTCATATAATCCTAATATTGTTACACTGTGTGAAAAAATACAATTTTTCCTAGTTTATTATTAGTATAAATTTAACTTGAAAGTTTTAACATGTTCACAAACAATAGAAAAAGAATTCTTGCTCATACTTCATAGATTCTGGTGAGAAAAAGAGCCCTTAACTGGGCAATAGAGAAGTACTTAATAGAGAAGAAACAAAAGAAAAAAAATGTAACTTCCTTTTTGTAAGGCCCATAATAGCTACATTATTAATAAATTAAATATACATTCTCATTTTTAAAATTTTTGTCTAGATTACTGAAAATTGTAAAACAAAACTTTATTCAGTCAAAAAAGAAGTCTGAGTTATGATTCCAGATGAGCCAACCTTTAGGGCCAATTCATATGTGGCTGAGCTCCAGAGATCTCTTTCTGCCATTAACTGTTTAATATCACTCTCCATCCTTCCTCTTTGCAATGTGTATAAGTCATGGTATTCTTCTACAATCCTAAAAGAAAAATTAAAAAGTATATACAGACTTTGTTTTTGAGAAGTCACATTTATTGGATAATTGTTATGATACTGGACATTAAAAAACAACAACTTTGTTCTAAAATAGGCAATTTGTTCTTTTAAAATTCATCATAAAGTAATTATGGCATAATTGCTGGTACCCAGTGAAATAGAAGAAAAAATAGTCACATTTCATGTATAAATCTTACAAAAGTCTTAAAGTAAAAAATTCAATATATTGTTCCTTGCTCTAAATGCTTTTCTTCATATTGTTTATTCACTAGAATTTTCACAACATGGTATTGCAATAGAATAACAGCAGTATATCTAATTTTTAAAATCTGAATACAAAATAGAATTAGGATTCTTTATTAAAGACACAAAGCCCAGTAATTATGAGCCACTATACTTTTAAATTATATATAATTAATATGATTTAAAGAAATTCTCTACCAACCAACTAAAAGATTAAGTGCCTAACTATACTTTTAAATTATATATAATTAATATGATTTAAAGAAATTCTCTACCGACCAACTAAAGATTAAGTATAATCAAGTAAGTACCTTTTTCTTAACTATCTTTTCTTCATGTTTACCAGAACATACCTTTTCCTTCCAACTTAAACTGAAGCTTAGAATTAAATTAGAATTAAAAGTGCTTCTGAGATTGAATACAAACAAAGAAGTTGTAAAGGGGTAGCATTTCACAAGCCATTTGAAACACCTCCTCCCAAGGAATATTAACTTTCCTACAAGAATTAAAGGCCTGTTACAGGAATTCAGCAAAGTGGCAGGATATAAAATCAATGCACAGAAATCAGTTGCACTTCTATACACTAACAATGAGACAGAAGAAAGAAAAATTAAGGAGTGGATCCCATTTACAATTGCACCAAAAACCATAATATACCTAGGAATAAACCTCACCAAAGAGGCAAAGAATCTGTACTCAGAACTAACTATAGAATACTCATCAAAGAAATTGAGGAAGACACAAAGAAATGGAAAAACGTTCCATGCTCATGGATTGGAAGAACAAATATTGTGGGGTTGTTTTTTTTTTAAGATTTTATTTATTTGAGATTTATTTGAGAGAGAGCGCGCGTGCACACAAGCATGAGTGGGGGACATGGGGGTGGGGAGAGGCAGAGGGAGAAGCAGGCTCCCTGCTGACCAGGGAGCCTGACATGGGGCTTGATCCCAGGACCCGGGGATCATGACCTGAGCCGAAGGCAGACACTTAACCAACTGAACCACCCAGGTGCCCCAAGAACAAATATTGTTAAAATGTCTATGCTTCCCAGAGCAATCTATACATTCAATGCAATCCCTATCAAAATACCATCAAGTTTTTTTCACAGAGCTGGAACTAATAATCGTAAAATTTGTATGGAACCAGAAAAGACCCCAAATAGCCAAAGGAATGTTGAAAAAGAAAACCAAAGCTGGTGGCATCACAATTCTGGACTTCAAGCTCTATTACGAAGCTGTCATCATCAAGACAGTATGGTACTGGCACAAAAACAGACACATAGATCAATGGAACAGAATAGAGAGCCCAGAAATGGACCCTCAACTCTATGGTCAACTCATCTTTGACAAAGCAATAAAGACTATCCAATGGAAAAAAGACAGTCTCTTCAACAAATGGTGTTGGGAAAACTGGACAGCCACATACAGGAGAAGGAAACTGAACCATTTCCTTACACCATACACAAAAATAGACTCAAAATGGTTGAAAGACCTAAATGTGAGACAGGAATCCATCAAATTCCTAGAGGAGAACACAGGCAGCAATCTCTGTGACCTTGGCCACAGCAACTTCTTGCTAGACGCGTCTCCAAAGGCAAGAGAAACAAAGGCAAAAATGAACTATTGGTAGTTCATCAAGATAAAAAGCTTTTGTACAGTAAAGGAAACAGTTGACAAAATCAAGACAACTGACAGAATGGGAGAAAATATTTGCAAATGCCTTATCAGATAAAGGGCTAGTATCCAAAATCTATAAAGAACTTATCAAACTCAACACCCAAAGAACAAATAATCCAATCAAGAAATGGGTAGAAGACATGAACAGAAATTTCTCCAAAGAAGACATCAAAATGGCCAACAGACACATGAAAAAATGCCCAACATTGGGGCGCCTGGGTGGCTCAGTCGTTAGGCATCTGCCTTCGACTCAGGTCATGATCCCAGGGTCCTGGGATCAAGCCCCGCATTGGGCTACCTGCTCAGCAGGAAGCCTGCTTCTCCCTCTCCCACTCCCCCTGCTTGTGTTTCCTCTCTCGCTGTGTCTCTCTCTGTCAAATAAATAAATAAAATCTTTAAAAAAAAATGCCCAACATTGCTCGGCATCAGGGAAATACTAATTAAAACCACAATGAGATACCACCTCACACTAGTCAGAATGGCTAAAATGAACAACTCAGGAAACCATAAACATTGGTGAGGATGCTGAGAAAGGGGAACCCTCCTACACTGTTGGTGGGAATGCAAGCTGGTGCAGCCACTCTGGAAAACAGTATGGAGGTTCCTCAAAAAGTTGAAAATAGAGGGCGCCTGGGTGGCTCAGTCGGTTAAGCGACTGCCTTCGGCTCAGGTCATGATCCTGGAGTCCCCAGATCGAGTCCCGCATCGGGCTCCCTGCTCAGTGGGGGGCCTGCTTCCCCCTCTGCCCTCTCGTGCTCTCTGTCTTTCATTCTCTCTCAAATAAATAAATAAAATCTTTAAAAAAAAAAGTTGAAAATAGAGCTACCCTATGACCCAGCAATTGCACTACTGGGTATTTACCCCAAAGATACAAATGTAGTGATCCGAAGGGGCACCTGCCTCCCTATGTTTATACCAGCAATGTCCACAATAGCCAAACTATGGAAAGAGCCCAGATGTCCATTGACAGATGAATGGATAAAAAAGATGTGGTATATATGTATATATACAATGGAATATTATGCAGCCATCAAAAAATGAAATCTTGCCATTTGCAACAACATAGATGGAACTAGAGGGTATTATGCTAAGCGAAATAAGTCAATCAGAGAAAGACAATTATCCTGTGATTTCACTCATATATGGAATTTGAGAAACAAAACAAAGGAGCATAGAGGAAGGGAGGGAAAAATAAAACGAGATGAAACCAGAGAGGGAGACAAACCATAAGAGACTGTTAATCATAGGAAACAAACTGAGGGTTGCAGGAGGGGAGTGGTTGTGGGGATGAGGTAACTGGGTGATGAACATTAAGGAGGGCGTGTGATGTAATGAACACTGGCTGTTATATACAACTGATGAATCACTGAACTCTATCTCTGAAACTAATACACTATATGTTAATTAATTGTATTTAAATAAATATATTGTGTGTGTGTGTGTGTATATATATATATATATATATTTTTTTTTTTTTTTAAAGAATTAGAGGCCTGTGACATAGAATTCTTCTAATTTTGGTGAAAGCCAAGAACCACCAGCATCAGTTCTTGAAAGGCTTCTTTTTGGAGACTTCCACTTGTCCAGAGTACCTAATAAAAATTAATCACCCCAGGTGTCACATAGGTGAATACACATATGAAAATTCAACAAGTTATATACCCTTACAATTTGTGCACATTACTACCTGAAAGTAAGACGTTTATTTTTTTTTTTTTTCAGATAGGCTCCACACCCATCATAGAGCCCAATGCAGGACCTGAAATCACAACATCAAGATCAATACCTAAGCTAAGATCAAGAGTTGGACACTTAACTGATTGAGCCACCCAGGCACCCCAGACAGTGATTTTAAAAAGGGAATCAATGACCCTTGCTTATAATAGCAAAGGAAAAAAATTCAGAAATAACCTCATGTCCAATAATAAGGGATTGGTCACATAAAATATATGATATAGCTCTATGATTAAAATGCTCTGCAACTAATTAAAGATCTTGTTGTTGTTAGTATTTTGGTACATGGGAAAATTTTTCATGTTTGTAACATGAGATAACCCAAATGGTAAAATTATATATTCAGTTTGATCTCATTTATATAAAAAATACATAGAAGTCGATAAAAGAAAAATATATGAAAATATTAATAGTGTTTACCTCTGAGAGAAAGAATTATGGGTGCTTTTTTTCCTTACTTGTTTCTATTTTCCTAATTGTCAATAAAATAATCAGTTATTATTTTTTAAAATATTAGTAAAAATTTCTAATCACACACACACACAAAACCCATCGTACTTCAGACTTTCTCCATTTCCTTCCCTTTCTCTCTGGCTTTAGATGTTCTTATAATGGACATTAACACAAAAGAAGTTCTAACTTATTTTTATTAATTCATTCAACAAATATCTGTTTAGTGCCTACTATATGCCAGGCACTATTCAAAACAAAACAAAACTTTGCCCTTATAAAGTTTAGTTGGAAGAGATAATCAACAAATAAAAAAGTAAAACATACTAAGTAGTGACAGTGCAATAGATAAAAATCATCAGGGAAAGGAGATTGAGAACACAAAATATATTGTGTTTTAAATGGAGGGGGATGAGCAAAGGTCCAAAGGAAGGAGGGAGGAAGCTAGCAGCTCTCTGGGGGCGGGAAGGGAGAAGAGGAGTCCAGGCCCCAAGTGGGAGCCTGTCTGGTATGTTCAAGAACAGCACAAAGGCCGCAAGTCTGAATAAAGTAGAAGTCAGAGAAATCCCGGTAGGATGAGTCTTGTAAACCATTTTTTAAAAACATGGCCCTTTACTCTAAGATGGGGAGCTATTACAGAATTTTGAGCAGAGAAATGACATTACTGGAGTCAAATTTTAATAGATCATACTGAAACCACATAGAACTGTAAAGACGGATGGAAATTAAGATGGACATACTAATGTTTCAGCAAGGTTTGACTCCAAGTTGAACAAATTTTTCTCTTCCTCATTCTTGAAGCCCCCTCCCCCATTCACTTGTGCTTCTGTGGGATCCTCGGTTCCAGGAACTTGGTATGGATGTTGATACCTAGTAACCAGACTCATGGCCGGCACAAGCATCAGTCACGAGACCACCTTGAAGACATGAGGAATGTGGCTGGCAGCACCTACCAGATTCCTAGTGAAACCGCCCAGAACCTGCATTTTCCTATAAAACTCTCAGCCTTTTACCCGGGGCAGGTCTGCAGTTTTGAAGGCATTAGCCTGCTCCGGCCTCCTTTGCCTGGCAAAGTAATAAAGCTATTGTTCCTCTTTATCCCCAAACTCCATCTTCGTGTCGTATTTTGGCTCCAGAGCCCAGAGGTCGGTTTTTGACAACAATCTTGGCTGGTGTGTGGAGAACAGCCTACTGCGGTGTACACGCAGAAGTAAAAAGGTGATTCCGAGGTTACCGCAACACCGTAGCCAAGAGATGCAGATGGCAGGACGGAAGTGAGGAGGACTCGGCATATGTAGTGAAAGGTGACCGACTTTGCCACAGAGAAAGGTGAGATGTGAGAGAAAGAAAGGGATCAAGAAGGACTCCAAGAGTTTTGGCCCCAGAAACTGGAAGGATGGAGTTGCCATTAACTGAAATGAGATGAGTGTCGGAGAAGTAGTTTTGGGGAAAAGAACAGGAATTCGATTTGGGAATGTTAGGTAGCTAAGAGAAGTGTTGAGGCCGTGGAATATGTAAGTCTGGAATTCAAAGAGAAGATTGAAACTGGGCGTACAAATTTGTGGAGAAGGGCGTAGATACATATTTGTGAGCTGAGAGTATACAGGTTGATGACATTGAAAGCCAGGAAACTGAAGAGATTTCGTCAGTGAATATAGATACAGAAAAGATCCATGGAATGCACACTCTACCATTTAGAAATTGGTGAGGGGCGCCTGGGTGGCTCAGTCGTTGAGCGTTTGCCTTTGGCACAGGTCATGATCCCAGCGTCCTGGGATCGGGCCCCGCATCGGACTCCCTGCTCTGTGGGGAGCCCACTTCTCCCTCCCACTCCCCCTGCGTGTGTTCTCTCTCTGTCTGTGTCTCTCTCTGTCAAATAAATAAATAAAATCTTAAAAAAAAAAATAGAAATTGGTGAAAAGAAAAGGAATCTGCAAGGGATATCAGTAAGAAAGAGCAGATAGTAAAGGAGGAGGAAACTAGGAGAGTGTGATATACTGAAAGACATTGCTTCATGCAAGAGCAAGTGATGAGTTCTGATAAATGCGGCCGGTAAGTCAAGTTAAAGGAGAATTGAGAAGTGACCTTTAGATTTAGCAACATGAAAGTCACTGTTGAATTTGACAAGTGCACTTTGGTGGGGTGGGGGTAGTGAAAGCCTGATTGGAGTGACAAAGAGAGGACCAGGAGTAGACACACTGAATATGACAACTTTTTGAAGAAGATTACTATAAGTAGCGGGGGCGGGGAGGAAATGCGGCCATAGCTAGAAGGGGATACGCATGGATACTCCTAAGAGACTTAGGAGTCTTTTTGTTTTTTGGCTGTTGTTTTGAGATGGGAGTACTTATAGCATATTTGTATACTAATGGGACTAATCAGGAAAAGAGGGAAAAATTGATATGGGAGAAATAGGGAATATTTGCTGAAAATATCTTGAGATGATGGAATAGTACACAAATGGGAAGATTGGCCTTAGAAAGAAAGAGACAATTGGTCCACAGTAAAAGATGGGCATGAGTATCAGATGAGCACAGATGCAGGCAGGTGGGTAGATGTAGGGGTGAGAGCAGGAGTTCTCTTCCGTTTACTTCTGCTTTTTAGAAAGAAAGGTGATCAGCTCAGAAAGAGGATGGAGAGATACTATTAGAGGAATGAGGATAGAAGACAAAGTATAGAATAGTTTTCTGCTAAGACAAGAAGGGTGAATCATCTACAGAAAACAGCAGTATATTCAGTGCACAAAAAATGATCAAGGTACCCTTCTCATTCTAGTAAGGAATAAAATAGAATAAAAGTAAGGTATCTCTGAATTTAGATTTTGTATACATTTGTGTTTTTCTTGATTTTTTAAAAAAATAGTTACTCTTCAACACATTTTTTAAAAAAGCAGAAGACTATGCTGAATTAAAAGGATCATAAAACAGGGTACAATGTGTGGCCCTAGACTGGATACTGGTTTGGACAGCCCAATGTAAAATACATTTTGGGAATAATTGGGAAAATTTGAATATGACTTGGGTAATTTGTGAAGTGAAACTTTACTGAAACAGGTAGAGACTGTTGACTGAAAAAAAAAAACAGGCTGTATAATAGTATATACAGTACAATTTAAAACAACGCATGTGTGCACATACACATAGGGAAAAAAGGATATACACTAAGGCATGTATAGCAGTAATCTATGGGTGGTGAAGCGGATATTTTTAATTCATTTTTGCTTGTTTGTATTTTCTACTTACAAGGCACATATAATGCTTCTATGATAGTATATTATTTTTAATCAATTAAATAAGAAAAATTAAAAATACAATCAGATATTTCATTTGATATATACCCAAGAGCCTCCTAGTAATTAGAACTCTAACTGAAAATAAAATAGAATAAAGGTCAGCAAATTACAGCCTGTGGGTTTACAACCCACCACTTGTGTTTTGTACAGAACATAAGCTAAGAATTTTAGATTTTTAGTTTTTTACATATTTTACTTTTTATATTTTTAATGGTTAAAAAAGCAATAGCATAACAATATTTTGTGACACGTGAAAATGTTTATACCTTCAAATTTCAGTGTCAATAAATAAAGTTTTATTGGAACACAGCCATGTTCTGGTATTGCCCTTGCCTTCTTTTACACTACAGTAGCACACATTACGAAGGCAGAGCTGATTGATAGTTGCATCAGAAACCACATCTCACCACCTGGCCCTTTACAGGAAAAGTTTGCTAACCCCTAAAATAGGATAAAAACATTAGGATCGTAGTAGATTTATTAAAATCTAAAAAAGAACTAGACTCACACTACTAATTAGGAAAACACAAACAAAAACCAGATACCTTTTTATACCCATCAGACTGATAAAAGATATGGACAAAAGGGAAATCTCATACACTGATGAGAGGATATACTGGTCCGACTACTTTGTAGAGCATTTGGCAACATCCTGGCAAGACAAGGCCATGCATGGCCTATGACCCAGTAACTCCACTTCTAGGGATACACCCCTGGAAAATTCACACAAGAACACATTTATGAGATGTGTATTAAACAGTGCCCGGAGGAGTTAATAAATATGTTTATTAAAAGTTTCTTGTACATATATTAACTCCTCCAGGCACTGTTGTAATAAAAAACTTCAAATGTTTCTATAAAATTTTGTTTCTTCAAATAAGGTGTGAAGCATGTATGACATAATGGCTAACATCTGGTAACTCACCTAGCATTCTTTTCAGCATCTAAAAGAGCTTGTGCCAAATCCTTGTGGGCTTTCTCTGCTTCCTTTGTTAATTTCATATCATGAGCCCGAACCAGACACAGCTCCCTGAAATAAAGCAAAGAAATTTTATATTCATAGTTGAAGAGTTCCAAAAAGTTTCTACCCAGAAAATCCGATTTATACTCAGGAATCTTCTCAGTTATGTGTAAATCTCTTCCTAGTTTTTATACCTTATAAGCCAAATCAAGAAATCTAGTGTCCATTTGGATGGAATTCTGTCAGGCTTGACAATGGAATCTGGTTGGCTAGAAAGGGCAGAAAGATGATGTGAGAGATCCTCTCGAATAGAGAGAAGGCAGATGCTAACAGGCAAGGCCACCAGCTGCTCTATCCTACCCTCTGACATGCCTATCTTACCCTCTTCATTCTTGCCACGAATCATCCTGGCACAGATTAGAGGATCACTAACCTTGATTGCTATATAACACTTATCCTCTTTGGGATTTAAACCTTAACATCCGTAATCATGGCACTACTCTGTAAACATGACTAAGATCAACATCTCAGTCCTAGAAGGAGAACAGGAATTGCTTCCCTATCAAACATACACAGAGCCCTAGTTTCGTGTTAACCTGTGTAACCCAGTCCTTTCTGTCTCTTCCTAAACCCCCAAAAAGAAAGAGTCCTCACTCTTAACCATTCTACTTTTCCTGTTTTTTCGTCTCTTTAGAGCCACAGTTTTGACTTGTGTTTTGTATTTAAGATAATCACAGATTTTACCTGGTCAGTTCTTCAATAACATTCTTAAAATTGTACAGTTCTTCTAAAATGCGCTGGTCCATCATTCGCTGAGTTACCAAGTCTTTGTAGAAATCAATCATCTGCCGGGCAATTTGGTCAAGCATTTGTACATACCGTTCTCTGCATGAGAAAGAAAACAAGGTTATCATGCAAAAAAAAAAAAAAAGAAAGGAAAGGAAAAAAGAGCGAGAAAATATATGAAAGAAAAAGTAATGTTAGGGAAAGAAATAGTAGATACTCATAAAAGATATGCAAGATGAACAAGATAGGAAAAGAAAGGGATCTAATATGTATATTCCTGCCATGCTCACACAAGCAAATGAACTGTGGAGGATTTTAACCAGAGTCATAATCATTTGGAATATAATGTCTGAGATGTAAAACAAAATGAGAACTTCTTTTATTTCTTCTTCTAAATGATAAATTCTATGAGGATAGAAACCATGTCTTATGTATTTATATAGAATGGGATTTTTTATAATAGTTGAATTCATGAATAAAGCCACTTTCTCAAGTTGTTTAAACCCAAAAAGACACCAACTGTTCAAAAATGAATAAAGACCCTAAATTCAAAGAAGTCATTTCTTTCAGTCTAAATAAAACCAAATATTTGGAAGTGATCACAAATGATAAATTACAAATACCATACTGAGCAGCATTTGTATTAAAATTGATCCTGGTGTTATATCCTAAGCCTGAGACCACTGAATTATAATATCTTTGAGTTGGAATGGTCATTTAATTTTGGTTTTTTTTTTAAAGATTTTATTTATTTATTTGTTAGAGAGAGAGAGTGCAAGCAGGGGGAGCTGCAGGCAGAGGAAGAGGGAGAAGCAGGCTCCCCACCGAGGAGGGAGCCTGACACGGGGCTGGATCCCAGGACTCTGGTATCATGACCTGAGTCAAAGGCAGACGCTTAACCATCTGAGCCACCCAGGCGCCCCTGGTCATTTAGTTTAATCTCTCACCCATAACAGAAAGAATTACCCAGCCCTTGCTTAAACGCCTAGAATTACAGAG
Organism: Mirounga leonina; assembly: GCF_011800145.1. Taxonomy (NCBI): domain Eukaryota; kingdom Metazoa; phylum Chordata; class Mammalia; order Carnivora; family Phocidae; genus Mirounga; species Mirounga leonina. The sequence goes on from NW_023270389.1 coordinate 47,300,114, forward strand.
AGTTTATCAGTTCGCTATGTAGTTCATACACTAGGAAGTATCAATTCTTTAAGACTTCCCTCCTGGAAATACAAGGACAAAATACTCTGAAGGGTCTTCTTATTACAATACAACTAGATCCATGACAGAGCATACTTTCTGAAGCATTACTGGGCTTGCAGGAAAAAAACAGAAGTCTCTAGGGGCGACAAACAAAAACAATAAATAAAATACAATATACTAAGAATGGAGTGGGAAATGGTAATCAGTATTCACCAGGCAAACCCAAGGTCATGGTTGCCCCAGTGAAAATAACAACACTGGGTAGGAAGGGTAAGATGGCAGAGTAGGAAGATTCTGAACTCACATCCTCCCCTGGACACACCAAGGCTGCAATTACGTACAGTACACCTTACTCTAAGACTAGAACACTAGCAGAACAGTACTTCCACAGCTAAAGATATAAATAAAGGGTAGGAGGGGCAGAAATGCAATCAAGAACTAAACCCCTGATGCAGAGACCCACAAGCAGGAGGGATATCACAGGTGTGGAGGTTCCACACTGAAGAGCAAGGGGTTCAAGCCCCACACTGGGCAACCCTTGCCCTGGGGATCTGCACTGGGAAGATGAGCTCCCATAACATCTGGCTTTGAAAATCAGCAGGGCTTACTCCAGGGGAGCCAGAGGGTTATAGGAACCGAGATTCTGTTCTTAAAGGGCCGCCACATAGTAACCCTCACTCTGAGACCCAACACAAAGGCAGCAGTTTGAAAAGCACCTGGGCTGGAGTGAAGGAGATTTACTGACAAATTTTAGGGTGTGTGATGGAGGGACAGGGATCTACAGGAAATTTCTCCAGGAAAAAAAGTGCTGGTAAGCACTATTTATTTACTTATTTATTTATTTATTTAGGCTTCCTTCAGCCTAGATGGCCTAACACTGGTGGATGCCAGTTCTGACACTCTCCATTTACCTTGTTTGCACCTATGGACCCATCCCAGCATCCCCTTGCAGACCCATCCTGCCCAACCTGCCCACCCTGGCAACTGTGTCTTCCAAAGCCTCTAGTGTCCTGTCATGCCCAGCAGGTAGCCTCAGCTAGGATAGACACTCCTCCAGAGTGACTCCTGCCCTGCACCTGCTCTCATGCATGGCACGTGCTCTCTCTCAAATAAATAAATAAATAAATAAATAAATAAATAAATAAGACAGTTAAATACAAAGGGTGTTATATATAAACCTCATGGTAACCACAGGTCATGATCTCAGGGTCATGAGATTGAACCCCATGTCAGGCTCTGTCCTGGGCATGAAGCCTGCCTAAGATTCTCTGTCTCCCTCTCCCTCTGCCCCTCCCCTGCACAGATGCACATGCACACTCTCTCTTAAATAAATAAATAAATAAATAAATAAATAAATAAATAAATAAATAAATAA
>NW_023270389.1:47301540-47341171 GCF_011800145.1 Mirounga leonina
TAAATAAATAAATAAATAAATAAATAAATAAATAAATAAATAAATAATAAATAAACTGTTAAATACATAGGGTGTTATAGATAAACCTCATGATAACCACAAACCAAAAACCTATAACAAATACACAAGAAATCAGAAAGAGAAAGGAATCCAAGCATAATACTAAAAAAAAATCATCAAATCGCCAGAGAAGAAAGGGACAGAGAAGAATTATAAAAAGAACCAGAGGGGAGCCTGGCTGGCTCAGTCAGTAAGCATGCAACTCTTGATCTTGGGGTTGTAAGTTCAAGCCTCATGTTAAGTATGGAAATAAAAATAAAATCTTAGAAAAACAAAGAACCAGGATGCCTGGGTGGCTCAGTCGGTTAAGCATCTGCCTTTGGCTTGGGTCATGATCCCAGGGTCCTGGGATTGAGTCCCATATAGGGCTCCTTGCTCAGCAGGGAATCTGCTTCTTCCTCTGCCTGCCTCTCTCACTCTCTCATTCTCTCTGACAAATAAATAAAATATTAAAAAAAAAAAAACAAAGAACCAGAAACAATCAACAAAATTGCAGTAAGTATAAACTTATCAATAATTAATTTAAATGTAAATGGACTAAAGGTCAAAAGACATAAGGTAATTAAATGGATAAAAATAAAGAAGATTCCTATATGCTGCCTACAAGAGACTCACTTTAAATATAAAGACATATGCAAAATGAGTGAAGGGATAGAAAACCATATTCCATGCAAATGGAAATAAAAAACCTGGGGTAGCAATAATTATATCACACAAAATAGACTTTGGAACAACAAACATAACAAGAGACAAAGAACAGCATTACATAATGATAAAGGGGATACAGCAATTTATTTACCAACAAATTCAACAACCTAGAAGAAATGGATAAATTCCTAGAAACATACAATCTTCCCAGAATGAATCAGGAAGAAATAGAAAATCTAAACAGATGAATTACTAGTAATTAAATTGAATCAATAAACAAAAAACTCTCAAAACCAACAGAAGTCAGGACCAAACTGCTACAAATGTAAATTCTACCAAACATTTAAAGACTTAATATCTATTCTCAAACTATTCCAAAAAACAGAAAAGGAAGAATTGTTTCAAATTCATTTTATAAGAACCGCACTACCCTGATAACAAAACCAAAGACACCCAAAAAAAAGGAAGGGAAGGGAGGAAAAGAAAAGAAAAGAAAATTAGAAGCCAATATCCCTAATGAACAAAGATGCAAAAATCCTCAACAAAATATTAGCAAACTGAATTCAATAATACATTTAAAGGATCATTCACCATAATCAACTGCAATTTATTCCAAGGATGCAAGGATGGGTCAATATCCACAAATCAGTGTGATACACCACATTAACAAAATGGAGAATAAAAACCATATGGTCATCTCATTAAATGCAGAAAAATCATTTGGCAAATTCAACATCCATTCATGTGATAAAAACTCTCAACAAAGTGATATAGAGGGAACAAAACTCAATATAATAATAGCTATCTGTGACAAACCCACAGCTAACATAGTCAGTGGTGAAAAGGTGAAAGCTTTTCTTTAAGATCAGTAACAAGACAAGTGTGTTTACTCTTGCTACTTTTATTCAACACAGTACTAGAAGTCCTAGCCACAGCAATCAGACAAGAAACTAAAATAAAAGGCAACCAAATTAGTAAGGAAGAAATAAAACTCACTATTTGCAGATGACATAATACTATATATAGAAAACCCTAAAGACTCCACCAAAAAACTATTAGAATAAATGAATTCAGTAAATTTGCAGGATATAAAATTAATATACAGAAATATGTTGTTTTTATATACTAATAAGCTAGCAGAAAGAGAAATTAAGAAAACAATCCCATTTACAATTGCACCAAAAATAATAAAATACCTAGGAATAAATTTTACCAAGGAGGTGGAAGACCTATACTCTGAAAACTACAAGATATTGATGAAAGAAATTAAAGGTAACATAAACAAATTGAAAGATATACTCTGCTCATGGATTGAAAGAATTAATATCATTAAAATGTCCATACTGGGGCGCCTGGGTGTCTCAGTCGTTGGGCGTCTGCCTTCAGCTCAGATAATGATCCCAGGGTCCTGGGATCGAGCCCCGCACTGGGCTCCCTGCTCGACGGGAAGCCTGCTTCTCCCTCTCCCACTCCTCCTGCTTGTGTTCCCTCTCTCAACTGTGTCTTTCTCTGTCAAATAAATAAATCAAACCTTTAAAAATAAATAAAATAAATAAAATAAAATGTCCATACTGCCCAAAGCAATCTACAGGTTCAATGAAATTTCTATCAAAATACTAACAACAGGGGCTCCTGGGTGGCTAAGTCGTTAGGCATCTGCCTTCAGCTCAGGTTATGATCCCACGGTCCTGGGATCGAGCCCTGCGTTGGGCTCCCTGCTCAGCGGAGCCTGATTCTCCCTCTCCCACTCTCCCTGTTTGTGTTCCCTCTCTCACTGTGTCTCTCTCTGTCAAATAAATAAAATCTTTTTAAAAATGCTAACAACGTTTTTTACAGAACTAGAATTATCCTAAATTCATATGGAACTTTGAAGGACCCTGAATAGCCAAAGCAATCTTGAGAAACCAGAACAAAGCTGAAGGTATCACACTCCCAGATTTCAAACTATACTACAATTCATTGGTAATCAGAACAGTGTGGTACTAGCACAAAAATAGACACAGAGATCAATGGAATAAAACAGAGAGCCCAGAAATAAACCCACATTTATACAGTCAACTAATCTATGACAAAGGAAGCAAGATTATACAATGGGGAAAAGACAGTCTCTTTGTTAAATAGTATTGAGAAAACTGGACAAACATAAGCAAAGGAATGAAAGTAGACCGCTTTCTTATACCATATACAAAAATAAAGTCAAAATGGATTAAAGACTTAAATGTGAGCCCTAAAACCATAAAACTCCTAAAAAAAAAAATAGGCCATAATCTCTCTGACATCAGTCTTAGCAATATTTGTTTGGATCTATCTCTTCAGAAAAGGCAACAAAAGCAAAAATAAACAAGTGGGACTATACCAAAATAAAAAGTTTTTGCACAGTGACAGAAACCATCAATGAAACAAAAGACAATCTACTGAATGGGAGATATTTGCAAATGACATACCCAGTAAGGAGCTATTATCCAAAATATATAGAGAAATCATACAACTTAACACCAATAAAATAATCTGATTTTAAAATGGGCAGAAGGGGCGCCTGGCTGGCTCAGTCAGTAAAGCATCTACCTTCAGCTCAGGTCATGATCCCAGGGTCCTGGAATCCAGCCCTCCATCAGGCTCCCTGCTCTCGGGGAGCCTGCTTCTCCCTCCCCTCCCCCTCGTGTGCTCGTGCACATGCTCTCTCTCTCAAATAAATAAATAAATCTTTAAAAATAAATAAAAGTAAATAAAAATGGGCAGAAGACATGAATAAACCCTTTTCCAAAAAATACATACAGATGGCCAACAAGCACATGAAAAGATGTTCAACATCACTAAATTATCAGGGAAATGCACATCAAAACCACAATGAGATATCACCTCACACCTGTCAGAATGGCTAAAATCAAAAAGACCCAAAATAACAAGTGTTGGTGTGGATGTGGAGAAAAAGGAACCCTTGTGCCCTGTTGGGGATAATGTAAATTGGTGCAGCACTATGAAAATAATATGGAGGTTCCTCAAAAAATTAAAAATAAAAATACCAGATGATTTGGTAATTCCATTTCTGAGTATTTACCTGAAGAACATGCAAACACTAATTTGAAAAGATATATGTGCTCTTATGTTTATCGCAGCAGTATTTACAATACCCAAAATATAGAAGCAACCTAAGTATCCATCAATAAATGAATGGATACAACAGAATATTATTCAGTCAATAAAAAAAGAAATCTTGCTATTTGTGATATGACTAGACCTAAAGGGTATTATGCTAAGTGACATAAGTCAGACAGAGAAAGACAAATACCATTTGACTTCACTTATATGTAGAATCTAAAAAACAAAACAAAGAAAACAGAAACAGACTCATAAATACAGAGAACAAATTGATGGTTGCCAGAGGGGAAGGTGTAAAGGGCTAGGCAAAACAGTTGAAGGGGACTAAGAGGTATTAACTCCCAGTTATACAATAAATCAATCATGAGGATGTAAAGTACAGCATAGGGAATATAGTCAAAAATATTGTATTAACTTTATGGTGACTTATCATGGAGAATATCTCATAATGTACATAGTGTCAAATCACCATGTTGTACATTTGACACGAATATAATATTGTAGTCAACTATACTTCAATTAAAAATAAATAAATTTTTTAAAAAGACCAACACTGATGGGTACCTGGGTGGCTCAGTTGGTTAAGCTGCCTTCAGCTCAGGTCATGATCCCAGGGTCCTGGGATCAAGCTGTGCATCCAGGCTCCCTGCTCAGCAGGGAGTCTGTTTCTCCCTTTCCCTCTCTCTCTGCCCCTCCCACCCCCACTTGTGCTCTCTCTGTCAAATAAATATTTGTACAGAGAGGGGGCGCCTGGGTGGCTCAGTCCTTAAGTGTCTGCCTTCGGCTCAGGTCATGATCCCGGGGTCCTGGGATCGGGCCCCCCTGCTTGTGTTCCTGCTCTCACTATCTCTCTCTCTCTGTCAAATGAATAAATAAAATCTTTAAAAATATATATTTGTGCGGAGAGAGTACAAATATTTGTACAAAAGTACAAATAAATCTTTGACAGAGAGGGAGCATAGCAGGGGGAGCAGGAGAGGGAGAAGCAGGCTCCCCACCAAGCAAGGAGCCCAATGTGGGGCTTGATCCCAGGACCCTGGAATCACGATCTGAGCCAAAGGCAGGTGCCTAACTGACTGAGCCACCCAGGCGCCCAATAAATAAAATCTTTAAAAAAAAAAAAAAAAAATACTAACACTGGGCCAAGACTAAGCCTTGGACCAGCTTCAAAGTAGGAGACCTGAGTATTGGACTACTGCATGAAGCCAGGATTCCAGAAGGAAGAAAATGCAAATCCTCTCTTCAGGAAGCATCCATGATTTACAACCTGGGGATTTCATGATTAAGATTAGCCAAATGTTACCTATAAAAGCAAATACTGCAAAATACTCATCTAAATAAATCATCACACAGACCCGCCCCTGACTCCCGACTGTGCTTGTCCCATCCGCTTTGCCGTCTTTGCAGCCATGGCGGCCTCCGCGCTCCCCGCGTGGCTGGCCCTGCAACCGGGGCCCAGGACCCCGCGTGCCTTCTGTACCTCTGTGTCTCTGGCCACCCTCTCTGCGATACCAAGCCCACGTACAGCAGACAGAACATCCAGATATGAAAGACCACTGAGAAGAAAGGCACTACCTCCTAGGACACAGAAAATGACCATTGACCAAGATTGGCCTAGTGTTTATCCTGTTGCAGCACCGTTTAAACCATCTGCTGTACCTCTTCCCATTCGAATGGGTTATCCAGTAAAAAGGGGGGTGCCCAAGGCAAAGGAGGGAAATCTAGAACTTTTAAAGATACCCAATTATCTGCATTTAACTCCTGTAGCAATTAAAAAGCACTGTGAAGCTCTTAAAGATTTCTGTACTGAGTGGCCAGCTGCACTGGACAGTGATGAGAAATGCGAGAAGCATTTTCCCATTGAAATTGACACAACTGATTATGTTTCAGCCGGACCATCTATTCGAAACCCCAAAGCACGAGTAGTAACCTTAAGGGTGCCCTTTAAAGAGACAGAATTATGATTATGCAATGTATCTGCTAATAGTTTTATACCATGAGTCTTGGAAAACCAAAGAACAGTAGAAATATAAGACTGAAGCAGACATGGAAGAGTATGTATGGAACAACAGCTCCTCTGAAAAAAATATCCTGGAAACACTTCTCCAAATGAAAGTTGCTGAGAAAAATCTGGAAGTAAATAAAGAAGAGCTCCTTGCTACAAAAGAAGTTGAAGAATACAAAAAGTCTGTTGTTAGTCTTAAGAACGAGGGGGACAATGAAAATACCCTTTCTCAGTACAAAGAATCAGTGAAGAAACTATTAAATCTAATGTGATTTATTTGGAAAAATCTCCTTGATTTGTTAATTTTATGATATATCTGTAATCATTATCTCATTTTATATAAATTTGAAAAATTTGCCAATAAATAAATAAATAAATCATCACAAATGAGACTCAGAGGAAACAACAAACAGTAATTTTAGACACTAATAGTCTTCATATATTAGAAGTATGAGATTTAAAATATAAAACTATGCACAAAATGTATGAGAAATGAAAGACTGAATCTATAAATGAATAAGCAATATAAAGCATATTAACTATGATAAGACAGATACGGAAACAAACCAACAGAAAACTCTTAGGTGAGAAGTATAATTACTGAATTATAAAACTCAAAAGATGGGTTTTAGAATAGATGCAGCTAAAGAGATTTTTCTTTAATTTATTTATTTAATTGAGAGAGAGAGAGACAGCGTGAGAGGGAACACAAGCAGGGGGAGTGGGAGAGGGAGAAGCAGGCTTCACACTGAGCAGGGAGCCCGATGCAGGGCTCGATCCCAGGACCCCAGGATCATGACCTGAGCTGAAGGCAGTCGCTTAACCAACTGAGCCACCCAGGTGCCCCAGCTAAAGAGATTATTAATGTCTTCAAAAAACTACCTAGAATGCAGCACAGAGACAAGGAGATGGAAATGAGGAAAAAGAGATTAAGAGACAAAAAGCATAGGATGACAATGTCTAATATAAATCTAATCAGAGTTCCAGAAAGAGAAAATGGAAAACAGACATTTTTCAAAGAGATCACCATTGATAATTTTCCAAAACTTATCAAGGACATTAATCTATATATAGCATTGTGGTATAGATATAGGTATAGGAAAAATAAAAAGAAATCCAGAGGAACTAAATGTACTCTCCTGCATGAAATAACAATAACAACAACAAAAAAACAAAGTATGTGGAACAATTTTCAAGACACGTGTGACACAAAAATTTTAAAGACACTGGATATAAGGCAATGAAAGAAAGTAATCACTGAGAGCCCAGAAGTAAATAAAGTAAGCCCTATGATTGCTCCAAGTTTTGGACTTGAAAGGCCAAAGCACAAGGACAAAGAAACCCAGGAGAAGCCCAGTGGATTCCCTGAGTTAAGGAGACAGAGCTAAGAGTCTAGGGAGAGGAAAGAAGACAGGGTACCAGAGAGAAAAGAGCTGTACAGAAAATCCCCTAGAGGTCCGCAGAGGGTCCTTCTCATGTATTCAGGTAAGTAATGATTAGGGCATCAATGTGAAAAAACTATCTGAGGCCAGGGAAGGAGCCAGCTGAAAGGATCAATAGCTAAAAGCACCCAGCACTCACATGTGGCTCAAAATAGTGCTGGTTCCAACTAGTCAGACTGGAAAAACTTACAATTCATGGGTCATTGGATATAGTACAAAGAAAACTCTTGTCTAAGTATTCAGAAATAATTAGCCCTAAATTAAGCACTGTTCTGGTCCCACCTAAAGGCCCAAAAGGATCACATTATTTTCAAGTAGCTTAATCATGTTCCAGATCAAAGTTCAAGAATATTTTTAGAAATAGAAAAATACATAGCATCCAGTAGGCTAAAATTCTCAATGTCTGCCATCCAATCAAATTTATCAGGCATGCAAAGAAGTCAGAAAACACCTATGAGGAGAAAAACACTGACCCAGAACTGGCATAAATGTTAGAATTAACAGACATGGACATTAAAACCTGGAGGAGGTCATTCAGATTCTAGGAAATAAGTTTCCATGAACTTTGGTGGCATAGAAAATTGACCTGCCAGAGTTCCAGGGAGAGCCTGATGAGATTTCCATACAGAAGTGTCAGGAAACAGCTCACCAGGTACAGGGGCCTGTACTGCTGGAGGACACCTATCTGTGCTTCGATGCCCTTGGGAGCCTCCCTAGCCCCTACCTAAAGTGGTTTTTGGAGAAGTTAAAGCCTGAAGGTCTCTACCAGCTCCTGGCTGGGTTTGAGGACAGACTTGCCTATGTGCTCTGCACATTTGTGCTCAGCACCAGGGACCCCAGCAAGCTAGTGCCCCTGTTCAGGGTCCAGATCGGGGTGCCCCAAGGCTTCCAGAACTTTGGCTGGGACCTCTGCTTTCAGCCTGATGGATATGAGCAGGCATATGCAAAGATGCCCATAGCTGAGAAGAACACCATCTTCCATCACTTCCAGGCCCTGATTGAGCTAGAAAAACACTTTTGCAGCCTGACTCTCTGGTAGCCAGTGATGACTGTCCTGGCTAGGAATCTAGGGAAGACTAGCCCGAAACCTCCGCCATCAGAGAGGCTCTCCTCCAAGTATTACATTCAGGGTTACCACTTCCTAGGAGTGCTGAGACAGCCTCACCAGCCCTGTTTGGAGGAGCAGTTGGCTCTGCTTGGAGAAACTTTGGGCAAGGGACACCATTGTCATGCCCTTGAGGATTCAGTTATCCCTCCCGCAGCTTCCTGGCCTGGAATCCTGAAAGGACCTTGGATGTTAAAGTGGCCATGGTAGGATCGAGGGTTTGGGAAGAACCATACAAATAGCCCTAGATGTTTTTAAAATGCAGCAAATAAAAATACTGAAAGCACTTGCTTCCAATATAAAATGGATGTATCAGCTTTGGGGGAAAAAAACTATAACTATATTCTACATGTTTGCATTGTTAAGTAGAGACATGGAAGATATTTTTGAAAAGACCCAAATTGAGCTTTTAGAGATGAAAACTACAATATCTGAGTTGAACATCACTGGAGAGGATTAAAAGCAGATTAGATACTGCAGAAGAAAAGACTAGTGAACTTGAAAATAGAGCAATAGAAACTATCCAAAATGAACAGAACAAGATTTTAAAAATAAGAAAAAATGTTCAAAGCATCAGTGATCCCATCAATTCCCATATTTGATGAAAAATATAAACTCACAAATCCAAAAACCTTGATGAACACCAAGCACAAGAAACATGAAGAAAATTACACCAAGGTGTATCATAATCAAATTGCTCGAAAGCAATGATATAATGCTCACAACTTAGGGAATTCTACAGGATAATGGTCAGAAAACATTTCAGCAGTTAAAATTGAGGTGTGAGTAAAGCAACTAGTCTGAAAAGACTACATGCTGTATGATCCAACTATATCACATTCTGGAAAAGAAAGAAGCATAGAAACAGTAGAATGATCAGTGGTTGCTGCGGGCTTGAAAGAATGGGCACGGAGGAGGGACGCAGTATCACCACCATTACAATGTTATACAGACTGAAATCAACATTGACTAATTAGTGTGCTTTCCACAAATAGTATATTTCACCAAGAAAACTTAAAAGAACTGGGGATATTTAGCCCGGATAAGGGAATGCATAAGAGGGAAAACAAAAATGGCTATGTTCAAATATTTAAATAGCTATAAGGTAAAAGAAAGAATCGAGTTATTCTGAGTATTTTCACAGTACAAAATGAGAATTAGTGGGTAAAGTTCTAGAAAAGCAGATTATATTTATATAAAGTAGCTGTTTAATTTTTTTTAGTATGTGAAATTTGATACACAAAGGAATATGTGCAAATGAGGAATCACAAAGATGAAATGACTGTGAACACTTTATAATTTTTTTATTGAGATATAATTTACATGTCATAACGTTCCCCCTTTAAAGTATATAATACTGTTTAGTATATTCAAAAAGTTGTACAACTATTAGCACTAACTCCAGAGTATTTTCTCATTACCCTCCCCCCGCCAAAAAAAACCGTCCTTAACGGTTCCTATTAGCAATCACTCTTCATTTCTCTGTCTCCCAGGCCCTGGCAACTACTAATCTACTTTCTGTCTGGCTGTGCCTCTTCTGGAAATTTCATATTACAATATTGTGACCTTTTGTGACTAGCTTCTTTCACTTAGCATGTTTTCAAAGTTCATCCATGTTATTTTTTTAAAGATTTTATTTATTTATTTATTTGAGAGAGAGAATGAGAGAGAGAGAGAGTATGAGAGGGGGGGAGGGTCAGAGGGAGAAGCAGACTCCCTGCTGAGCAGGAAGCCCTATGTGGGACTCAATCCCAAGACTCCAGGATCATGACCTGAGCCAAAGGCAGTCGCTTAACCAACTGAGCCACCCAGGCACCCCGAAGTTCATCCATGTTATATCATGTATTAGTACTTCATTCCTTTTTATGATTTAAAGATATGCATTTGTCAAAACCCATAGAACAATACAACACAAAAAAATAAACCATAATGTAACCTATGGACTTCAGTATATCAATACTGTTTCATTAATTATAACAATTATACCACATTAATACCAGATGCTAATAATGAAAGAAACTATATACGGAGAAGGGGAGATAAATGGAAACTCTCTATTATATGTTCAATTCTGTAAATTTAAAACTATTCTTAAAAAGAACCTTTTATCGGGGCGCCTGGGTGGCTCAGTTGGTTAAGCGACTGCCTTCGGCTCAGGTCGTGATCCTGGAGTCCCTGGATCAAGTCCCGCATCGGGCTCCCTGCTCGGCGGGGAGTCTGCTTCTCCCTCTGACCCTCCTCCCTCTCATGTGCTCTCTCTCATTCTCTCTCTCTCTCAAATAAATAAATAAAATCTTAAAAAAAAAAAAAAAAAAAAGAACCTTTTATCTTTTAAAGAAAGTCAGGGGCACCTGGGTGGCTCAGTCGGTTGAGCTCCTGACTCTTGATTTCGGTTCAGGTCGTGATCTCAGGGCCCTGGGATCAAGCCCTGAGTCCAGCTCCCTGCTCAAGGGGAAGTCAGCTTGTCCCTCTCCCTCTGCCCCTCCCCCTACTCACGTATGTTCTCTCTCTCTCTAAAATAAACAAATAAATCTTTAAAAAGAAATAAAAGAAAGTCAGATGAGCACATTTTTAAAAAAATGAATAGATAAATAACAAACTAGGAGCAAACTAGTGTACTATATACTGTATTCTTACAAAATGGTAAGCTAGAGAAAAGAAGATATTATTAAGAAAATTATAAGGAAGAGAAAATACATTTACAGTACTGAACTGTAAAGAATCTGCTATAAGTGAACCTCTGCAGTTCAAACCCATGTTGTCCAAGGGTCAACTGATATATGCTACATGATCCCATTTATATGAAATTCCTAAATAGGTGAAACTAATCTAAGAGGGAAAGAAGTCAAAACTCCTGGAGAAGTGGGATGGGCATTTACTGGGAAAGAGCATTAGGGAACGTTGTGGGATGATGGTAATCCTCCATATCTTGTTAAGAGTTTGTATTTGTCAAAAGTCAATAAAGGTTGGGCTCCCTGCTCGGCAGGGAGCCTGCTTCTCCCTCTGACCCTCCCCCCTCTCATGTGCTCTCTGTCTCTCTCATTCTCTCTGTCTCAAATAAATAAATAAAATCTTTAAAAAAAAGTCAATAAAGGCAAACAAGATTTGTGTTTCTCGATACATGTAAATTTTACTCAAAATGGAAAAAAAGGCAAATAAATAATGAACTCTGTCTAGTTAATGAAAAACATGACAAAGTAGGGGGAAATGCACTGAGGTCAGCAATTTACTTTGAAGTATATGAAATTGATGGATAGACAGAAGGATGGCTAGATGGAGAGACAAGTGATAAAGCAAATAGAGTAAAATGTTAACGGCAGAATCTAGATAGTAGGTATGTGTGCATTCACATTAAAATTATCTCCATTTTGGGGCACCTGGGTGGCTCAGTCAATTAAGTGACCGACTCTTGAATTTCAGCTCGGATGAGCCCTGTATCGGGATCCATGCTCAGCACAGAATCTGCTTGAGGATTCTCTCCCTCTCCCTCTGCCCCTCCCCCTGCTCGCGCTCTCTGTCTCTAAAAATAAATAAATAAACCGGAGCACCTGAGTGGCTCAGTCATTAAGCATCTGCCTTTGGCTAGCTCACGATCCCAGGGTCCTGGGATCGAGCCCCACATCAGGCTCCCTGCTCCGCGGGAGGCCTGCTTCTCCCTCTCCCACTCCCCCTGCTTGTGTTCCCCCTCTGCTGTGTCTCTCTCTGTCAAATAAATAAATAATAATTTAAAAATCTCAAAAAAATAAATCTTTTTAAAAATAATAAACTTAGAGGGGGGCGGAGCAAGATGGCAGAGGAGTAGGAGACCTGGATTTCGTCTCCTCTCAGGAATTCAGCTGGATAGGGATCAAACCATTCTGAACACCTACAAACTCAACAGGAGATTGAAGAAAAGAAGAGCAACAACTCTCTCATCAGAAAAGCGACCACTTTCTGGAAGCAGGGACCCAACAAGCGGCAGATCCGGGGAGACTCACCTTCCTCCCCCGGGAGGAGCCGCACGGGAGCGCACCGCAGGGATCTGCTGGGTTTGGAGACTCCACCCGGGGTCGGGTGCCAGAGATAGAAATGCGCGGTCACAGGCGGGGCGAGCACGGAGTGCGGCCGGAGACCGGGGAGACGGGAGTGACTGACGGCTTTTCTCTGGGGGCTCACTGAGGAGCGTGGCCCTGAGTTCTCGGCTCCTCCGGGGCGGAGATTTGGAGGCCGCCATTTTCACTCTCCGCCTCCAAAGCTGTAGGGAAAGCTCGCAGGGAACTAAAGCCCCGGAGAGCAAACCCGAGCAGATTACTTAGCCAGGAGGGGGCAAGGGCGGGGCAATTCCGCCTCCGGCAGAGACATGTAGAAACCACGGCAACAGGCCCCTCCCCAGAAGATGAGCGAGAACAGCCAGCCAAGACCAAGTTTACCGATCAATGAGAACGGCAGGACTCCAGCGCTAGGGGACTACTGCACATAGAATTCATGGCTTTTTAACCATGATTCTTTAGTCTTTCAAAGTTAATTTTTTTTAACTGTCTTTTTGTCTTTTTATTTCTTTTTGAATTTTTCTTTTTCCCTTTTTCAACCAACATCTTATCAATCCCTTTTTTTTTAAAAAAAATTTTTATTTTTCATTTTTAGAGTCATATTCTATCCCTTCATAGTAGTTACCCATATTTTTGGCTTATATATATAAGTTGTTCTCTCTTTAAAATTTTGAGATAGTTTCTTCTAACAGATTAAAATATACCCTAAATCTCTAGTACATGGTGTTTTCTATTCCCCTGCCTGATCACATCCTCTTTTTTTTTCTTTTTCTTTTTTCTTTTTTTAAATCCTCTTCTTTCTTTTTTCAAACAACTTATCAATTCCTTTTATAAAATTTTTTATAATTTCCATCTTTACAGTCATATTCCATCCCTTCATCATATCAACCCTTATTTTTGTACATATATAAGTTTTTCTTTCTTTAAAATTTTGGGAGGCACTTTCTTCTAACAGACCAAAATACACCCCAAATCTAGTGTGTGGCACTGATCTATATACCAGCCTGATCATATTTGATCACATTCTGGTTTTTTTTGTTGTTGTTGTTGTTTTGTTTTGTTTGTTTTTGTTTTTATCTTTATCATTTTCTTTTTCTTTTTTTTCTTTTTTCTCTCTTTCCCTTTCTTATCCCACTGCTTCAGGTCTTTTCTGATTTGTTTAGAGTATATTTTCTGGGGACATGGTTACTCTGCTAGCATTTTGTTCTCTCATTAATCTATTCTCCTCTGCACAAAATGACAAGACGGAAAAAATCACCTCAACAAAAAGAACAAGAGGTAGTACCAACTGCCAGGGACCTACTCAATACGGACATTAGTACGATGTCAGATCTAGAGTTCAGAATCATCACTTTAAAGATATTAGCTGGGCTTGAAAAAAATATGGAAGTTATGAGAGAAACCCTTTCTGGAGAAGTAAAAGAGCTAAAATCCAACCAAGTAGAAATCAAAAAGGCTATTAATGAGGTGCAATCAAAAATGGGGGCGCTAAGTGCTAGAATAAATGAGGCAGAAGAGAGAATCAGTAATATAGAAGATGAAATGATAGAAAATAAAGAAGCTGAGAAAAAGAGAGATAAACAACTACTGGATCACAAGGGCAGAATTCGAGAGATAAGTGATACCATAAGACAAAACAACATTAGAATAATTGGGATCCCAGGAGAAGAAGAAAGAGAGAGAGTGGCAGAAGGAGCAAATTATAGCAGAACTTCCCTAATTTGGGGAAAGAAACAGGCATGAAAATCCAGGAAGCACAGAGAACCCCTCTCAAAATCAATAAATATAGGTCAACACCCCAACATCTAATAGTAAAACTTACGAGTCTCATAGACAAAGAGAAAATCCTGAAAGCAGCTCGGGAGAAGAGATATGTAACCTACAAGGGTAGAAACATTAGATTGGCAACAGACCCATCCACAGAGACCTGGCAGGCCAGAAAGGACTGGCAGGATATATTCAGAGCACTAAATGAGAAAAATATGCAGCCAAGAATACTATATCCAGCTCGGCTGTCATTGAAAATTGAAGGAGAGATAAAAAGCTTCCAGGACAAACAAAAACTAAAGGAATTTGCAAACACAAAACCAGCCCTACAAGAAATCTTGAAAGGGGTCCTCTAAGCAAAGAGAGAGCCTAAAAGCAACATAGACCAGAAAGGAACACAGACAATATACGGTAACAGTCACCTGACAGGCAATATAATGGCACTAAATTCCTATCTTTCAATAGTTTCCCTGAATGTAAATGGGCTAAATGCCCCAATCAAAAGACACAGGCTATCAGACTGGATTAAAAAACAAGACCCTTCGATATGCTGTCTGCAAGAGACTCATTTTAGAACCAAAGACACCCCCAGATTGAAAGTGAGGGGGTGGAAAACCATTTACCATGCTAATGGACACCAAAAGAAAGCTGGGGTGGCAATCCTTATATCAGACAAATTAGATTTTAAACCAAAGACTGTAATAAGAGATGAGGAAGGACACTATATCCTACTTAAAGGATCTATCCAACAAGAAGATCTAACAATTGTAAATATCTATGCCCCTAACATGGGAGCAGCCAGTTATATAAGGCAATTAATAACAAAAGCAAAGAAACACATCGACAACAATACAATAATAGTGGGGGACTTTAACATCCCCCTCACTGAAATGGACAGATCGTCTAAGCAAAAGATCAACAAGGAAATAAAGACTTTAAATGACACACTGGACCAAATGGACTTCACAGACATATTCAGAACATTCCATCCCAAAGCAACGGAATACACATTCTTCTCTAGTGTCCATGGAACATTCTCCAGAATAGATCACATCCTAGGTCATAAATCAGGTCTCAACCGGTACCAAAAGATTGGGATCATTCCCTGCCTATTTTCAGACCACAATGCTTTGAAACTAGAACTCAATCACAAGAGGAAAGTCGGAAAGAACTCAAATACATGGAGGCTAAAGAGCATCCTACTGAAGAATGAATGGGTCAACCAGGAAATTAAAGAAGAATTAAAAAATACATGGAAACCAATGAAAATGAAAACACAACTATTCAAAATCTTTGGGATGCAGCAAAGGCAGTCCTAAGAGGAAAGTATATAGCAATACAAGCCTTTCTCAAGAAACAAGAAAGGTCTCAAGTACACAACCTAACCCTACACCTAAAGGAGCTGGAGAAAGAACAGCAAATCAAGCCTAAACCCAGCAGGAGAAGAGAAATACTAAAGATCAGAGCAGAAATCAATGAAATAGAAACTAAAAGAAGAGTAGAACAGATCAATGAAACTAGGAGCTGGTTCTTTGAAGGAATTAACAAGATTGATAAACCCCTGGCCAGACTTATCAAAAAGAGAAGAGAAATGACCCAAATCAACAAAATCATGAATGAAAGAGGAGAGATCACAACCAACACCAAAGAAATACAAACAATTATAAGAACATATTATGAGCAACTCTATGCCAGCAAATTAGATAACCTGGAAGAAATGGATGCATTCCTAGAGATGTATCAACTACCAAAACTGAACCAGGATGAAATAGAAAACCTGAACAGACCTATAACCACTAAGGAAACTGAAGCAGTCATCAAAAATCTCCCAGAAAACAAAAGCCCAGGGCCAGATGGCTTCCCAGGGGAATTCCACCAAACATTTCAAGAAGAATTAATACCTATTCTTCTGAAACTGTTCCAAAAAATAGAAATGGAAGGAAAACTTCCAAACTCATTTTATGAGGCCAGCATTACCTTGATCCCAAAACCAGACAAAGACCCCATCAAAAAGGAGAATGACAGACCAATATCCCTGATGAACATGGATGCAAAAATTCTCACCAAAATACTAGCCAATAGGATCCAACAGTACATTAAAAGGATTCTTCACCACGACCAAGTGGGATTTATCCCTGGGCTGCAAGGTTGGTTCAACATCTGCAAATCAATCAATGTGATACAATACATTAACAAAAGAAAGAACAAGAATCATATGATCCTCTCAATAGATGCAGAAAAAGCTTTTGACAAAGTACAGCATCCTTTCTTGATCAAAACTCTTCAGAGTATAGGCATAGAGGGTACATAGCTCAATATCATAAAAGCCATCTATGAAAAACCTACAGCGAATATCATTCTCAATGGGGAAAAACTGAGAGCTTTCCCCCTAAGGTCAGGAACGCGGCAGGGATGTCCACTATCACACTGCTATTCAACATAGTATTGGAAGTCCTAGCCACAGCAATCAGACAACAAAAAGAAATCAAAGGCATCCAAATTGGCAAAGAAGAAGTCAAACTCTCACTCTTTGCAGATGATATGATACTTTATGTGGAAAACCCAAAAGACTCCACCCCAAAACTGCTAGAACTCATACAGGAATTCAGTCAAGTGGCAGGATATAAAATCAATGCACAGAAGTCAGTGGCATTCCTATACACCAACAACAAGACAGAAGAAAGAGAAATTAAGGAGTCGATCCCATTTACAATTGCACCCAAAACCATAAGATACCTAGGAATAAATCTAACCAAAGAGACAAAGGATCTGTACACAGAAAACTATAAAATACTCATGAAAGAAATTGAGGAAGACACAAAGAAATGGAAAAACATTCCATGCTCATGGATTGGAAGAACAAATATTGTGAAGATGTCAATGCTACCTAGAGCAATCTACACATTCGATGCAATCCCCATCAAAATACCATCCACTTTTTTCAAAGAAATGGAACAAATAATCCTAAAATCTGTATGGAACCAGAAAAGACCCCAAATAGCCAGAGGAATGTTGAAAAAGAAAAGCAAAGCCAGTGGCATCACAATTCCGGACTTCAAGCTCTATTACAAAGCTGTCATCATCAAGACAGCATGGTACTGGCACAAAAACAGACACATAGATCAATGGAACAGAACAGAGAGCCCAGAAATGGACCCTCAACTCTATGGTCAACTCATCTTTGACAAAGCAGGAAAGAATGTCCAAAGGAAAAAAGACAGTCTCTTCAACAAATGGTGTTGGGAAAATTGGATAGCCACATGCAGAAGAATGAAACTGGACCATTTCCTTACACCACACACAAAAATAGACTCAAAATGGTTGAAAGACCTCAATGTGAAACAGGAGTCCATCAAAATCCTAAAGGAGAACACAGGCAGCAACCTCTTTGACCTCAGCTGCAGAAACTTCTTCCTAGAAACATCACCAAAGGCAAGGGAAGCAAGGGCAAAAATGAACTATTGGGACTTCATCAAGATAAAAAGCTTTTGCAAAGCAAAGGAAACAGTCAACAAAACCAAAAGACAACTGACAGAATGGGAGAAGATATTTGCAAATGACATATCAGATAAAGGGCTAGTATCCAAAATCTATAAAGAACTCATCAAACTCAACACCCAAAGAACAAAGAATCCAATCAAGAAATGGGCAGAAGACATGAACAGACATTTTTCCAAAGAAGACATCCAAATGGCCAACAGACACGTGAAAAAGTGCTCAATATCGCTCAGCATCAGGGAAACCCAAATCAAAACCTCAATGAGATACCACCTCACACCAGTCAGAATGGCTAAAATTAACAAGTCAGGAAACGACAGATGTTGGCGGGGATGCGGAGAAAGGGGAACCCTCCTACACTGTTGGTGGGAATGCAAGCTGGTGCAGCCACTCTGGAAAACAGTATGGAGGTTCCTCAAAAAGTTGAAAATAGAGCTACCATATGATCCAGCAATTGCACTACTGGGTATTTACCCCAAAGATACAAAAGTAGGGATCCGAAGGGGTACGTGCACCCCGATGTTTATAGCAGCAATGTCCACAATAGCCAAACTGTGGAAAGAGCCAAGATATCCATTGACAGATGAATGGATAAAGAAGAGGTGGTATATATATACAATGGAATATTATGCAGCCATCAAAAGGAATGAGATCTTGCCATTTGCAACGACGTGGATGGAACTGGAGGGTATTATGTTGAGCGAAATAAGTCAAACAGAGAAAGACATGTATCATATGATCTCACTGATATGAGGAATTCTTAATCGCAGGAAACAAACTGAGGTTTGCTGGAGTGGGGGGTGGGGTGGGAGGGATGGGGTGACTGGGTGATAGACACTGGGGAGGGTATGTGCTCTGGTAAGCGCTGTGAATTGTGCAAGACTGTTGAATCTCAGATCCGTACCTCTGAAACAATGCAATATATGTTAAGAAAAAAAAAAGAAGAAGAAGGTAGCGGGAGGGGAAGAATGAAGCGGGGGAAATCAGAGTGGTAGACAAACCATGAGAGACGATGGACTCTGAAAAACAAACAGGGTTCTAGAGGGGAGGGTGGTGGGAGGATGGGTTAACCTGGTGGTGGGTATTGAGGAGGGCACATTCTGCATGGAGCACTGGGTGTTATGCACAAACAATGAATCATGGAACACTTCATCTAAAACTAATGATGTAATGTATGGGGATTAACATAAGAATAAAAAAAAATAGGGCGCCTGGGTGGCTCAGTTGGTTAAGCGACTGCCTTCGCCTCAGGTCATGATCCTGGAGTCCCAGGATCGAGTCCCGCATCGGGTTCCCTGCTCGGCAGGGAGTCTGCTTCTCCCTCTGACCCTCCTCCCTCTCATGTTCTCTGTCTCTCATTCTCTCTCTCTCAAATAAATAAATAAAATCTTTAAAAAAAAAAAAAAAGAATAAAAAAATAAATATAAAAAAATAATAATAAACTTAAAATAATTTCCATTTTTACAGATATTTGGAAATTCCCATAGTAAAATATTGTAAAAAATAAAAATAACAACTAAAAAAATGTCAGGTGCCTGCTGCATCCAAAGATATTTATAGTGTCAACCAAAAAGATTACAATAGCATCCCTATTTCTTTGTAATGTGAGAATCTTGTTCAGCTCATATCCACTCTGGCAGTTATTACTCCTCCTATAAAAAAGTGTTATTATGAAACCTTGCTGCATATGAAACTTCCTTTTGGGGCGCCTGGGTGGCTCAGTCAATTAAGTGTCTGCCTTCGGCTCAGGTCTGATTCCAGGGTCCTGGGATCGAGCCCCACATCGGGCTCCCTGCTCCGCGGGGAGCCTGCTTCTCCCTCTGCCTCCTGCTCCCCCTGCTTGTGCTCTTTCTCTCTCTCTCTCTCTCTCTCTCTCTGGCAAATAAATAAATAAAATCTTAAAAAAAAAAAAAAAGATCAAAAACTTCCTTCTGCTGTAACAGGCCTCAGGGGCAGTAGTGTGAAAAGCAGAGACACACACACAAGCAGATCAGGAAGCACTCAATGAGACCAGAAGCAGAAAGCTACAGTAACATGCAAACAGAGAGAAGTCACAGGCTGACCTCAAGTATTTCCAAGGCATACATGGCGTTACCATTTCCTGGGGACTTCTACTGGATCTTCACAACAGTCTTGTGAAGCAGGGAAAACTCTTTAAGATACCAAACTCAGGACAACCTTCCCCATTGAAGGTAGGCCCTAGACCTTCAAAAGATCTCCTACCACAACAAAATGCTGACCGCTAGATTATTCTGAACTTAGTGAATGAATGATTCACCATTCCATAGACACATCATGAATGTTTGCAGCAATCAGTCTAAAATCTCATTGCTTATTCTCACCTACTTTGTATTCTTTTTTTTTAAAGAATATTCCACACTCATGTATACTTTCTATTTATGTATGTATGTATATATTTACTTAAAGTAAGCTCCATGCCCAAAGTGGGGCTTGAACTCACTACCCCAAGATCAAGAATCACATGTTCTATTGACTGAGCCAGCCAGGCGCTCCATCAGCTACTTTACATTTTTAATTCCCAACTTTACCCTATTCTAAGTCCTTGGTTTTATGCCCTACTGAGATCCTGTCTCTGGTACCTTGGAGTTAGTATTTTTGTGTCCATGGTGACTCAACTTTTTTTAAAGGATTTTGGCTTTGACTTGCCTGCCTGTCTCTTTCTGTCTAGACTTTTGGGATTGGACCCCACCCTATTTTGGCCCCTAGAAGCTAACTCCTGAAATCAGCTGGAAGAGTCCCACTCACCTCTACTCCTCATAAATGGGAAAGTCTGGATCCACCATTAGTCATCTAGCTCCTTTGCTATGCTTCGTCATCTATCCCTCCTAGCTCTGTTCTTAGATTGACAACTCAGACTTCAGTTGTCCCTATCCTTCTTCTAATTTGCATTCTCCAGCTCCTGACGTCTTCCAAGAACTGATTTCTTAGTACCTAATCTTGACAAGTATCTTATTAACAGCTTTGCTCCTCATTTCTCAGCACCATCAGATAGGAAGACTCAGCTTCCATAAGTCAGACAGTGGGCAAATAAGGCAAATTTATATTATTTATTCTCATTCAGGAGAAACACATTCAGAAAGATCTAATAATTTTCCTGTGGTTCCATGGCAAGTAAGCTGCAGATATGTAATTTGAACCCAATATTCTAATTCCACTATTCCTTCCAGGTTTTGTAAAGTACCACAGTCATTCAGAAACATTATAGTTATGATAGTATTTATCATGATCATCTATAATAATTATATGTATTGACCATCTACCTCTGTGCTCTCATTTAACCTCACCACAATCCTGTGAAGCCTCTTGATGCTTGACACAGAGTAGACACTCAGTAAACATCACTGACTGATGAATGAACAAATGGACAAATAAAATTTTTCACAGCAGTTATTATCTGCATCTACAGATGCGAAAACTAAGGCTCACACTTTTGCCAAGGTCACACATCTAGATGTTGATTTGAAACCAGATCAGTCTGTCTCCAGAATCTATACATTTTCTAGTAATTCACATAGCACTTCACTCCCAATCATAAAAGAATATGGTGTCGGGGGGCGCCTGGGTGGCTCAGTCGTTAAGCGTCTGCCTTCGGCCCGGGTCATGATCCCAGGGTCCTGGGATCGAGCCCCGCATTGGGCTCCCTGCTCCGCGGGAAGCCTGCTTCTCCCTCTTCCGCTCCCCCCGCTTTGTGTTCCCTCTCTCGCTGTGTCTCTCTCTGTCAAATAAATAAAATCTTTAAAAAAAAAAAAAGAATATGGTGTCGGGGCCCTTGGATGGCACAGTTGGTTAAGCATCAGACTCTTGATTTCAGCTCAGGTCACTATCTCAGGTTTGTGGGATCGAGCCCCACCCACATCAAGCTCTGCACTCAGCGCACAGTCTGCTTGAGATTGTCTCTCTCCCTCTCCCTCGGCCCCTCCTCCCCTCTCTAAAATAAATAAATCTCAAAAAAAAAAAAAAGAATATGGTGTCAAACATCTCAACAGAAATCATCTTAAGGAAGTTCTCAACTATTATATTTTTACTATAGAAAATAGAAATGCAATTCAGTTCCTTATTATCAATAGAATAAAGAAGGGAACTTTTGTGATCTTCTCAAAAGCAGATATAAACATAATTGTAATATAAAACTCAAACCGGGATATTCCAGCAATAGCTCTAACCTGATTTTGGACAGTAGTTCTCCTCTATCTGCACAATCCACACTGACTTGTCGAATAAGTTCATGAAATACTGTATTGTAAATGGTCTGTTCCTTCCTCAATACATGTAGTAGTTTGTGCATCTGGCAGAAGATAAGGAATATCATCAGTATTTATTACTGTCTTATCAGTAAAAAATCATTTTAGGAAGTAAATACTCTGAATGTGAATGTTTTAGAAACACCTTGATAATTTATTTCACTTACATTTTTCTTTATAAATATATCTACAAAAATGATATATTATTTTTAAAATATAAATATAAAAATATAATATATTTTTTAAAGTATGTTTAATCATGTACCTCTTTACATGATGCACTGAGAAGGTCACAGTATCACTTCTATATCATCCCCGCCAAAAATACATAACCTGAATCTAATCATGAGTACACACCAGACAAACCAAAATTGAGGAACATTCTACAGAATAACTGGCATATGCTCTTCCAAATATCAATGTCAAGAAAAACAAGGAACTGTTTCAGAATATAGTTGTCTAATGGAACATGACACATGAAAGCACTATGTGATCCTGGGATCCTGAAACAGAGGGGACAAGAGCTATAAAAACCATTATAGGTACAACTGATAAAATTTGAAATTTGAATATGGACAGGTAATACCAACACATCAATGTTAAATTTCCTGATTTTGATTAACTATATTATGGATATATTAGAGAATATCCTTATCCATAGGAAACATACCCTGTAATGTTTGCATGATGTCACCAGCTTACTGTAAAATGGTTAGGAAAAACTATACATATGGAGATATGTATGTAAAGAGGAAGAGAGAATGATAAAGCAAGTAGGGCACAATGTAAATTATTAGTGAATCTGGGTAAAGCTTACATAGGAATGCCTTATACTGAACTTGTCTTTAAGTTTCAAATTCTGTAAAAATAAAAATTTACAAAACAAAAGAGGAAGAGCCCTCATAAAGAAAAATATCTGTATCTCTGTAAGGTTGAAAGAGCTTTTTCATTAATGAAATAAAAATTTTAAAAGGTAAGAAAGCATGGTTTAATTGGCAATGTTTTTTAGTGGTACATAAAATAATAAAGGTCTTATACTTAATGGTACTTTATAGTCAATGAAATACAGTAATAATAATACCAACAATTATACAGTGTTTGCTACATGCCCAGCACTATTCTAAGCCCTTTATATTCATATGTCATTTAATCTCCACAACAACCCTATGAGGTAGGTATTATTATTACCTCTAATTTAAAGATGAGTAAATTGAGACACAAATACATTAAGTGAGTTGCCCAAGGTCACTAGCTAATAAATGGCAGGGCCAGGATTCTAATCCAGACATTCTGGTTCCAGAATGTATGCTCTCAACCACTAGGTTACATTGATCTTTGCAATTACCTTGGTTGGCCCTGTATATTCCTGATTTTCCACACCAGCCCTCTCTAGCATAGCATCCATCACATCATTCAGCTGGACCACTTCTACTCTTTTATTAGGTTTCCTAAAAGATTAAGGTGACAGACTTATGTAATTAAGTGTTATAACAGGTTATCCTCAAATGACAAAAAGAATATAATATATACAAAATGTATATACTATGGAATATTAATGGGTTTTTTTTTTTGTTTTTTTTTTTTTAGGGAGAGCGAGCTGGAGGAGGAAGGACAAAGGGAGAGGGAGAGAAGCCCCAAGCAGACTCCCCATTGAGTGTGGAGCCCAACCTAGGGCTCAATCCCAGGACCTGAAGATCATGACCTGAGTGAAACCAAGAGGTCACCCAACGGACTGAGCCACCCAGGTGCCCATGGAATATTAATGGTATTTCAAAGCATTAGCCCTGTATGTACTGATCTAGTGGATTATAGCAGTAATAAAATTTTTAAAAAAAGAAAAAGGGAGGCGCCTGGGTGGCTCAGTCGTTTAGCATCTGCCTTCGGCTCAGGTCATGATCCCAGGATCCTGGGATCGAGCCCCGCATCGGGCTCCCCACTCTGCGGGAAGCCTGCTTCTCCCTCTCCCACTCCCCCTGCTTGTGTTCCCTCTCGCTATGTCTCTCTCTGTCAAACAAATAAATAAAATCTTTAAAAAATAAAAAAGAAAAGGAAAATGTAAATAGTATGATCCTCTTTGTAAATAAAATAATGCTTCCTTCCAAAAATTCTATATACCTAGTGTGCAGGATTGTAAAAACATAGAATAAATATGGAGAGATAAATACCAAGCTGTTAGTATTGGTTACTTCACAATGTAAGTATGTAAGTGAAGAAAAAGGACAATGGAGAGATAAGAAAAAAAAAAAAAAGACTGTAGCAAACAATCTGCTGTACAACATTGTGCCTAGATTGAATGATACTGTATTGAAAACTTAAAAATTTGTTAAGAAGACAGATTTCATGTTAAGTGTTCCTACCACAACAAAATAAAATTTTAGAAAAAAAAAATTTTTAACTGTAAAAAAAAATATGTTATAGTACTTAAATATTATTATAAACGTGAAAATTGAAAACATTGATTAGATGATGGAATTGTGGACACTTATTATCTTGGGTTTCTG
The DNA here is from genome assembly GCF_011800145.1 of Mirounga leonina. NCBI lineage: Eukaryota > Metazoa > Chordata > Mammalia > Carnivora > Phocidae > Mirounga > Mirounga leonina. The sequence goes on from NW_023270389.1 coordinate 47,325,956, forward strand.
CTATAATTTTAATATTTTCTATGCAATAAAGTACTAAAAAATACATATGTATATTAAAATACATATTCACATGTATATGTTCCTTCTGAGAAATACTTTCAAAAATAAACTGTACTTACATGGATGGGAAGAGCAATAGCCTGTTTTCACTATCTGTGAGGAGAGTAGTATATTTGCTGCAATAAATAAGACAGATAAATATTATTGTAAGAAAATTAACTGGCCTGTTTATCACATATCACAACATGATAAACCTAAGACCTCAAAAATTGGGAAGCTTGGAGGCAATCAAAAAGGTCTATCATTTTACCCACAAGATCATACCAAGGCATCTACAGACACAGATGTAATGACATTTATCATATTTGGAATATTATTAGTAAAGAAGTTTTTTTTTTTAAGATTTTTTTTTTTTTAAAGATTTTATTTATTTGAGAGCGAGAATGAGAGACAGCATGAGAGGGAGGAGGGTTAGAGGGAGAAGCAGACCCCCCACTGAGCAGGGAGCCTGATGCGGGACTCGATCCCGGGACTCCAGGATCATGACCTGAGCCGAAGGCAGTCGCCCAACCAACTGAGCCACCCAGGCGCCCTTTTTTTTTTTTGAGAGAGAGAGAATGAGAGAGAACATATGAGAGGGGGTAGGGTCAGAGGGCAAAGCAGACTCCCTGCCAAGCAGGGAGCCCGATGCGGGACTCGATCCCTGGACTCCAGGATCATGACCTGAGCCGAAGGCAGTCACTTAACCAACTGAGCCACCCAGGCGCCCTTTAGTAAAGAAGTTTTAATAACATTCTTCATATGTGACAATATGAACATTTCCTTAGTTCATTTTTTTAAATGCCTTTTCAAAGGTGGAAGGATGTTCTAAGAACTCTGAAGTCAACAAAGTTAAATGAATAAACAGGTTATAAAATTAATAAGCAGAGATGAAGCTAGAACCCAGTTTTCCTAACTCCCAGCCAAATCTGTCCTCTGAAAGTGCTCATTTCCACCTAAATGAGTATCACAGTGAGAACCACACGGTAATCCTAATTCATTATTATTTATGTAACATTTTTCTTCCCCTTGTTAATAAGCATTTCCTTTCGTTCTGCCCCCTACTGGAACTCAGTTGGTTAATAAGGTCCATTTTCAGAATTTAGATCAGTGAAAAATCTCCAGGGACTATAAAGACTCAAAGTTTCAAAAATGAATGAAAGGAACCAGAAACAATGATAGCCCAGGCACAATGAGCATGCCTACCACCCAGATCTTGATTTCTAAGTACCATTCTCCACTAAAAGGAATCAGTACTCCCTGGAGAAGTGACATAGCTCATTCCACAGCTGGAGTTGGGAAATATAAGATGAACCTGGAAATCTTATTGAGTCAGAAAATAAGGAAACAAAGAATAATGGCGACATGTCCAAAGAACATAAGAGCCAGCTCAGAGGAGCTAACATTGGCCAAATCTAAAAATTTTTGAACATATAAATAATCATAGTAAGGATGCCTGGGTGGCTCAGTCGGTTAAGCTGAGTCTGCCTTCAGCTCAGGTCATGATCCCCAGGTCCTAGAATCAAGTCCCACATAGGGTTCCTTGCTCAGCTGGTAGCCTGCTTCTCCCTCTGCTCGTGCTCTCTCTCCCTCTCTCTCTGACAAATAAATAAAATCTTTTAAAAAAAATAATCATAGTAAAGAACTATAACCCACAGAAAAAAAATAGAAATCCATGAATTCATATGGTAAAATGCTAACTAATAAACAGAGAAGAAATGATGAAGCTAAAAAAGTCATCAAAAAGATCTATAACTGGTAGGTTGCTAGGAAATATACACTGAAGTATTTGGTGGTAAAGGGTCATATCTCCAACTTACTCTTGAATAATTTTAATGTGTGTGTGTATATCAAAGCAAATAAGGCAAAATGTAAATAGTTAAAACAGAGAGTACATGAGAGTTGCTTCCCATATTTTTGTAACATTTTTATAATTTTGAAATTATATAAAAATTAAAAGTTCCCCCAAAATGAATTCCATTTAGTTCTTTTTGACAAAATATTATTCTGAAACCCACTATCATAAGGAATGCCATGTGTATTGAAAAAGTAAAAAGAGGGCGCCTGGGTGGCTCAGTTGGTTAAGCGACTGCCTTCGGCTCAGGTCATGATCCTGGAGTCCCTGGATCGAGTCCCGCATCGGGCTCCCTGCTCGGCAGGGAGTCTGCTTCTCCCTCTGACCCTCACCCCTCTCATGTGCTCTCTCTCATTCTCTCTCAAATAAATAAATAAATAAAATCTTAAAAAAAAAAAAAAGAAAAAGTAAAAGTAAAAAGAGTGACAGCCTCTGGAGATTTTATTATAAAACCTTACTCCATAATTCTAGTTTTTTACACTATGAAACATTCAAACGTTGTTTCAGAAAATACAAGGAAGATCCCATTTTCAATGACATAAGCAGGAAACAAAGAAAACTGGAGATGACTAGTGTGAAGGCTGGATCCAAGCCCTAGAGTGTGCCTTATGAGACATCAACTCAGAGGGCTACTTTCCTTTGTCTCTTTGGCCACTACCCAAAACCATTCCTAAGGAGGCCTAGGTGAGCATTCAGAACACAGATCCACTTCTTTAATTGAAAATTAAATAGTAGGAAAAGACAGAGAACATTTTGATTACTAAAATCCCAAACTCTTTTCAATAAGACATTTTCATTCTTAAATTTAGGATGGAAGGCCAAATGTTTCCTTATTTCAATGTAGATATTATCTAGGAACTGTTCTCAGGTTCCTCTATGTCTAAGGAGGGGGAAACAGTTCCACTTGTCAGATATTCAGGATATACTATGGTACTCACTCATCATAACACTCCAAACCTGAAACTCCTGTATTTGACACAATATGAAATTCTTCAGGAAGCAAAGTATCTGTTAGTTTCTTTGGCTTAAAAAGAAAGAAGGACAAGAATGAAAACATTAGTAAATGAAAAAAGTTGGATTGCATAAATCAACATTCCTATCCCAAAGGGATACTATTTATTAAGAGGTTTGATTATAGAAATAACAGTATTAGTAATATGGACCATAGGACATAATAAAAAACATTTAGCAGAGCACACATTTAAAAAATAACCATGAATTAAAGAACAACCTTGGTTTTAGTATTATTCACACATGTTCCACACATTCAGTAATCCATTGACTCTTTAAAATTCAATAGGAGGGGTGACTGGGTGGTTCAGTTGGTTAAACATCTGCCTTCACCTCAGGTCATGATCTCAGGGTTCTGGGATTGAGCCCAGCATCAGGCTCCCTGCTCAGTGGGGAGCCTGCTTCTCCCTCTCCTTCCCACAAGTGCTCTCTGTTGCTATCTCTGTTTCTCTCTCAAATAAATAAATAAAAATAAAAAATAAATAAAATTCAATAGCAATTTAAAATTTACCTTAGCAACATGCCAAAAATAAGAATTTTACAACTTTGAACTGTAAATTAAAAAAAAAAATCTAGTCTTCTATAATGTATTTCTAGATTAAAGTGGGTTACTGTAGTTTGAAAAATGGCTTAAAATAAGGTATCATAGAAACTTTCCCACTAAATACTTTTTCCTAGAAATAATTAGAAAGTGTTACAGCACAGCATTGCTTTATATTTTTAAGGAAATGATTTTTAAAAATTAGAGGGAGAGGAAATTATTTGTCAAATACTTTACCTTATGAGGCACAATGACACCATCATGTGACTGTAATGAACGTTCCAAACATGGGGGACAAAGCGAACTCTCCCTGGCCTCTCCTTTAACATATTTAACATCGTACAGAAAAGAAATATCCCTAAAAATAAGAAAAATATATTTACAAAATATTCTGTCTGGCTACTGGATAAGAGTGGGTAAGATCCACATACATCTTCTAGTGGATGAAAAGGGGCACAAAACCAGTCTCCTTACTTCATACTTCACTAAGACAGCAGAAGCATTAGACAAGAGCCACCCCCACCCCATTATTCCTCTTCTCCACCTCATATTTCTCCTTCACATCACAAATCCTTTCCCTTCCTTCAACCTCGGGTGAAAATGTATTCTCTTCCCCAGGGTTATTTCCTCCACTGATGTCCTTGATTTCATCTTTACCCACATCCTTTGGGATCTCATTCTACCAATCTACTTTCTGTATATTTCCCCCTCCCTTGGAATATTCCCTTTGATCTATAACTCAAGTCTTTTCCCCTTCTAAAAGTCCTTCCTTGACCATGTTATCAGGATCTATCTATCAACCGATCTCTCACTTTCCGTTAATCAGATTTCTTGAAATTTCCCCGCAATCTAATTTCAATCACTATCTCTCTTCTGAAACCACTCTAGAAATCTGATGACTTTCTACTGCTAAGTCATCAGCTCTTCTCTTCCACTGCTTCCCTGTAATATTTCCCAGGGTTGATCATCTCTTTTTTAAAAACACTATCCTCTCCTCTATCTCTGTGCTACTGGACTCCTGGTTCTTTTGCCTTAACCTCTCCTTCTTGGACTCCTCTGTGACTTCCTGTCTACTAAATGGAAATGCCCTGCAACATTATGGCCTCATCTCTCTGTCTTCTTTCCCTATACTTTCTCTCTTGGCAATACCATGCAAATCTCACCTTATCACATTTGTTATCACATTTTTTACCTCTACATACACTGAATAATCCTCCCTCCATTCTAACTCTCCACCCTCCTATCCTCACTAATTCTGTCAGGAAGTACTACCACTCTATCCATCAAAAGCTCAGCATACATAATTGATTCCTTCCCATCCATTGCCCTAAATTCCCACCCACCACTAACACTTATAAATTTCATAGTCACCCTCATAGCATTCTAGCATTGACCCTGTTGTCTCTTGCCAATGCCAAATCACTAGTCCAAGCTATCCCTACTTTTTACGTGGCTCTCAAGTCTCTCTAGTACATTCTACACACTTCTGCCAATTCACCTTCCTATAGCAGTTATAATCACGCCACTTACTGCACGTGATTTTCACATGTCTCTGCCCCTCCCCCAATTGCAATTGGTATAGCCATTATGATAAATAGTATGGAGCTTCCTCAAAAAAATAAGAAATAGAACTACCATATGACCCAGCAATCCCACTTCTGGGTTTATATCCAAAGGAAATGAATCTGGATCTTGACAAAATATCTGCACTCCCATGTTCAGATTATTCATTATTCACAATAGCCCAGACATGGAAAAAACCTAAATGTCCACTGATGAATGAATGAATAAATAAAGAAAATGTGTATATATAGACAATGGAATGGAATGTTATTCAGCCTTTAAAAATGAAATCCTGCCATTTGTGACAGCATGGATGAAGCTGGAGAACACTGTGCCAAGTGAAATAAGCCAGACAAAGACAAATATTTTATGACTTCATTTATATGTCAGATGAGCGCATGGGGAAAGAGGGGAAAATGAGATGTTAGTCCAAAAGTACAAAGTTTCAGTTATGCAAGATGAATGAGTTCTGGAGATCTAATGTATAGCACGGTGATGATAGTTAGCAATACTGTGTTATATATTTGAAATCTGCTAAGAGAATAGATCTGAAATTTAATCTGCTTACCACATGCATATAAACTCACAGATACACACAAATGATAATTATACAGTTATTTAGCTTGACTGTGATCTTTTTACAATGTATACATTTATGAAAACATCAAGTTGTATACCTTAAATATACACAATTTTTGTGTCAAAGATATACCAATAAAGTTTTTTTTAATCAAGTTTTTTTTTAAAAGTTGCTCTCAGGATGATGGGACATTAGTCACTATCACACCAATAACTGCTAGAGATTGGCCAATATAACTTTGTTAGCTAAAAACAATGAATGAGGGGCGCCTGGGTGGCTCAGCCATTAAGCATCTGCCTTCAGCTCAGGTCATAATCCCAGGGTCCTGGGATCAAGCCCAGCATCGGGCTCCCTGCTCCGCGGGAAGCCTGCTTCTCCCTCTCCCACACCCCCTGCTTGTGTTCTCTCTCTCGCTGTGTCTTTCTCCGTCAAATAAATAAATAAAATCTTTTAAAAATAAAACATAAAAACAATGAATGGTTCATATATATACATAGGTACACATACACATCTTTGTAAAGGAAATGTTGGTTTGGTAACTGTCATTCAAATTTTCTCAAAAAGTAACTATAGGACACTTTTATATTTCTATTATTAAAATTATTGGTTATCTTACTTTATTTTTATTTTTTTATCTTTATTTTTAGAGGAAACATTTGGTTTGTTTGTTAATTTTTCATTAAAAAATAATCTGTTTTGGGGCTCCTGGGTGGCTCAGTCATTAGGCGTCTGCTTTCGGCTAGGGTCATGATCCCAGGGTCCTGGGATCAAGTCCCGCATCAGGCTCCCTGCTCAGCCCGGAGCCTGCTTCTCCCTCTGCCTCTGCCCCTCCCCCTGCTTGTGCACTCTTTTTCTCTCTGAGAAATAAATAAATAAAATCTTTAAAAAAATAAAATAAAATAATCTGTTTTATTTCTTATAAAACTCTTGTGGTAAATCACCTGCTTCTACTCCTCTGGAAAATCTATTTTTATTTATAAAAACAAAAAACAAAACAAACTTTGATGCCTACCCATAACACAAAAACTGGTTCCCCCAGATTATCAAACTGAGTTCATACTTCAAATTTTTCTTCAGATCATCACTGGCTATGTTCATAAATAAGCATGTCTTTTATCTGAAGTTGTCAAGGAATGAAGTATTTCAGAGAGATCGATTTTCCAAATAACTGAGGTATGCTTTAAAAAACATTGTCTTTCTAAAATGTATTTAAAACGTGGCAGCTTTCTTAAACAGAGTATACATAACACAAAGTAATCTTTTCTTGACAATTCAGGTAATGACTTACGAAGTTAGAAGTGTCCTGAGGACAGTCTGGTTATGTTTCTGAAACCTAAGTCAGTACTGGAATATGGCAGGCCCTGGTGGGTGTTGGGTCCCTCTTTGGGTTGGAAGGGTTGGAAAGCACTTTCCCAGACACCCTTGCAGCTAGGGTTCTGGGTGAGAACTACGTTCCGCAAGTAGATGCACATTTGCAAGATTTCAGGAGTGGAATTGCTGGGTCATCTGGTAAGCATATGTTTAAATTTTTGAGGAACTGCCAAACTGTTTTCCAAAGAGGCTGCTCCATTTTACATTCCCACCAGCAATGTATGACGCTTCCGATGTCCCTACATCCTCACAAATGCTTGTTATTGTCTGCTTTTCGACTATGGTCATCTTAGTAGGTGTGAAATAATATCTCTTCATGGTTTAATTTGCATTTCCTTACGGCTAATGATGTTGAGCAGCTTTTCATGTGCATATTGGCCATTTTTACCTTCTTTGGACTCTTGAACTCTTGTGGCAACCTTGCAGGTAGTAGCATGCATGGTAGGTTAATCCCACCCTGTTCTGAGAGTTATTCCCAAAAGTATTGCTTCATATTTTCTCCTTTAGCTCTCCTGGCAATTTTGTAAATACTCAATTTACTGTTTAAAATAGGTTTTATTGGGGCTCCTGGGTGGCTCAGTCGTTAAGCGTCTGCCTTCAGCTCAGGTCATGATCCCAGGGTCCTGGGATTGAGCCCCGCATCGGGCTCCCTGCTCAGCAGGAAGCCTGCCTCTCCCTCTCCCACTCCCCCTGCTTGCGTTCCCTCTCTCGCTGTGTCTCTGTCAAATAAATAAATAAAATCTTTAAAAAATAATAAAAAATAAAATAGGTTTTATTTTCTGCACTGAACTCTGACTGATAAAGCTGTTGAAAAATATTACTCAGAGGCTATTTGCTGGGATGTTTTATATTTTACTGCTGTGCTCTAAATATTTAAGGTTGCTAGACATAGTAGTATTTATTATACTCTTAACCTAACTCTATAACCTCTTGTTATAAATACTATTAGTTATACATACATGTGTTAATCTTCTACTGGTGCCATAAAAATTACCACAACTTTAGCAGCTTAAGCAACACAAATTTATTATGTTATAGTTCTCTAAGTCAGAAGTCCAACACAGGTCTCACAGACTAAAATCAAGGTGTCGACAAGGCTGTATTCCTTTCTGGATGCTCTAAGGGAAGATCCATTTCTGTGCCCATTGGAGTTGTTAACAGAACTCAATTCCTTGCAGTTCTAGGACTGAGATCCCTGTTTCCTTGATGGTTGCCAGCTGAGGGCCATACCCAGCTTCTAGAGGCCAACAGTAGTTCTTAGCTTGTGTCCTCCCTTCCTCCATCTTCAAAGCCAGCAAGTGTAGGCTGAATTCCTTCTCTCTCATACTTCCACTGTGTCCTCCTCCTTCTCTGACCTGTTCAACTTCCTTCTTTTTCCACTTCAAAGACTCAGGCAATTAGGTTGGGCCCATCCCGAGAATCCAAGTTAATCTCACCATCTCATGGTCCTTAACCTTAATCACATCTGCAAAGTCTCTTTGGTTACGTAAGGTATGTATTCAAGTTCTGAGGTACACCAAGAACATTTTGCGGGGAGGCTATTATCCTGCTTACCACAATACAGATCTTCACAGTTTAAAAATTCCAAGTGAGAAGTCATTTGACATTAAAACTTTAATACTGGGTTATTCCTGCATTCAGATATAGCTTATTATTTTTTCAAAGTACTTCAAACATTTCATAACTACTAATTATAACTAGTGATAATTATAACCATAATCTGAAGGTATAAAATAAAATACGATACTTTGACACCAAAGCCCCAGGACACAAAAGGTAATAGCCCAAGTTCCTGCCACCTTTTCTAGCACTGAGACATACCTGAGTAATAACAGCTTTTATTTATTTATTTATTTATTTATTTATTTATTTATTATAAAGATTTTATTTATTTATTTGAGAGAGAGAGAATGAGAGACAGAGAGCACGAGAGGGAGGAGGGTCAGAGGGAGAAGCAGACTCCCCGCCGAGCAGGGAGCCCGATGCGGGACTCGATCCCGGGACTCCAGGATCATGACCTGAGCCGAAGGCAGTCGCTTAACCAACTGAGCCACCCAGGCGCCCAATAACAGCTTATATTTAAATAGCACTGTACAGGGGCATCTAGCTGGTCAGTCAGTGGAGCACGTGCCTCTTGATCTCAGGGTCGTGAGTTCGAGCCCCATGATGGGTGTAGAGCTTACATACATACATACATACATACATACAAAGTACTGCCCATTATTTCCTTTAAAATATGTGTTTTACAATATCTCCGGGAGGTCCACAAAATGGAGCAAGTCTATTATTCCCTTTTTACAAATGAGAAAATAGAACTCAGAAAGACTAAATAACCTACCCATGTATTAATATGCTTATTATTACATATTAATGTGTCATTAATGTGTCATAATATTACATATTATTTCTTTCAGATGAAGTGATATCTCATGAGGGGCATGCAACTGATAAATGGACTACACATAGAAAATGAGCTGGTCACAATCTTCACAGGGAAACCCAGGACATTCATAATATTTTTAGGAATGACATAAAAACAACAAATAGTATTTGCTGATTTGATCGAAAGGTGAAGCGTTCACTTTGAGAAAAACCAAGGAGTAAGCACTTGCTTTTCAAGGTTTTCATGAAGCTATGTTACCTCACTCTTCTTAAATGTACAGATGAAAGAGGCACTATGAGACACTCTGCCTCTGGGATCTTGTCCTTTTTACTAGAGTACAACAAGGGACAGAAGAGTAAGTGGACAAGGACACAAAGGCATGCATAAAGCAAATCTTAACAAAGCAAAAGCCAGTAGAGTTAATAATCCTACACACAGAAGGGTGGTCTTGTGTCTTCTTCAGATTGTTTTCTGATTCATCAAAGATACTGTAAGCTTCAAATTTAAAATCTTTGATTCTATGATTTTTTTCAACTGTGCCCCTCCCAAAGAAATGAGAAAAAATGAGAAAACAACTCTATTCATCGGCATCTACCCTACATCTGCCTTCTTTACCTTCCAGCACCAGTTAAGGAAACAGGATGGTCAATCAGGTATTTGAACTTATTTCTTCTGACAGGGTGATACCAGACTTGGTCAGCCGGACGCAGAAGTGTACCCTAAGAAAAAGCAAATACATGAATATACAGCAGAGGGAGCTCTAGTCAAATGAAATCTGTTAATCCTTTGGAATGTTTACATTAAAGGCATTTGGATAGTCTATGGAAAAAAGAGAGAGCAGAATGCTTAATCAATACAATGGAGAAAAACTGAAACTGGGACAATTCAAAAGTGAAAGAAAAATATCAAGACTGACAGTAGTAATAATGATCACTTAGGTAAATCACATTTTAAAAAGCATTTCCTTGGAAACACTGTTGCAAATTATTTTAGTTTTCATTCTAGGAAATGAATTTTAAAGTATTTTGAAAGACAATCAGGAACATATGACACTGGGACGCCTGGGTGCCTCAGTCGTTAAGCATCTGCCTTCAGCTCAGGTCATGATCCCAGGGTCCTGGGATCGAGTCCCGCATTAGGCTTCTTGCTGGGCAGGGAAACTGCTTCTCTCTCTGCCTGCCACTCCCCCTGCTTGTGCTTGCTCTCTCTTTCTGACAAATAAATAAATAAAATCTTAAAAAAAAAAAAAGGAATATATAACATTAAAAAAGAAACAAGCCCAAAATGAAGTCACTTGTGCTAAGCCTCACATCAGCAAACCAACACTTAACACCTTACCTAATGGCAGTTGTGGCATCTCCCAAGAGTGGCATTTTAAGCCAATCAGCTGGAAGTTCCTGATCAGCACTAGAGAGGTAATCAGCCTGATAGGCTCCCACCCTTCCCCAGAAGATGACCTTGCCCAAAATAACCCTTTCTTCTGTTTATGATTTCCTTGTCCCTGCCCCTTTCCGCCAAAAACAGCCCTCTATTTTGTATAGCTTCTCAGAATTCCTTTCCATTTCCTATATGGGATGCTGCCTGACTCATGAATTGTTGAATAAAGCCACTTAGAGCCTCAAATTTACTCAGTTGAATTTTGGTTTTTACAAGAACATGCTCAATAAATACCTAATGAACTGGATACCAAAAAGACATATGTTCCCCAGTTCTTCGTATAGGTATATACTCACCTTTGGGGTTTTAGTTTTCTTAGGGGGCAGTAAGTTTTCAGGACAAGGACCAGCATTGGCTGCATAGGTCAGAGAAAGAAGAACTTCCTCAGGGATGAACTCATTCTGAAGGGATGTAGGAAGGGGTTTTGAACGATCCACCATATTTTTTTTCTCCTTTAGTTCAGGAAGTACTAAGAAAGTAACAGGAAAGAAAAACTTGCTGCAGTTTTTTGTAGTTAGTTGGAAATTCCCAGGCTGCTTCATCAATACTACCTGTATATTTCTAACAGAGCAAACACTGTTTCTGGTTGCCAAGAATAGTTAACAGTACTGAACATCATCTCGTCAAGAAAAAAATGCTCATATTGCCTGCCCTCCTCACACTTTTAACACACACAGTTTCAAAAACTGAGGCACAAAGATGAACCTCCATTATTCCAAATTCAAAGCTGAAAATTAAACTCACATCACCTGCTCAATTAAGTGGAACAGACTTAAAATGACTATTTTCCCTTTGATGTGAAAAGGACAAAAGAAAGTTCCCCTCACAACTGTCAAATTATTTAGTAATTATTTCTATGTAAATCCAAAGGTGAGGATAACTGCATTAATTGGGGCATTTTTAGAGTGGAAGGGATCTGAGTTGGGTTTAAGAGGAAAAGCAGAATTAGGATTGTTGGAAATGAAGAGTGGAATAATCTGAGCAAACCGGCAGAGTCAGAACTGTACCAAGAGTGTTCTATTCAGCCTGAGTAGGGCGGAGGAGTTGTAAAGACAGGGAATGGGAACAAATAGGTAAAGGCCTCCTGTGAAATCAGCCAAGGAGAGTGGGGTTGTGGCTCTTACAGTACTCTCCACTAATCTACGCCCCTCACAAAGTATGGCTTATGTTAATGATATATTTTTGGAATGTTGGTGAGGGGCGTAGATTAGTGGCTTAACAAACTCAACTTTGTTTACATTTCCTTATGCCTCTGTTTCCTACATCACTCATGGAAAAGAGGGTGATGTTAGGGCTCCAGAAAATTGAATTATGGGTCTCTGAAAGTTAGGCTATTGATAAGAATGCTTTTTCCTTGTAAATCACTAAGACATTGGAAAACTGATGGAGACTCATGTCTCGCGGGACTGTGATCTCTATTAGTTAACCGTTTGTTTTTCCGTTCCCTTGGCTTTAGGACAGCCAGCAGTACCTAAGGAATGTCACACACATCCCACCCAGGAGGGGGGCTGGGAGGATTGTGGGCTGTCAGCTTGTGCTTTGCCCTCAGCTTGCTTTCTGCTCCCTCATCATTAATTTCTATAAGGAGGGATCATGCCTTCCTTGTTCACCAGCAAAACTTCTGAAGTTCACATTACCAAATCTCTTTATCTCTTGAATATTTGAAATGGAGTTAAATATCACAAGAAATAGGAAGAAAAAAAAAGCTGGGTGGGGCTTTAGCACAATCTCTAAAAAAAAAAAAAGATGAAGGTGTTGGAGGGAGTTTTGACATAATGGGAGTAGGGATGAGTCTAGCTGATTCTTATTCAGTGCAGATCTGCAGTTATCTCTAGATGAATGAAAATCTTAAGGGAATTCTTGTCATTTAGATATATTGTTAAAACCTGATACAAACTGGTTCCTTACAGTCAGAGCCCAGGTACCAAAAAAAGTAGTTTCATGCAACTACTGGAACTTAAAATAGGGTGAATTTAAAACTATAAAACTAGGGGTGCCTGGGTGCTTCAGTCTGCTGAGCATATGACTCCTGATTTGGGCTCAGGTCATGATTTCAGGGTGGCGAGATCCAGCCATCCCTTGCACCCTGCACTTAGCAGGGGGGTAATGCTTGCGTATTCTCCCTCTCCTTCTGCCGCTCCCCCCACTTTTTCTCCCTCTCTAAAATAAATAAATAAATCTCTAAAAAGAAGTTTTAAAACAATATAAAACTCATCATCATTTGAAAAAAATTAGTCTTCAGGTGGAGTAGTGAGACAGGACTCTGACTCAAAAGTACTATAAAAGGAATGGCTTTTGATTTTATTGAACCAAGTGTATTAGAAAAACGAAACTAATTAAGGTATCCTGAAGTCTCAGACTCAGGGGAACGGGGGAAGGGGCTGTGAGTTCCATCCACGGCCGTGACTACTTGTGTCTGCGGGATCCTTGAAGAACTTTACCTGTCTCCTCCTTGGATGCAGAGACTCTTAATTTCTTGCCCTCAGGTGTTGACAAGGAGGTTAGCAATGTGGAGGGCGTTTTCGGAAGAGACATAACAGTCAAGGCCTCCTACCACTCGCTTTAGTAATTTGAAATATCGCTCCAGAAAGCTATCTTAGAAACAAACCAGCGGCGTACTGGGGTCTGGCCGTGCCGCCACACTGTCCTGCAGGCAAAAAAGGGAGAGAGATCCATTTGGGGCTTATGTTAGGATCAGAGTTTATAATCCATCTAGCTTCGGTTTTCCTTCTTTGGGGAGCCTTCTGTGTTCTCTCAGGTCACCTGACGCGACTGAGAAGCCTGCTCGGGCCCCCCACCGACCGCCGGCCCCACCCGGAGGGGGTCCCCGGCTCCAGACGGGGAGCTCGGGGCCGAGGCCTCGCCCGCACGCAGCGCCCTGGGGCACAGCAGCGCCGCGGAGTCGGGGCAGGGCAGCGTGGGCGCCGGGTCCGCCTCAGAAGTGATGGGAAACAGACACAACTGCTACCGGTAAATTGTGTTTCCCGCCAGACAGCTGGTCGCCTCGCCCTTTTCCGGAGCGCCTGCGTGTCGTCATGGAAACCCAGGACCCCGAGCTTTGGCCGCCCTCACTGGGGGCTGTCTTCAGCGGTGCCGGCGGAGGAGGGCGACTGCTAAAGCCTCCCAACACCCAGGGATGCGGTGGTTCTTCACCACTGCATAGGTTCAGCAGCAATAGAGAACAAACATACTTAATCGGGCCGTTCTCACGGAGTGCGCAAGGGACTCGATCCCGGCGCTTCCGCCCGCAGGTCGTCGCCAGTGCGCAGGCGCCAGCGGTGGCCGGGGTCGCTCTTCCGGCCCCGCGGACGACCTTCGCGGCACCCGGCGCCAGATTGGAGCCCGCCTCCCGGAAGAGATTTGTTTTTCCATTACTCTCTCCCACTTTTTTGTTATTTTTCCTATTTTTCTAAAAGCCAAATCCAAGGCGAAATTAGGTAACCAAAAGCTCTGGGTTCCCATCTGTTCAGGCTTCCTTGCGGATGCTGCCCCTGCCCTTGACCTCTTGGTTAAGTCTCCTTGGGCACTTACGCGCAACCCCCACCCCACCCAGCACGTTCAAGGCCTTCTTAGGTCGAGGATTTTTTTTCGCTGGAGGCAGGGAAGGAGATTGCGCTTTAGGCGGAGTCAACCCAAGAAAAATTGTTGGGGCTTCCCAGAAACCTGTTCTCAGGGAAGAATGGGATAAACAAATTGGCAAGGAAGAGCTGAAACCCCGCCCCTTGCCGCCACCAGGGATCATTTTCTGTTAATATGGAGCCTTGGGGCGCCTGGGTGGTTCAGTCGTCTAAGTGTCTGCTTTGGGCTCAGGTCATGATCTCAGGGTCCTGGGATCCAGCCCCACATCGGGATCCCTGCTCAGGGAGAGCCTGCTTCTTACCCCTGCTCGCGCTCACTCTACACTTGTTAGAGCCCTAGCAATATTATGAACAAATTCCCTAATACCGCTCACTCCCTTAAAAAAAAAAAAAAGATGAAACCTTAATGCCAAATAGTACGAGTGGAATCCCAGTGTCTAGATGACTCTGGTCTGGCAAATAAATTTTAGAAGGGAAGATAACTTGTTCAACGGTCCTACTCCTTAGGACCAAGCACAGTGCCTGGCCCAAACTACCTGGTGTTTGAAAATCAACTGGCCAGTTCTGCTCCTGTGCTGATGGATTCGGTCTCTGGTTTCTGATTTTCAGGATAATAGCAATGATAATAGCAACGAAAAAATATGAGCGAAGTGTTAAAAATAAAAACACAAAATCTTGTGTGCCTGGGTGGCTCATTCGGTTAAGTATCTGGCTCTTGGGTTTCAGCTCAGGCCATGATCTCATGGGTGGTGGGAGCTCTGCAATGTGGGGGAGGGAGTTCAGCTTGAAGATTCACTCCCTGTCCCTCCCCTTCCCCCTCACGCTCTCTGTAAACACACACACACACACACACACACA
>NW_023270389.1:47341181-47367797 GCF_011800145.1 Mirounga leonina
ACACACACACACACACACAGTCTCTATGGAGGTCAGCTTGAAGATTTGCTCCCTGTCCCTCCCCTTCCCCCTCATGCTCTCTGTAAACACACACACACACACACACACACACAGTCTCTATGGCCCATTCTAATTCTCCTAGTCAAACACTCTGGCTAGCTGAGCATTCTAGCCTTTAGCCCTATACCATCACTCTAATTTTTTTCTAGATTTTCCAAGAATCTACAGAGACAACACTCACATAGCACACATGTAGTTCCCTCTAAGGACTGGCAATGATCAAACAGGTGAAAGGCAAAAGCAATGCACAAGTAGGTGGAAGGTAACTTTCCTCCAGTTTATTTGCCTTCTGCCTTCCTCAATGGTGGTGTGACTCTACATTCTAGTTTGGAACCATAACCAGAAGACTGAACTTCAGAGATCTTAAAACTCCAGCGTTCAGCTTACAGTTTATTAAGCCTTTGGGTACTGGAAAACAAGGTAACTGATCTTTCATATTCTTAACCTAGTTTAAAAATAGTATCTAGGGGACTGATAGAAGAGATGAAAAGTGAACAGATTCAAGAGACACATAGAAAGTAAAATCTATAGAATTTGGTAAGTGATTGGATCTGTGGTATGAAGAAAAAGACATCAAAGGTTACTTCTCATTTTCTATCCTGTGCAATGGTGTGATTACACATACCGTTTCCTGAGTAAAGGTCTGTGTTAAAGTTGTAGAAGTATATGAAGTAAATGCCCAAAGACAGATGAACACTTAAGAATATTACACTAAGACCATAGCTATTGAAGAATACAGTTGCTACTCTTGGGAAACTCCTCGTAATTTTGTTTTGTTTTGTTTTGTTTTTAAAGATTTTATTTATTTGACACAGCGAAAGAGACAGAGAGCAAGCACAAGCAGGGGGAACAGCAGGCAGGGGAGAAGCAGGCTCCCTGCTGAGCAAGGAGCCCGAAGCAGGCCTCGATCCCAGGACCCCGGGATCATGACCTGAGGCGAAGGCAGCCACTTAACTGAACTGAGCCACCCAGGCACCCCTCTCATAATTTTGATTGATAGCAAGGGAACCCTAAAGTGGAGAGAGGTAAAGTATTATTGAGGTCTTTGATGGAAAATATCACAGAAAAATCCAAGATGAGCAGGTAATAATTTTCCTAAATGGAACACATCATGATAGTAAAAATGTCAGCCATAGTTATAATAAACAGAGCTAAATGCGCTTATTGGCATTGACTAAATTCTTTGGCAGCTTAACAAATACCCAACTCAGCAGTAGGGTCCTCTGGCTTCAAGTGGAATCTCAGAAGAGATTCAGTTATTGTGATCACCAAACATGCCCTGAGCTGGGGAAAAAAACAAACAGTAGGAGCGTGTTTGCACCAACCTTTTAACAATTCATTTTCTTTTTTTTTTGAGAGGGACAACAAGCAGGGAGAGGGGCAGAGGCAGAGAATCTTAAGCAGGATCCAAGCTCAGCGCAGAGCCCTAGGTGGGGCTCGATCTCATGGCCCTGAGCCAAAATCAGGGATGCTTAAGTAACTGAGGAACCCAGGCACCCCTTACCGATTCAGTTTCTAAGTGTGTGGGCAGGGATTACACACTCATTTGTGGGCACTTACAAATAGCATGCATAGTTTCCTGAAGGAGTCTGACTGGGGAAAAGACCAGTAATTGTACTTAGTGTAGCTAAAGATTGAAGGTATCAAGTAAGTGTTGTGAAGGAGACACTGAGAAAGAAATCTAGGCACTGCCGAGCCAAGTGCCTCTCAGGGGAAGAGTAACTTCTAGTGTTGCTTCCACAGGACATTCCTAAAACCGAAATGATGCCTCAGCTTGTCTCAGTTATGTCATTATTCAGTTAAGTACCTTCCGATTCCACATAGGTGTGCCGACAGGAAGAAATATGCTTTTGGTTTTTGTTCACAAGCATATCTTCAGTGCACAGCACAGTATCTGGAACATGGTGTTGATGCAGTCTAGAAGAAATCCATCTTTCTCATCATACCATAAATTAGGCTTCTACGGAGCAAATTCAGTCAGCAACCGTGCCAACCTGATTTCTTATGGTATATTTACCAACCTGTGTGATTTCTCATGGTATAGTTACAAACCGGTATTCCAGTGACCTTCGTTCATTGGAGTCCAGATGCAAGCTGAGCCTAAAAGGTCAGGACCCTCAACTTCAGTAAATTCAAGGAAAACTTCCACACCATGCTTTTGCCCCTGGTGCCAAAGAATACTCACTTGGTCCAAGAAACAGGAAGGGGCCCATCTAATTTCTGAAGGGACTTCCCCCTTCCCACTCCTCTGGCCCTGCAGAGGCAGGTGGCTAGAGCCAGAGCATGGAAGATTAGAGGACTTCTTAGCTGTTAGTATGATGATGCTTCTATGGAAAGAATGTTGTGATGTCAAATCCTACTCATAATGGGTTCCTATTACGAGGAGATTCTTTAGAGGAAGGAAAGCAATGAATTTTGCTTCAAAATCAGTTTCCCCAAGTCTTGTCTGAAAAAGCACACTTCTCAACCAACAGATTTGCCACCTCTCATTAGAAGACTAAGTCCATATCTACCCATTTAGGGGGAGGAGGTGGGTACATTTTGAGAAATAGCCATTCACATGTTTTAAGAGGCCAACTGCAAAAGGAATCAAACAACAAATAATGACCACAATAAAGAGAAGAGGCTCAAAGTGTCAGTGTCACAACTGGGCTCTATCACTTATTAATTTGTAATCTTTAACATGGCTCCCCCTCCATCATTCTGGATAAGAAAGTTATTTGCCGGGCGCCTGGGTGGCTCAGTTGGTTGGGCGACTGCCTTCGGCTCAGGTCATGATCCTGGAGCCCCGGGATCGAGTCCCACGTCGGGCTCCCTGCTCAGTGGGGAGTCTGCCTCTCCCTCTCTCGTGCTCTCTCTCTCTCATTCTCTCTCTCAAATAAATAAATAAAAATTTTTAAAAAACTTAAAAAAAAAAAGTTATTTGCCTTCTCTTTGGCTATACTCAGCACATAAAGCTGCTGGACATTAAGATGAAAAACATCTGGGGCTCCTGGGTGGCTCAGTTGGTTAGGCATCTGCCTTTGGCTCAGGTCATGATGGGAATGAGCCCCACATCAGGCTCCCTGCTCAGCGGGGAGCCTGCTTCTCCCTATGCCCCTCACCCTGCTAGTGCTCTCTCTCTTGCTCTCAAATTAAATCTTTTAAAAATTAAAAGTGAAAAAATCTGTAATTATGAAATATGTAGATATTGAATAAACTTGATTACTTTTTTTTTTTTAAAGATTTTATTTATTTATTTGAGAGAGAGAATGAGATAGAGCATGAGAGGGGGGAGGGTCAGAGGGAGAAGCAGACTCCCTGCTGAGCAGGGAGCCTGATGTGGGACTCGATCCCGGGACTCCAGGATCACGACCTGAGCCGAAGGCAGTCGCTTAACCAACTGAGCCACCCAGGCGCCCTAAACTTGATTACTTTTAAAAACAACAGAGACTAGGCTTTTTCCAAATATATTTATTTACCACATTCTTCACATATGCAACACTTTGCCATTTTGTATGTAGATTTTAAGTTAACGCTAAGACAATGCATACTGAACAAAGTGATAGTACCAGTGATTAGATAAACAGGGCAGGGCATGGGGGGGGCAGGTCATGAACAGAAATTCTGGAAAAGAGCAAACACAACTGAATTAGAAAAGAAATCTTTAATTATAGAGAAACTTTTAAAACCACCTCAGATGTCCATGCCCCTCTGCTGCACTCAGAACACAATGGATTTAAAGCACAAGCTGGTTGAGTGTGTAGACACAGGAAGGAAGCAGCCACACGGGCCCAAATGGTGAAGCCATGGCTGGAGAGGGAGCATTCTTCTCACCCAAGAACTGGCACATTTGCACACGGGAATTCAAACTGTATCCCTAAGTGACTGCATGCACAAACTGCCTCGTGTCTCAGAGTTAGTTAGAACCATGAGAAAGCACACCTACCACTTCACTAAAACAAACGAACCCCACAGCACAGGGGATAACCTGCTAGCTTAAAGGTTAGCACTCCCTTGGGAGTGCTAGTAGAAAGAAGGAAGCATTTAGAAAAAAATACAGAAGAGGCAGCTTTCGTTTTTGGTTTTTTTTTTAAACTATCACTTCTGAGATTAACCCTTTTTCTCAAATCCAAATTAGCTATTAAAAAGTCTTTATGCGGGGCACCTGGGTGGCTCAGTCGTTAAGCGTCTGCCTTCGGCTCAGGTCATGATCTCAGGGTCCTGGGATCGAGCCCTGCATTGGGAAGCCTGCTTCTCCCTCTCCCACTCCCGCTGCTTGTGTTCCCTCTCTCGCTGTGTCTCTCTCTGTCAAAATCTTAAAAAAAAAAAAAAAAGTCTTTATGCTTTACAGAAAAAAAGTGGGAACTTTATTAAAAGGACTTCGTAGATTATATAGATTGGACAGCTTTCCAGTTTTATCATTACTGCTGTTCAAGCAGGGCATTAAATTTAGGGTGAGAAAGAGCATGGGCGGACCAAGCAAGAAGGACTCCATTCTCCCCATTTCAACCAGAGTTGAAGCCATGTTTTACCTCCTTTATAAACAGGGTTCCAAAATTCTACTACCTGATAGAAACTTTAGTGATGTTAGAAACTACTCAAATGCTTATATAAGCTTTACTAGTAATACTCATTTTATTCTTCAGAACCTTTACGTCGCAGTTTCTTCAATTTCTGAGCCATAAACATAAAGCTTACAGCTTAAGTAAAACGGTGACCAAGACAGATCCTTCTCCGATGGTATATATGCACACATATATAAACTGTATTATAAATCTATGTAAGTCACATAAAATTTTGCACAAGGTTAGTAAGCAAGTCCATTACACGTTATTAACAAAAGTATGAACTATCTTCCCATTAAGACTATAAGCATTGTTTATACTGGCAAAATTAGGGCCTCATTAGTTTCCTTCCTCTTCATAAATTCTAAAATTTAACTATAAAGTATACACACTAGTTCTAACACTTAAATACCTAGGCAAAGGTAGACATGCTTTTCTTTTAGAAGCCTACCCTTATGCTAAACAGATAAATATGAAAGTAATTTTGGAGGTGGAAACATAAGGGCCTTTAATAATCTTGTTAAATTCTAGTTAGTTCCATTATGGGAGTGTTTATTATATCAGTCCAGGTACGATGGGCATTCACATCATCGCGAGTCTATTTAAAAGCACATATTCTCAGGACTGTGCATTTGAAACATTCACATTTTTAAAAAATTCCAATGAGATAGTAAGGATTCAGGTTTAGAATTTATGGACGATAAGAAGATAATGAGGCCCTTTTCCTGCCAGGGCCAGCGTTTTCTAACAACCCTTTGAGGTAGCTATTGCCCCCATTTTACAGATGAGTAAAACTGTGGCTCTGATAAACAAAGCAACTGTGCCCATTGTCACACTGCTGGTAAGGATGGGGCCATCTTAAACATCTGTGCATGCTTTTTTGCTGCACCAGTGGTTTTCCGACTGGGTATTTGGGGATAGGAGAAAATGGGTGTCCCAAACAACTGGACTCCAGCCCTGCGTCCCAATCTCAACCAGAAGCAGCTATATTTTACCTGTTTTGCATGCTGGGCTTAAGTGTAACTGTCTTTTTTTATGGTTTCATAACTAAAACATACTCATCAGGCAAACCCGGTTACTACAGTTGTGTTAGTTTACGTTCATTATTTTTCCCCATACAAAATAATGAACTTTACTCAAAATTACTCATGACCACAGAAAACAAACATCTTTTTGCATAAAAGACCTCAACAATTCATAAATTAGATCTTTTTAGGCTACATAACCCCCATGACCAACCTTTTAAATACATAATGTTCTATTAGGCTTTCTATAAAGAATTCAGGATTCCATTTTTCATGCCAAGTATAATTTTAAAATTCAATGAAAACTGCCTACGCTAAATCAATGACTTGTACAATATGATCTGTGTTTGCAATTATAGAGTATTTACTGTACCTTCTTCACCTGCCAATGTCACCCACTCTTACCCTACAACTAAAAGGAAAAAGCATTTCCCCCACTCCTCACGCTTCCAAAAGCAAAAAGTAGTTACTGAAAGGTTAAAAGCAACCTGAATTTTCTAATTAAATTCTAATGTAAAGCAAGCAACTTCACTTATGCAATTTTAGGAGATTAATCCACCAA
The DNA here is from genome assembly GCF_011800145.1 of Mirounga leonina. NCBI lineage: Eukaryota > Metazoa > Chordata > Mammalia > Carnivora > Phocidae > Mirounga > Mirounga leonina. The sequence goes on from NW_023270389.1 coordinate 47,347,376, forward strand.
AAAAAACCAAACAGCTCCATTTTCCTTCACTATCCAGGACTGAGAATGAAACCATCTAACAGATTTAAAACAAAGTCTGAGATATAGCTGTTGTCTTAGAGAAAACACCCACAATAATGGCTACTATCATTAATACTTCTTACAGGAAAGAAGTTTTAAACTCTTTTCTTTTCAGAAGGAAAAAAAGTATCATCCTGTAACTAATTTTCACCCCTATTAGCAAAAGAGGGGAAAAAAATCAATAAATCTTCCTGAAACACATCAGAAGTTTTAATTTATTTAGGAGTATAGGTAGTGGTTTAAATAAAACGATTTTTGCTAAGAGCGGCTAGCACTAAGACCATGGCTATCAAACTAGTTTGTCACAGAAAGTAGCTATTCCTTTAAGTGTTTGTGAAAACTTCTTAGGGCAGTCTTATCATTCTAAAGAGTCCTTAGTTTTAAACATTTTTTGTTGTCACCTCAAGGTCTTGGGCAGGGGGAAAAAAAAAAACACTAATAAAGGGAAGATGAGAGCTAAAACAAACAAAAAAACTCACCAGCCTTCATCAGTCCTACAAATATTCAGAATCAATACAAAGCAACAAAATCAATGAGCAATGAGAACATAACATTTACAGCACTTAACAGAAATACAGATCAAAGAGTTCCATTCTCTCCCTTCAGTTGAGACTTATTCATGAAACAGTCTTAGACCAATCTGGTTTTCTTAACTCCCTCATTATATTTAAAATGTAGTCCCATAAATTCAAGTGATTGAGCATTCTGATTTTTAATAAAAATACCAGAGATTACAAGATGTACAAAAGCAGTCTCGTTTGGAGGTTATGACTCCATCACAATTACACCACCACTGTCCAGACAATTACTGCTGGGACCATGTGAATTACTTTTTAAGAAATGACCTCGTGTCACATGCACTTCTGTCTGTCCAAGTTGGATTTTATATTTGAAAATTGCCTAAACTCATCTGGATCAAAGGTACTGATGAAAGAAAATGGGTACTTGTGGTACAAATTAAGTTGTGACTACTAAGAAACTCAATTCTCCTCCTTGTGACACTCAAACTGACTTTAAAACAATTCTAAAAAGATGTCCCAAAACTTTTTGGATGGAAGTAGGGCTATTAGAATACCAACAAAGCTTCTCAAGTTGGCTACTCCAAATGAAAATCACTTTTTGGGTAATTCTTAAGTCTCACTTCTCTGGGTGGAAAATTCAACTCCACGGTCTCTGATAGGCCATTCAATGCTCCATCTTTACAAACATAATCACACCTCACACACACAAACAAAATAATTCCTGCACACCACACTGTATTAGCAATGGGCATCTTATAACATGGAAACATCACATATAGAGTACATTTTCTTGAAAATGATCACATATTAATTTGTTTCACCTAACGTATAATACCATTAAAAGTGTAATAATTGAGCAGTGCAGAAGCCAGCTTCTGGATCTTTAAAAATCACTTTAATATTAATGGAGGTGATTAATACTTATATGTTACAGACTTACTAGCCTGCCAACTATTTCAAGTCAGTATTTATTAAACAATAAGTTTACCAAAGGGTACTTCTAAATAACTTCTCAAAAGTTATTAAAGTTTAAACAACAAAAAAAAGTTATCCTCCACATAAGTTCCACGATAAAATAATTTAAACATACGATTGGCTCAGCAAGTCTTTTTTAAAAATTACTTTGGAAGTTGTAAAAGGAAATGTCTTTTCTTTGTCCTGTGCCACTTCTTTCTGTTCCCTCACTATGTAAGATTTCGGATGTAAACTCAAGAATTCAAGGTGAAAGGTATAATCTTGCTTCACAAAAATCATGATCTACACTTTATAGAGAAAACAAGGTAAAAATTGAGTAGAACTGAACTTCTTTCCAAAAAAAAATACCATTAGGATGTATAACGAGATTATCTCTGGAAATGAGAGATTTTCACTCTACTAGAGATAACAAAATGTTCCACATTATTTTCTTTTCTTTCCTAAGTACATAGTTAATTAGCATACATTCCAACAGTGTGCCTGAAAAAAATTTCTAAGCCTGAAATATTTAAATGCTTTCTTCATAAGTGTTTTGGCTAAGTCAGTGGCCAAGGAAACATGCTGTTTAGTCACAACGTTTAGATGGGAGTCAAAAAACAAAAACCCAGCAAAAATCTGTCATTATGTCAGCTATGTAAGTCTCCCTTCTCCCAAAAAGGTAAAGAAAAAAAAAAAAAGTACTGCTTTAAGTGCACACGATTCCAGTAAACTTGCAACATCTCAGCTGACCGAGGAATGGAGCAAGCCATCTGTAAAGCGCAGAGTGATCCAAATACCACAGATAACTTCAGTAACAGCTGGAAACAGATGCTGGCCCCAGATCAGGCAGAATACTCATCTTCAGTGTCAAGGAATGAAACAAAGTTCAAGCTTCTAAAACACGTAACGACAAGTCCAGGACCGTGGCCTGATATAATCCAGAAATGTGGGCTTCAATGGGGAAAGAAAAATGGAAGAGTAGTTTATTTGCACGCACGTATGCACAAGGTCGTCAGGGTAGACAGGGGGTGTTAATTTTATAAACTGCACACCTCTACAATGCCTCCCAGCATGTCGGTAACCTTTAAGCTATAAGCAGCTTGCTAATTCAAAAGATGTTCATTATTTTTATCTAGAACACAGATTATAGTGATTTAGAAGTTTTACACAAAGCTTTCGAAGTCCAGTAAACTCTATACAATTACACGGACTTCTGACCAAATTCCAAACAGGCACTACTTCTCTTTTGGATCTTGCATTTTATTTTAGCACAGACCTACTGTTAGTGGCCTAACATCTAAATTGTAGTAGGGTAAAAGGATGATAAAATATATATACAAACTATAATACAAGGTTTAGAATTACTAAATTATCTAAATGAGAACAGATGAAGCACTATGAAAGTTCAGCAATAGGAAAAAACTGGAGCAAGAATCTGAAAAAGGTGGGGCGCCTGGGTGGCTCAGTCGTTAAGCGTCTGTCTTCGGCTCAGGTCATGATCCCAGGGTCCTGGGATGGAGCCCCGCATCGGGCTCCCTGCTCAGCCTGAAGCCTGCTTCTCCCTCTCCCACTCCCCCTGCTTGTGTTCCCTCTCTCGCTGTGTCTCTCTCTGTCAAATAAATAAATAAAATCTTAAAAAAAAAAAAAAAAAGAATCTGAAAAAGCTGGAAGATGTTGCATCGAAAGTGGATTTTGAGAAAATAAAATCTGACAGGTGGAATCCGAGTGCAGAGAGCACCATAACCAGAGGCAGACCAAAGCAGCTAGCTCAGATGCACATAGAGGAAATAAGGAGGGGGCATTAGGGCAACATAAGAAAAACAGGATAGACAGTAGGAGAAGATTTGGGAGAGAAACATTAATTTGCCTATAGGTGTCTTCAGATACCTGTGGTACCTGTGAGAAATAGTCAGATATACCAAGAAGGCACCCCCTAAATATTTGGGAGTTATCCGTATGCAAATAAAAGTTTTAAAAATGAGACTCTTACATACCACAACAACAAAGATCAAGGGAAATGGGATCTTAGGCATATGAGTGTAGCTAGACATTTTTACGAAGAATTTATTACTTTGGGAAGGAAGAGGTAAGAAATATATATCTGTGTAGGTGGTGGCAGGGAGGATACACATGCCACTGAGAAGACCCTGCAGAACATGTACATTTTCAGGACACAGGAAGGAAATTAGAAGACACTTCAAAAAAAAAAGTGAAAGAGGAAAAAAAAACAAGAACTAGGAGCATTCAGTGTAAAGAAAACCAAAGAAAACTTTCAAAGCCAGTGCAGTAAGATCAGGTAATAAGCTAATCCTTTTACTCCTTATTTCCCTCCCCTTAACATTAATTCAGCATCATCTCTATTACTCTTCTTCTCCTTAATATTGCCTACCAAGCCTCATAATCAGGGAACAAAAACGTTACTTTTCCACTCCAGCCTAACCAAGGACTCACATTTTTGAGAGGACAATGCTGACGTGCATACCACTCTTGGGAATAAAAGCACAGGATGACTCCTTGGCCCGCGAAAATGGAAGTCCACATCATAACGTTCCAAATTGGCCTTTTCCGACTGTCATTGACAATGAAGTTGAAAGCCACTAAAGTTAGAATGATAAAAATATATATATATATAGTTATCAAAACATCATCTATCAGGAAACAAGGGGCCTTAGATATGTGCTGTAATTATGTAATTATCACAATGAGCATCAACTGTGGGTATACAGGTTTTATTCTGGCCACTGGTTCTGTAAGTAAAAATGAAGCTTCAAGTGTTGAAATTTATCAATCGGTGATTAACTGGAAATCAGAGAATATCCAGAGCAGGTGAAAATATGTCATGGAATCATTCATATTTGAACTTGTCCCTCCCTCCACCCACCCAAACGAGGGTCCGCGTTTTTCAGGGGTGAACACTGACAGAGTGCAGAAGTTGTTTATAGTCTTCATGACCTCCCAAATCGGTGTTATCCTTAGTCTTCAAGAGGCTATTTAAGTTCATTTCTCTACTTCAAAGGATGAGCATCCTGCGACAGAGCGTGGTTTAATTACTCAAAGTCAATGCTGTGACCATCTGATAAACACTGCCTTGAAATGGTATTGCTACAATCTAGCTGTCCACCCTGCCTTAGACTTCATTTTCTATAAATTTCTCTTTTAGCCTGATGCTCGGTACTCACAGCACGCCAAGATACTTACTTCCAAAGAACATGAAGAGCACGAAAAGCACTGGATAGAAAAAGCTCAAGCAAACAGCCAGCGCATATTCATGCACTATGGCAGAAACAGCAAAGACCGCTAACATGGCAGCCCACTTGAATCTCTTAGTGAAAAACTAGGGTAAAAGAAGAATATGAAAAAGTAATTTTTTAAAAAGTAATTAAGCGCAAACTAGATACAGCTGACCCTTGAACAAAAGGGGTTTGAACTGCATGGGTCCACTTATTCAATTAATACAGCACAGTACAGTAAATGTATTTCTCCTTATGATATTCTTATCAACATTTTCTTTTCTCTAGCTTACTTTATTGTAAGAATGCAGTATATAATGCATAGATCACATAAAATGCGTGTTAACCAACTATTTACCTTATCAGTAAGGTTTCCAGTCAATTGTAGGTGATTAGTAGTTAAGTCTTGGGGAAGCCAAAAAATTATATGTAGATTTTTTTACTGCGTGGGAGGGTCAGCACCCCTACCCGCCTTGTTCAAGAGTCAACCGTATATAAGACTTATAATTATCACATGCTAAAGGCACCTATTTAATTATGTTTATATTTGATTTTTCTAATCTACTCCTTGGATTAATCCAAATGTAGTAAATATTACAAAAAACATCTATGCTTTCAAATCCTTATTTTACTAAAATGAGGCATTGTCAAAACCATGAATGTTGAAAGAACTGGGCATATTTTCAAAAACCTATTTGTAACCTATGTCTGTAAGTCACTACAGTAGACAAAACAGTTTTCACATATAAATGGACAATCGAATCTCAACCTTTAGAGTAAAACCGTATGGTGGATAAGGCAGGCATTCTCTCCATTTTCACTATGATTTAGAAAGAAGCAACAGGCCTTGTCCGTAAGTGACACTACACTTACGAATGAAAGAACACTCGACTACAGCACCATTTGCACCATGTCTTGCTATCACTTAGCCAAATAGTGACTTACTTAATAACTAAAACCTGCAATCCAGAGAGATAATCATTCATGACAGTCACCAGTCAACATACATTCTGTTCTAAAGAATGTCTCAAAGACACGTATCACCAGTTGGAAAGATACAAATCCAAACTTAAGTGTTTCCTACTTCAGCAAAGAAACCCAAAAAACAAAAAAGCTAGAGGGAAATTATTTACTGGCATTGAGATTCATAAGAAATGATCCATTACTGGTGGATCATTTCACCTTCTCTGGATGCCTCCATGCGTTCTTACTTCGTAATCATGTAAAATACAGCCCGGAACACAACTGTGGTATTAGATCTCGTCACCGTACATACCGTTCAAAGCATAAGCTTTCTTAGGCAGAAATGGCCCACAGAGAACTGAAGACCACTTCCAGCTGCACAATAATAATACTTTCTGGAAAAGGATCTCCATTTCTTGAACATCAACTTTATCTTGCCGCTTACCCAGAGAAAGTCCTTGTAAGCATAGTAATACAACCAGTCATGAACCACCACGTTCCAGGTCCTGTAATAGTTAGAGTATGATGTAGAGTTCCACCAATCCTGAGGAAAAAAAGCAAAGATTTAGAACTACACATATACACATAAACACACATATACACACAGGACCAATGCAAAACCCCCTGAGTATTCCTAAAGAACATACACACACAACATAATATCCAGAGTGTGTCATGATAATTTGTTAGTCCATACACTGAAGTCAGAAAAATCTTAAATGGCATTTTGGTTATTAATGCTCAATATATGACACGAATTTTAGATCTACAGATGATGAAGTCTGTAACTTCATTCTATCTCATTATCAAAAAAGTTACGATGGAAGATACAGAACATAATCATTAAATCTAAGGTTCATCTAAATAGCAATCAGTAAATCTCCTCACCTTGCTAAAACACAGGGAGAGAAATCTAAGGTCCTATAGGCTTAACATGCTAAGCCTAAAGAGCTGTCCCTCTGGTACCATAAACGACAAAATTTACACTGTACAATGAGTGAGACAATGGTTACCTGCAATAAATCCCTCCCTACTTTAGGATCAGACCCGTGGTATCAGACAGCTAAAGTTTGCAACCCACACCCCCTGTTTCTCTGAGAAAGGAGTGGAAGGCTTTGGGTGTTGCCAGACCACCACAAACAAAACCCTGGAGGGCTTTAGGCAGGATTACAGAACACTATGAACACCCTGGCTCTTGTCTAGAACTTAATTCCAACTATTTTAAGTATAATTAATGCCTTTCAAAATAAAGGAGGGAAAAGTTATTTCCTGTATGAACTATTCAACAGTCTTAAATAATTTGCTAAGATCACTCCTATAGCACCAGACAGCCAATTTCAAATGAATGATCAGCAGAGTCTCATGATACCCTCTGGACACATGCTTTCCCACCAATACAGGATCCAGTAGAAACCATATGCTTTATTAAGGGAGCAGATATTAGAGGTAGAAGATAAGGCTATGAGGCTGTGCTAAGTATATCAACATCAGAATCTCAGACTTAATATTGATAAAACTCATGGAAAAAGAACTTTGCAATGTTTATGTTAAACATGCTCAACAATGCTCAAATACTTAACAATGAGGACATAAGTGCATAAATAAAATGTGAAAAGAAAGAGAAGGCCAAGTATACATCACCTTATAAAACATCCTGTCACCAAAGCGTAACATCTCAGCAAAGGCATTGAGCCAGCAGTGCAAAAAGGCAAAAAACATGAGAAACAGAATCAGCACACCTAAAAATAAGATTAACAATATTAAAGGCTTTCCAAATAGCTCATGCAAAGCAGTTAACTTTATGTCATCATATGCTTAGCTGGAATTATTCTGTAAAATAAAAGTTACTGTTCCAGCTTACCTATTCAAGAGATGACACCATGTTCTTTTGAAAGTTATTTTAATTTTAGAAAGCACTAAATTCCTTCCAAGTGGGTTTTTTTTTTTAAGATTTTATTTATTTATTTGACAGAGAATGATATAGTAAGAGAGGGAACACAAGCAGGGGGAGTGGGAGAGGGGGAAGCAGGCTTCCCGCTGAGCAGGGAGCCCGTTGTGGGGCTCGATCCCAGGACCCTGGTATGGTGACCCTAGCCGAAGGCAGACACTTAAGGACTGAGCCACCCAGGCGCCCCCTAGTGGGTTTTATAGATAACAAATGACCCAGCCTGTTTTTAATAGAAATGCCTAGCTATATGGTTTAACTTGGTACCCAAGGCCCTTTAAAATCTGGTCCTCATCCCTCAGTTTAAACCAGTTGCTTAAAACTGTGGGAGATTTTGCCCCCTAGAGAACATCTGACAATTCTGGAGACATTTTTCGTTGTCACAACTCAAGGGGTAAGGACTGTACTACTAGTATCTAGTTTTTAGAGGCAAGGAGATCGGTAAATATCCTATAATGCACAAGACAGCCCCCCAAAACACAGAGTTATCCAGCCCAAAATGTCCAGTGACAAAGTTAACTTATCTCTGACTCTATGCCCAGTGTTGTAAACATCATCCATAACTGGACTTCTGCCATTCGAAAATACTCTATGCCTCTGCTTCCATCCCACTACCTAGAAGCATGTTTCCACTACTTCTCTGCCAAACACCTATTTTTCAATACCCAATGTTAAATGTCATGTCCAATATGATACAAAGTTCATCAGCACTTTGTTTATCCTACTTAAGTAGTATATACTATACTACATTGTAAATATCCATTTATATGCCTATCCCTTTCATTCACCTGTTTATTAAAAAAATATCAAAGAATATGGAGCATCTACTACGTATTAGACAATATGGGAAAGACTGTGGTTGGCTGACTGGCTGTAAGACACAATCCTTGATCTCAAGGAATTTGCAGCCTAGTGAGGAAGACATGCATTTAATATATATTCTATTAAAGGGACAGATAAAATAATTTATTGGAGGGCGCCTGGGTGGCTCAGTTGGTTAAGCGACTGCCTTCGGCTCAGGTCATGATCCCGGAGTCCCGGGATCGAGTCCCGCATCGGGCTCCCTGCTCGGCAGGGAGTCTGCTTCTCCCTCTGACCCTAACCCCTCTCATGTGCTCTCTCTCATTCTCTCTCAAATAAATAAATAAAATCTTAAATAAATAAATAAATAGATAGATAGATAGATAGATAGATAGATAGATAGATAGATAGATAGATAGGTAGATAGATAATAATTTATTGGAGTGAATCTTGGGGGGGCAATCAGGGAAGGTTACCTAGGAGTCTAGGAGAGAGGTTAAGGAAGAAAGAAGGTAACAGAAAACACGACCAACATTTGACAGGTAGAGAAAAAAGAAAAGAATAAGTAAAGGAAACTGTAAACTAAACTGAAAGCCTCCAGAGAGTAGAGAGCATTTATGTCCTCTTCACTGCTAGGTGCTCAGCACCTGGCACATAATAGGTACTCATGTATCTCTAGAAAAAAGTAAGTGGAATGAATGAAGTTAGGAGACTGAGGTATGGCCAGAAAGACAGGAGAGTAAGAATGAGTAGCAAGAGGGCGCCTGGGTGGCTCAGTCGTTGGGCGTCTGCCTGTGGCTCGGGTCATGATCCCGGGGTCCTGGGATCAAGGCCCGCATCGGGCTCCCTGCTCTGCGGGAGGCCTGCTTCTCCCTCTCCCACTACCCCGGCTTGTGTTCCCTCTCTCGCTATCTCTCTCTCTGTCAAATAAATAAATTTAAAAAAATAATAATTATAAAAATAAATAAATAAATAAATAAATTTAAGAATGAGTAGCAAGAGGGGCGCCTGGGTGGCTCAGTTGGTTAAGCGACTGCCTTCGGCTCAGGTCATGATCCTGGAGTCCCTGGATCGAGTCCCGCATCAGGCTCCCTGCTCGGCGGGGAGTCTGCTTCTCCCTCTGACCCTCCCCCCTCTCATGTGCTTGCTCTCTCTTTCTCTCTCTCTCAAATAAATAAATAAAATCTTTAAAAAAAAAAAAAAAGAATGAGTAGCAAGAGAGAAATTTCAAAATGTGGTCAAACAGCATCGAAACAATGCTTCGTGGAGATGAAATAGAATAAGGGCTAAACCATCTACTGGATTTAGAATCAGGAGGATACCAGTGATTTCAATAAAGGCCACATCAGTGGCCTGGTCGGATTAGAAGATTACAATGAACTGAATAGTGAACAGGAAGATTAGTCATGAATATGGACTACCCACAGTCACAGAGAGCAAAACTTGGGTGAAAGTCAGAAGACAAACAGAAAGTTTGTCTGGGCTGAAACTGGAAGTATACGCACTTATGAAATAGATGGAAAGAAGTCGAGATGAGTATAGATGTAGAGATGACTTCAGAGCAAAAAGCAGGAAAATCAAAGGTGTGCATGTGCAACAGCTCTTTTTCCTTATAACTTCATGAATGGCCAAATTAACCAGTACCCATGTTACCTGGCAAGATGGAGTTAAATACACACAGGACCAGAACACGAGCGCTGAAGGGCTCCTGTTTGATATTCCGAAACAAGGGGGCACAGAGCCTTTCAAAGATGTAGTACACATAAAAAAAGCAACCAAAAACCTGGAATATAACAGAGATATAATACTGATGGCTTGATAAAGAAGATAGATATGTGACCCTTAGACTAATGTTCACATATATATTCCATTAATGCTAGTATATAAGATTGCCAAACTGCAATCCTTCAGAGATATTACACAAGCTAGTTTCTATCATACCTTCTTCTCTCCCAACCCTTTATCAAATGGCATACCAAAAGATGAGACTCTTGGAACCTGCTTTTCCTGCTATGTGAAACCCAGCACAAAAAAACTTATTTCATAAAGGGGTATTTGATTGAGACAAGAGTTTAAAATGAGATCTTCTGGGATTTATGATTCTGATGGAGCGAGGCAGTGGGCGGCGATGGGGAAGACATCAGACTATACCCACACATATGTATCCCAAAACAAAAAACCATAAGGAGAGGGGGAAATTAACATAGATGCTTACTAAAGTAACCAAATGGGATGACTTTAATTAAATTCTTTTACTGAAGGAAATTACTTTTGATGTTGGCAAGACAAATACCACCTACTGTACTGGTAAAGAGTTTAAAAGACTTCAGAAAGAGGTCTAGAGTTCCCAGTAGACATGAATTTACCAACACTTTAAATAGATTAAATTATTATTATAAATTTGAATCCCCATGTCCCACTAATCAACAAACCTTAGGTAAAGAAAAAATTCACCTGTAAAAACTGCACAGCAACATAACCCCACCTTACAGTGGGAGTCCTAAAAAGGAAGAAACAAAGTAAGTTTTCTAAATAAAGTAAGTAATTGAACTTTAATAAAGACCCTCACAATATCCTCCCCACACAGAACCTATCATTTTTGGCATATGGAATGCCTGTATAATTCTGTCAAGAATTACTGTAATCAAATTGGATTGCTAGAATCACCACTTGGGACTTACCCGTGCCAGCAAGAAAGTTATAACTCATTTTATCTTCTTTGTAACCCTAGATGAACTGGCCCCTGCCTACCTACCCCACCACACTCATGCTACACTTCCGGTGCTCAACACATTTCTGCTTCACAGAACAACTACCTGGGATAGTTGTCACGGTAGATGAGGGTAGGTGCAAACAAAAAGTACAAGTACTGGTTGACTGTGGGTACTGGAATCGTCTCTGGAAAAGGAAAACTCTGGTTAGATCAGGCACTCTTCAATTTCTCCTGGCAAAACTAAAAGGGAGAAGTAAGAAAGCACACAGTAGGGAAGAGTAAAAGGACTTCACTTAGCCCATATCATTTCTTCCTGATCTCCCAGAGTGACTTCTTATCCTTATATTGATTCAGTATTGCCAATCCCTCTAAACTAAGCTATTCCTGTGACTTAGAAATACCTTCTGGAGTTTGAAACAGCAATTCAAAGAATAAGCACACATGGGGTGATGAGTCTATTAACATTATAAAAATAAGGCAAAGTTTTAAGACTCTGGCGATCAATGTTTTTAAATTGTAGGTACAAAGGCAAAACGGGAACAATCAGGAAACAGTGAGATAGTCTTCCAAATCAATATGGATCCTCCATATTTAAAATCAAATATAACGTCTATAGAATGTAAAACGCCATCCCACTAAATACCAAAGGTTAAAATACGCTATTGAATAATCCTTGACCTAACGAATTTACGTACTTGATTTCTCCTTAGCTGAATTTAGTACCCGAGGCACATTCTCTCTGACAAATGAATAGGACTTCATTATGAAACGAATCTACAAAAGGAGGGAGGGAAAAAAAGATGAATGTTCTACCATCGTCTTATATCCTATAAGCAACCCCAGAACAACACTGGATCATATAAAGAATTTCCTAATTTTGCATATACCAACTCAAGTTCACATTTATGGAATAAAACAAATGAAAAACAAACTGTAAAGAAGGACATTGTTATTACCCAAATTATTTTGTATCTAACAGTATTATCTATTGCAAGTATATTACAGTAAGAAATTAAAAGCCTGTTCAAAGAGAGTCTCCTGAAGCAGTCCTTCCCATTAGTCACACAGTGTAAATTAACAGACAGCCAACGTAAGTCAGAAAATTCTGAAGGCTGTACGAACAAAATAAATCCTTTATTCAGATGGGACCAGTTTATATGACAAACCAATGAATCTGATAACCTCAAGGGTAGAGTTTTTAATTACAAAAATATTTTATCATTTAAATGACTTCTACAAAGTGTTCAAGAATAAAATCTGAATTCATCCTAAACAGCTCAATATAATTTCACTGCCAAGAATCAGAGAACACTAAAGCTAGTATGAAGTTTAAGACATGAGATGATCTATCTTAAAACTTCAATTTTATAAATAATAGCACAAAGAACCAGATAGAAAAATTGACCCAACTAATACAACTAAAAATAACAGAATGTCAGTATTATTATTTTAACAAAACATAGCACTGCATCAAACCTTACCTGTTCAAGTATAACAATGCAGCGGGAAGCTGGTGGTAGGGTATATGCTAATACAACATATGTTGGTCCCAAACCTAGAACTCCAATCTGGAAGACCGTGAAAAGGAAGCAATGGAAGAGAGAATAGACCACTGGATGAGAACTCTTGCTGTAGCCGCTGGCCCAACATTGGAAGAGGAAATAGGGAACTAAAAGTGTACTCAAGAACATAGTCCACCATGTCCACATAACAATGGGAAGTTTGCCAAAAGCGTAAGACAAGAGATTGAACTCAAGCACCAGCCTAGGGAGAAAAAGCACAGAGAAAGAGCACAGAAGTGAATTTTTAATATGCACAGACTCATAGAACTGAAAACTTTTCACACCTAAAACTCTCAACCTTAGAAAACACAGCAGCATTAATCCGTCATGGTCATGAGGGTAATAGTTGTGCAAGAGGGAGAGGTGCTTCTAAGCCTCTGCGTCACAATATATCCCAACAATAAATCTTCTAAAAGCCCTAAGATAATATAGTATTTGAACATAAGATACCCAAGATAACCTAAAATAATAAAACTTTAAACTTCGCAGTGATTAGATTCTAACATTAATAAATTTTAGACTCTAAGATACACTAATACATAAAGTATTCAAATAGCAATCACTGTTATGTCCAAAAGATGATTTTTCAGAAGAATAATTCAAAAATCTATTAATACATTATTATACCATTATCTCAAAATGTAATTTGCTAATAATGCACATAAGTTGGTGTATGATTACCACACTGTCATTTATTTTATTTTATTTTATTTTTAAGATTTTATTTATTTTTTTGACAGAGCACGAAAGAGGGAACACAAGCAGGAGGGAGTGGGAGAGGGAGGAGCAGGCTTCCCACTGAGCAGGTAGCCCGATGTAGGGCTCAATCCAGGACCCTGGGATCATGATCTGAGCCGAAGGCAGATGCTTAATGACTGAGCCACCCAGGCACCTCACCACACTGTCATTTTTAAAGTTAAATTTCATTTTTATATTAAAAAGAAAAGTTTTCCAGGGCGCCTGGGTGGCTCAGTTGGTTGGGTATCCGACTGTTTCCGCTCAGGTCATGATCTCGGGGTCCTGGGCTCAAGCCCTGAGTCAGGCTCCACGGTCAGCGGGGAGTCTGCTTGAGACTCTCTCTTCCACTCCCTCTGCCCCACCCCCCACTCATGCACACATGCTCGTGCTCTCTCTCCCCCTAAAAAATTAATCTTTTTAAAAAAAGTTTTTCAAGCATTAAATTCTAATAAGCTACTTATTTTCACTAACAACCTGAAATATACACCATAGTGGGAAAATTGGTAAATTGTATATACAAAATTCTCCCATTTAGGAAAATTACCTAGAAACTACCAATTATGGACTACTAAAATAGACCATTTTCAAAATAAGATGGGGGCGCCTGGGTGGCTCAGTCGTTAAGCATCTGCCTTCAGCTCAGGTCATGATCCCGGGGTCTTGGGATTGAGCCCTACGTTGGGCTCACTGCTCAGTGGGAAGCCAGCTTCTCCCTCTCCCACTCCCCCTGCTTGTGTTCCCTCTCTCGCTGTGTCTCTCTCTGCCAAATAAATAAAATTTTAAAAATAAATAAATAAAATAAAAATAAAATGAAACTTCTAATATTCCTTTTAGTTGTGCTTTTAGGGAGAGGAGAATATCACCTTCCAATCAGCTGCTTTGGGATCTTCTGAAGCAAATTTACCCAAATCACCAAAATTTACCAAAATTTAAATACCATGAAAACTCCCAACACCCTATTCATCAACTAGCCAAACGTCCTTTCTCTTGTCTTACCTTCCTTCATCAATGTAATCTACAACAAGTGTGCTGAGGATAAAGAGAATGAGGAGGGCAATAAACATGTGATATATTGTTCTGATGTGGTCCACCTCAAACAGCTCACTGTAAATACAGTTCAAACAAATACAATTAATTATATTTCATTATAAGACACCATATATTAAAGTCTTTAAGGCAGGTCAGCAGATGCAGACCCACCCTCAAACAGTAATCATGAACAAACATCTCCAACAGGAATCCCAGAATATTAAACCTGAAGCACAGACAGTAAATGACATGACCAAGGTAAAAACTTAGTGTAAAAGCTTAGGATAAGGCTCTTTCCAATAAAATGATACTGTCCCCTAGAAAACAGCATGGATATCAAACACTTAAAACAAATGGGGAGCATTCTTGAAAACCTGCCAAAAGTGATTGCTTCTTAGGTAGGCAAAAGGCACTGAAAACAGGAAACACAAAAGCTATCCCAAATGTTAACAAGGTTTTGTCTTCAATCCTATTACATTCTACTCCCTATACTTAACTACTATTAAGTGCTATTTCCAAGATGTTAAGATTCACAAGTATGCTTTTCTATAATGCAACTACCACCCTACATGTCTATACACTTAACCATTTACAAATGTTTTTACTTTCTATCCTCACTGATCTTTATATTTGATTAAAACAGGGCTACTTCCGGGGCACCTGAGTGGCTCAGATGGTTAAGCGTCTGCCTTCGGCTCAGGTCATGATCCCAGGGTCCTGGGATCAAGTCCCGCATCGGGCTCCCTGCTAGGCGGGGAGCCTGCTTCTCCCTCTGCCTCTCTCTCTCTCTTTGACTCTAATGAATAAATAAATAAAACATTTAAAAAAAAAAAAAAAAACAGGGCTACTTCCAAAATACAGCAACAACTTTCCAGATGATGTTTTCTTAAAGAGGTATTTTTTTTTAATTTAACTAAAACAAGTTTTTTTAGCTTTGCTTTTGCAAAGATGTATGCTTACATCTTCTACATACCTTTTCAAGGATATCTTAGATTGCCCTGGATCAACGATCTTCAAATTCTAATAAAAACCAACCTGAGCCATAAAATATGTGTTTTATTTCCTTGGTTAAAAAAAATGTTTTGTGGGATGCCCAGATGGTTCAGTTGGTTAAGCATCCATCCAACTCTTGGTTTCAGCTCAGGTCATGATCTCAGGAGTTCTACAACTATCTAGCCTTTCTTTTTAGCCATTCTTTTATTATTTTTTTTAATTTAAATTCAATTAGCCAACATACAGTGCATCATTAGTTTTTGATGTAGTGTTCAATGATTCATCAGCTGTGTATAACACCCAGTGCTCATCACTTCACTTGCCCTCCTTGATGGCCATCACCCAGTTACCCCATCCCCCCACCCACCTCCCTTTCCACAACCCTCAGTTTGTTTCCTGGAGTCAAGATTCTGTCATGGTTTGTCTCCCTCTCTGACTTCTTCCCATTCAGTTTCCCCTCCCTTCCCCTGTGATCCTCTGTGCTATTTCTTATATTCCAGATATGAGTGAAACCATATAATTGTCTTTCTCTGACTGACTTATTTCGCTCAGCATAATACCCTCCAGTTCTATCCATGTTGATGTAAATGGTAAGTATTCATCCTTCCTGATGGCTGAGTAATATTCCATTCTATATATGGACCACATCTTCTTTATCCATTCATCTGTTGAAGGACATCTCGGCTCCTTCCAGTTTAGCTATTGTGGACATTGCTGCTAAGAACATTGGGGTGCAGGTGCCCTTTCTTTTCACTACATCTGTATCTTCAGGGTAAATACCCAGTAGTGCAATTGCTGGATCATATGGTAGCTCTATTTTCAACTTTTTGAGGAACCTCCACACTGTTTTCCAGAGTGGCTGTACCAGCTTGCATTCCCACCAACAGTGTTAGAGGGTTCCCCTTTCTCTGCATCCTCGCCAACATTTGTTGTTCCCTGTCTTGTCAATTTTAGCCATTCTGACTGGTATGAGGTGGTATCTTGTGGTTCTTTTTAGCCTTTCTTTTCAGCAGGGCGCAGGCAGGCCTCTGTGCTTAGCAGGGAGTCTGTTTCCCCCGCTTCCTCTGCCCCTCCCCCAACTGGCACACACTCTCTCTCTCTAAAATAAATAAAATCCTTTTTAAAACGCTTTGTAATTAAAGTACACTTGAGGGGCGCCTGGGTGGCTCAGTCGCTTAAGCGTCTGCCTTCAGCTCAGGTTGTGGTCACAGGGTCCTGGGATAAAGCCCTGCATCGGGCTCTCTGCTCAGCGGGGAACCTGCTTCTCCCTCTCCTCCCTGCTCCTTCTCTATCTCTGTCTCTCTCACCAATAAATAAATAAAATCTTTAAAAAAAAAAAAAGTACTTTTTTCATATAGTGCAATTCTATCATTAAAATCTTAATTATAATGTTCAAAATAATTTATTTTCCCCTGCCTGCATTTCCCCTCCCCACCAGATACAGATTTTAAAAGTTAAAAATTTCTTCAAACAATAGTGTGGCAAAACACTAAAACTGTAGGATACAAGGTAACATGTTCAGAAAATTTTGGCCTTCTCATCGAATATAAAGTTGGCTCACAGAAAGTGAATTTTGATAAGCATAAAATGTATTGTTTTAAAAAAGCACATTAAGACACTCAAGATAATTTTTCACCCGCCCAACTATTTCAGATGACCTATCCTAATGCAGGTGAAATTACAGCAGTATTCTGAGGAATGACTGAGTAAATAAATAAATGATCTACTCAGAGAACATCACAAAAGAAATATTCATTACCTACCTACAGCACACCTATTTCAGTTCACAAGTGAGGTCACCATAAGTAATTTACTGTGCCTAATTTTCTCTATAAAATTCACACAATCAGGGTTCTAAAATATGTAAATCTGAGAAAACTATCAAGTTTCTAAGCTGGCCAGCCAAAGAAGAGATGAAAAATATGTAATATACCAAGAAGGTAGCAACACCAAAACATTTGTGAAGGGGTTTACTTAATTAGAAAACTTTTGTTCTAGCTTTTTGGGTAATCAATTCTCTGCATTGCAACTTCAAGAAATTTATCAGAGGACAGATAACCATGCTCATTCTAACTCCTCCTTTGAAACTAGATATAGAACCAGAAGATCACAAAGGAGGACCAAGAGACAGCAAATGTACAAGAAGTTCCAAAACTAATGATTTCTATGAATTCAGAACTCATTAAACATGCATAAATTAAGCAGTGATTTTAGTAATCAGAACAGTTTTTAATTCAAACTAATAATTAATAAAAGCAACTAAAAATACTCACTCTAAGAGAGACTGCCTTAAAACAAAAATCTTTCCATGTTCTGGAGGTGCTCTCAAATCTCTGGGAAGAGCAAAAAAATAAAATAAAATATAAATACTTCAAGTATTTTAAGAAATTTAAACCTATGGATAAGAGAAAGAATATTACCAACTATAGTATATAACGTTAATAAAGCACCTCTCACTCTGACCCAGGTACTATGTGAAGGGTTTTGTGCATGTTATCTCATTTACTCCTGAACAATGCAATGAGGTAGATACATGCAGGTCTGGTGAGAAGGAAGAGGTGCTAGGCACACCTCGGGAGAGCAGCGCTCAAAGGTACTCCACAGCCCAGCCCCTATGGAAATGCATTCCTGGCATCACACACTGACAACCCCTTTTCCTTCTCCTAAACATCGCTAAGGTCAGAGAGAGGCCTCTAGCCATACGCCAGTTCACATGCTGTTATTGGTCTGTCCTCTGCACTAAAATTTATGAGACCCTCACCCTCCCTAATGTCAAAGGACTTCCAACAATCCCCAACAGCCTCCTGATCTTAAAGGTTGCCTCCAGTTCCTAATATCTCGCATTCTAAACATCTAGCATTATCATCATTTTTAGGGCTTTCTGCACAATCACCCACACTTCTGTCAACTATTAGTGGTCAAAACTGTCCTCCGGAATAGAAGTGACTGCCAGAGACCACTGGGGCATAAAACTGAAGAGAGCACAGAATGGCAAATTAGCACATATGGGCCTCTGATAGCTTTCCCTCTGCTGCTCCGGATGCCTGACCAATTAGAAACATGTACGCTAACTGTTGTGCTTTATTACAGGTATTGGATAGAGTACAATAGGGAGGCACTACAATGATGTGGTGAAGGGCATGAACTCCGGAGCAAGGCTCTGGGTTCCAATACCCACTGTGTGATCTTGGACACGTAACTGTCCCACACTTCAGTATCCTGATCTGTAGCATGAGACTGTTACGGTATCTACCTCACGGGGTCATTGGTTTAAATGCAGAGCACTCAACAAATGTTAGCTCTTTTATTTTGTAAGTCAGCATAGTCTTAGATGAGGTACATGCTTGTTATAATTCTCATATTAAGATGAAGAAACCCACCTTTCAAGTGGCTAATTTGCCCAAGGCAACACAGAGCTAATAAAAAGTGGTGCCAGGGTGTGAATCCAGGCATTTTTACTACAGTCCAGATTCTGACCGCTGAGCATTATCAGAGACATGTTTGCACTAAAAGAAACTAATATCTATACTTACTTAGCTCTGTGGTTGTTCTCTCCTTCAAGAACAGAAAAGCTTGTGATAGCACACCCACCATTGTCTAATGATGCTGATTTTTCAATGAGATTGGTCACAAAATCATCAAAGTGACTGCCAACTTCCTTCATAAAAAATGGCTTCAATTCCTAGAATTTTAAAACAAAACAAAAAAACATTAGGAACACATGGATTATTAACATTTTTCCAAAGGATTCTCTTAAATGGAGCTGGATCAAAAGAAATCCACGTTAAGTCAGTTCACAGAAGTAAAAACAGAAAAATGATTTCTACAGCTAAGCTGCAGTTTCAGAAATGGCTACTGAAAAAGCTACATGCTGATTTAGGTCTTTTCAAGAATTTAGACCCTTTAATGCATAAATCAAAATATCAAAGTAATCTCCTACTAAATGAACTCCAGGAAAGATACATAAAAACAAAGTAACAAAAATGGTAAAACTGACAGTCTTATTTCTCTTCCAATTTTCATCCGGAAAAGAACAAAAAGAAAAAGGTCAGTATTATATCACCATTATATAATTGAAGTCCCTTTTCTTCTCAAGCCAACCCTGCACCACACCCCGCCCCCTCAAAACCCACTATTTATATTTTAGGTCATGTCATTTCTGTATGATACCAACATTTACACAATGTTTACTGCTACCTCCACAGCTATATATTTATCTAGCCATAACACACACACACACACACACACACACTTTCAAAACATAAAATTGTTATATTTTGGTCCCAACCTATTTGTAACATCTTAGAACTTATATAGCCACAGTTTTTTAAAACTGTGAAGCAAAAAAATTATTTCTTCAGGTTTTAACAGGCCACCTACTACAGGTATTCAAATTGTAAAGTTGAGTATTTTAGAATTGGTAGGACTCATCTACATAAAGGAAAACGAGGTCTTTCAAACGTTTTAAGAAATAAATGCTCATTTCTCTAAATTGTTTAGATTGAACCTAAACAGAACCTCTAGGTTCTGTTATACCAAGAGTTTGACTAAGTCTTTTAAAAAGTAAAGCCTAAAAATATCAATATAATTAATGGAACTACATGAAGGCTTTTCAAACTGAGACAAGGGAACTAAAGGACCCCATGAAAAACTGCTTTTTTGCTCTTTTTCCTGCTTCTGTTCTTGCAAGAACCCACATCCCCGCCTCACACATACCTTATAGAACAGATAATGTACGTCCTGCTTGTGTAGGTCAAGGAGTTAATGATTTCTTTGGAGTTTTCCAGCACAATAGATAACACCTAAGGAGTGACCTGGTGGGGTCGTCATGTCCCCTATTTATATTTTAGGTCATGTCATTTCTGTATACCAACATTTACACAATGTTTACTGCTACCTCCACAGCTATATAT